>NC_083320.1:92694633-93014269 GCF_963455315.2 Globicephala melas
AAACTTTGAGTTAGATAATTTACAGAAAACATTTGGGACAGTGCCTGGCTAATGGCAAACCCTCAAGTGTTCTTAATGTTATTTTGAACGTAATGAAACCCTCGGTGTTTGCGCTTTCTCACAACATCCCAAGAACACCTCCCACACGTTTCAAGGCATAGCACTGATTCTCACCCTGTTTAGAATCACCTGCAGAGTTTTCAAAAGTACAGATGCCTGGGTCCCACTCCCAAAGATTCCAGTTCCACTGGTCTAGGGTGCACCTGGGACATGGCTCCCATTACATCAAGCTCCCAGGGGAACCTACACACAACAAAGTCTGGCGATCATTGATCAACAGAACTGAACCTATAACTAGAGGCCACCAAGCAGCCAAGCTTACAGCCACTGTACCACCACCTGTCTCCCTACTTCACTGAGGACATCAATGAGAAAGAACCTGCAGCTGTTCTCAACCATCTCAAGCTTCTCCTTCCAATTAGAACGAAAGAAATTAGGCCAAAGTTGAGCTAATTCCAGATCCCACCCTGGCAGCTAATTTGGGGGGACCAAATCCTTTACCATTTTCTCCTTAAAAGAAAAAAAGAAAAGCACCTAAAAATATTAGAATTTTAAAAACCCAGCTCATCAAAAGTACAGTGATGGTGGTCCTGAAAAATTCAGGCAGTCACTGCTTTGTTTGCCATATGGAGGGTAGGTTCTCACTGTGCCAATAAAACATTTTCCTACCTGTTTTTCAGGCTTGAGGTTGGCCACATTTTAATAGGACACAAAAGTCTGGCTATATTTGAATAGGGCACAAGAGACTCGGAGGAAGCTATTTTTGGAGGCAGACTTTCTTTTTAAGGCTGGCCAGGATGGAGGGGAATCAGGCATGTGACCTCCTTTTCCAGCTGACTTCACAAAAGACCGGGAAGAGGAGAGCACCCCGGATGGTCCCCATGAGTCACTGACTCAGATCCCACCCTTCTGCTGGCCTGGTCTTAAAGATCCCAGGGTGCTGCGGGCCAGGCGGCTGCAACTTTTCACATGCCCACATTTGGGGAAGTGAGCCTGGGAAAGCAGCAGTGCAGGGGCAGAGTTTGTTGCTCGTCAACGGAATTTTGCCCCGAGAGCTGGGCTTCCTCCTCTCAGAGGTCCAGTCCTGGCAAGTCCCTTCACGAGCCAGCCTGTCCAAAGAGGAACGCCTGGGGGTGAGCTCCTGCCCCCTCAGCTTCCTCTCCTTCCCTAGCCCCGCTGGGAGGCTGGCCCCAAGGTCCCTGTCCAAGCAGCTCCAAGGGCCACTGTGGTGGAAATCTTCAGGGTGGTGGCTCAGACCTGGGACCGATGGCCTGACACCAGCAGGAGACCGCTTTCAATGTAGGCAATAACTTTCCAAGAGTTCCATCTGGGGGCAGCTCCAGTGGTTGGAGAGGCGAGTCAGAACAGGGGTTCACACAGGGCCTTAAGCAAGTCACAGAGGAGATTCTGGAACCAGACAGAGGTTGACCAGATGTTCTCAAAGGCCTTCTCCCCACCTGAGAGTCTATTTCTGTGATTCTTCAAGTTAGTGTCACTTACCCAAGACAATATTTAAGCCCGAGAAATACTTTTCTTATTATTTTAAATGTGTAAAGGGGAAATATTTCAATCATACTGAATAAAGAAAATAATAAACTAGACTTTTATAAGCCCATCACCAAGATTACACATATTTTACCAAACTTGCTTCAGACCTTTCTCTCTCCTTTCAAAGAAATAAAAATGTCCAGATATAGTTCCATTTCTTCAACCTTCCCTTTTCCTTCCCCAAAGGAACTATTAACCTACAGTTGGCCTAGATCATTCCCATGTATGTTTTTGTTTTTTAATAAACATGAGTGTATTCATAAAAATCAATTTTTTATACTTTAATATAAATTACATCTATATATATTATGTATATGTATGCCACACACATATGTCCTTTTACAACTTGTTTTTTCACTCAACAATGTTTTAGAATTTATACCTTTTGATAAAAAGCCTAGTACACTTACATTAACTTCTGCATAGTATAGCATTCAATTCCATGAACACATTCATAAACCACAGCTTGTGGGCTGTGTGATCAGTACTCTTTTGTGTATGTGTGTATATATATGTACATATATGTACATGTGCATCCATGTGTGTATATACATGTACAGGTATACTATACATATATACACAACACAAATCTGTACACATATATGATAGCTTCTCTGGGCTTTATGCCCAGGAGCAGAATTGATATTTCATAGCAGGAGCACATCTTCGACTTCAGTAGGTATTGCCAAATTGTTCTCCAAAGTGACTGTTCCAATTTACACTCCCACCAGCGTTCTTTTATGCCCACATCTCACCATTCCTGTTGTCATCAGGCTTAATTAATTTTTGCTAAGCTGGTAGATGTGAATGGTATTTCATTGTCTCAATTTGCATTTCTCTTATCGTGGGGAACCAATTACAGTTTTTGAGGCCAAGAATAGAAGCTAACCCCTCACCACCCCAATCCCACACACACACACACACACACACACACGCACACTTGGTGGAGGCAGGAGGAAGCATGGGAGCCCAAATGGTGAGGTTCCAGACACTCAGGGCTGGAGCAGGGATGTTTCACTTAAGGGTCAAGCACAGATGAGCGTCACAACGGAAGAAAGGCTGAATCCCAAAAGGACAGGCCGCGGAGTTGCCAAAGAGAAGGGACAGAGTCATAACTCTGAAATCAGAGAAGGTCGACAAGCGCAAAGCACATTGGAATCAATGGGAAGGGGTCCACACTGCTTCCTGAGAACAAGGGCAGTTGTTTGCAGCTTGCAGCTGAAGAGGGAGCAAGATTGGGGTTGGGACAGCTGAGCAGAAAGGAAGGGGGAGTAACAGGCACCAAGGTTCCTGCAGCTCAGCCTGCCGCTCTCACCATACCCTTGGCCGTCGTTGTTCTCCACTGTGAACCCCGAGAGCCCTAAATAACGGTGTTATGTCCTTCTAAATGAAACTCCTCAGGTCAGGCCATAAAATCTGGGCCACACTTGGGTTTGAGGGTTTGGGGTTTTCATTTCTTTTGAGCAAACAACAACAGAAGCTCTGCGATGGGTGAGTGACTTATTTTTGGCAAATTGTTTCTCCTTCTGGTGGCTTCTTTTCAAAACATGTTTTGGAAACATTTAACCGTCTTTCCCATAGCACTGCTTCTCAGGGAAGTTAAACAAAGCCAGATTGACAGACGGACTTCAAGACATGTGCGTCAAAACATGTCTCCCATATTAAAGAAGCTGGAGCTTTCTGGGAATAACTCATTTCCTTGGGGGGCACTGGGGGTTGTGGGAATCCCATATATCTCCATGTCCTCTTACCAGGCAGAACTCTGAGAAGCAGAAACCTCTGTCAATGTGTGTGACAGATATGGTTCTTAATGGGGACAGGAAACCACTCTAACCTCAATAAGTCCACAGTTTCAAAGTCAACTTTCCCTTCGGCTCACTTTGCTTCAAGTATGGCCCAGTGTTAAGGACGACAGCCAAGGAAGCCTCCAGAGAGACAGGTGAGGAATAACAAGTCATGGCTGCACAATGGCATCTTGAGGGGCTAAGACACCAGGACCCTAATGTCTCCTTTTCCTCTTTTGACACCATGGCAGTATAAAATGGGATGAAGTCCTCAGTCCAAAATGGACAGCATCTCATAAAAACCTAGAAACACTGAGCGTCTGGAATTATTCTGTAAACCCAAGACGTAGTGAGAGTGAATCCTCACTATTCTGACCTCAGATTAAATATGACCAAGATATATTACATTTCTGATGACTTGTGGAGGACAAGGCCATGCATGATACTGATGGGCCTTTCTAATATCTCTTGGCTTTGAAATCTACTGTAGAATACCTGCATCTTTGAAGTAAGTTTTAGGGCCCATCATGTACGTGCAACACACACACACACACACACACACACACGCGCGCGCGCACACACACACACACACACACACGCACACACACAGAGTAGCATCGTATTAACATAAGACCACATGAGTCATGCCCTCTGGGATACCGAAAATGCCACAGAGCTGCTCCATTCAAGATTCCTGGCTGAGCACCTGCTAGGTAGGGTTGATTAGAACAGGCTATGAGTAAGTCAGGGTCAGCCAGCAGGCAGCTCACAAGCCCTCGCAGATGCTTCTCGTGAAAGGACTCCTGATTCAGGTGTGGGCCAGGCTGAGGGAACAGACCAAGGATGGTGAGGTGCCCAGCCACCAGCGGGAAGCCATAGCACGCTAGGGCTGAGGGGGCTCAAGGAGGAAGTCATGTGTGGAAGTAGGAGCCCACTGGGAGCTGGAGCCTTGAAGGATGGCTGCCCAGTGGGAACTGCAGTGATGGAGGGACACAGCCACTGCTAGAGACTCAGGACAGAGACAGAACCCAACCTCTCTCTCTTCCCATCCTTGGACCTCCTGCTGTGTTCTCCTTTTTGCTAAACCCACCTGGAAAGCAGCTGGCAAGGAGACCTGGGTGATACAGTCCTCTGGAGTCAGGCCCCACTGAGCGCAGAGCAGGGTGGGGAAGAGAGAAGCCGGCTCAGGGGCTGGCGGGCAGGTGGGTGTGCTCATGGAAAATAATCTGCCCGGTGGCTCTCCTTCCGTCCTGTGCTGCTTCCTGTTTGAACTGGGGTGTCCCGCAGTCAGAAGGCACCTGCAGAAAACAGCACAAATCCTCTCTTGATCTCTTGATCAAACAGCTCGTAAGTTCTCCTGATCCAGGGTCAGTCTCCACATTTCTTAGCAGAAAGATAGTCCAGTTCAGAGTCATTTAACTCAGCAGTTCACCAAGCAGGAGTTACCCTCATAACTTGACCATGGTCACAGCCAACTATGTGGGCGAGGAACTATACCAGGTTTTGCTCCAGCAGCTAGTTCCACGTCTCCAAACCAACTCTCTATGGTTTGCAGCAGAGAGAAAAGAGCTCTCTATTCATTCTCTGGAGAAACAGTGTCAAGCAGGCCCCAGACCAGAGGACGCAGATACCACTGAGGGAATAACGGTCAGCACTGACTTGTCCCTTACTATGTGCCAGGCACCATTCTCCAGGCTTTGGGGGGGGGGTGTGGGTGAGTCCCGTTTGCCAAGGCACAGGATCGCAGAGGGAGAAGAGGAAAGTTGGGGGACTGATTCCCCTGCTCTGCCCATCCCCACTTTGGCAGGAGCTGCCTGCCTCTAACTATGCCCTCAGCTTCTGTCTAGAAGTGTCTCTCCCAGGGCCACAGTTATCCTTGGGTTTGAGAAAACACTCCCTCTGTTTGCCCCTCCAGGCCCAGAGTGCTATCCCCTGGGCGCCCTTCTATTCCCTGTTGGTTCCCTAACCCTACCCAGCCTCTGTAAACTGGTTTTTTCATTAAACTCTCCTCCGTTACTCCTTTGAATATTACATCTGCCTCTTAGCGACTCCCTGGCTGGTACAAGATACATGAACTCGGTTAGTGATGCTGCAGACCCCAGACTAAGAGGGTCACCTTCACAAGTGCACCGTGGAAACTGATGCTGGCAGGGAGGGGCTGGCCTCCTCTAGGGACACAGGGATACAGAATAGGGGTCTGACTTCAACAAAGACATAGTCTAACTTCTTTTCTTTTCACAAGGATTAAGTCAAGCAGTCTATAGGGAACCCAGAAATGGGCTGAGCATTGCTATCTTGAAAAGCACTTAGAATTCAGAGAAGAACATGAGCTTTGGAGTCAGCCTTCCAATCATTCGGACCCCAACTCTACTACCTACCTGCCAGCTGACACAGGGCAAGTTATTTCTCTGGGCCTCAGCATCTTAGTCTGTTAAACGGGACTAATAATATCTACCCTACAGGGTCATTAAAAGGTAACAAATGTTAAATACCTGGTGCAGAGTACACCTTTACTGCCTCTAAATTCTCTCTCCCCTTACTTTGAGGATTCTACTGTTTTCTCTTGGGCCCTAGCTTTAACTCTGTTGCATCTGGGCCTGAGAATCCTTCTCTGATTCCTCTCCTTCACATGAATTGAGTTCACTTTGTCTCTTCATCTGGAATCCCTGAGTTCCGAGGGCTTTATTCCTGGAGTTGGGTGGAAGGACGGCTTTCTTGATGAGACCTGAGATTCTGGGTACAGGCAGTTTTCCCTCTGATGTAATGCTGCACACGCACACACGCGCGCACACACACACACACAGGGGTACACATGCAAACACATCGAAATCCGATCTCGGACAAGCTCATTCCCACTTATGACTCATGCTTCCATTCAGATAGTATTAATTGGTCCCTGGAGAACATTACGGGAGATAAAATGGCAGGGATAATAAATGGGGGATGAGAGTGAGAACATTTTTTGAAAATAATAGTCACTAAGGGCCCAGGAAGCTGACGCCTGGCTTGGTTAGAGTGTAGTAGGTATTTCTTCTAAGGCAATTTTGGGTTAATGCTCAGTCCTCTGTGGAAAATTCAGGAATATTTCTAATTACTTTAGTCATAACCGTTGGGTGGAAACAGTCCATGCCTCCTCTTCTAGTGCTTATGTCTGGAACAACAAGGCCTGTGAAATTCCAATTTGGAGTCCTCCAGCATGCTATTATCAGCCTATAGACTATAGGAATAGATTTCAGGCAGTGGATCTCAAACTTCATGTGTATCAGAATCACATGCCCAGAATGTAATCATATGCCCCGTATCCAATGGCGTCAAAATCACCCCTGCATTTTTAGGAAGTTCCGCAGATAATTCTGATCAATATAAAACATTGATAACAAAAGAGGTTAAAGGACTTGCAGGAGAGCTTGTCACATCCCCTCAGGCCACCTGCCCAATGAATCACAGAAGGTAGACCCATCACTGATGAACACAGACTTGCAAGTAGCCACTGGCCGATGATGAAGGGACAGCAGGAGAAATGACCCAAAAGCCATTTCTATCTGGCTTTCAGAAGGGGCTTCTCTCTGATTTATCTCTTGCAAAAGACTCACCGAACATGTACAATACAAACCTCCACACGTAAAATTTCTTAGGGGCAACTGGTGAAGTACATTGCTCGGTAAGAGAAGAAAGTAAGAGGGGTGATAGGCAAGGAGGTGGCTTCAATTTGGAAGGGGAGGGAGAGCAAGTCTGAGTGGGGCAGAGAAGCCCAGACATTAGAGCTGAGCTGGAAAACTCTAGACAGCGGAAATCCACATGCCACCTGTATAACGCTGGCATGCCTGCATATCACTGAGACCTACACTGCCAGCGCGATAGCAACACGTGGCCACTGAGACCATGAAACATGCCCAGGTCAAACTGAGATGTGATGGAAGTGTAAAATCCACATCAGATTTTGAAGACTTATTACCAAAAAAATATAAAATATCTCTTGTTTTACCAAGTACACGTCAAAATGATGTTTTAGATATATCAGCTTAAATAAAATCTATTCTTAAAACTACTTTCACCTGTTTCTTTTTTTAATGTGACTAATATAAAATTTTAAATTACATACGTGGTTTGCATGTTTGCCTCCCATCATAGTTCTACTGCCCAGCACTAACCTATACCATTATTTAACTGAGTTTTTTTCTTTACATACGACTCCTTTTTTTTTTTTTTTTGCTGTACGCGGGCCTCTCACTGTTGTGGCCCCTCCCATTGTGGAGCACAGGCTCCAGACGCGCAGGCTCAGAGGCCATGGCTCACGGACCCAGCCGCTCCGCGGCATGTGGGATCCTCCCGGACCGGGGCACGAACCCGCGTCCCCTGCATCTGCAGGCGGACTCTCAACCACTGCACCACCAGGGAAGCCCTTGACTCCCTTTTTTTTACTTCAATAAACTTAGCCTTATCCCAGGCTAATACTAACCATGAAACCAGAAGTTTGACGTGCCAGTTTTCTTCTAATAAGCGCTAAAATAAATACATAAAATAGCTCATCCACACGCTACCTAAATTCCACTTATGTTTTGCCAGTGGGACAGAAAGCCACATTTTGGGAAACATGGATCTATTGCAAACCCTTTGACACCCAGAGAGAGAGAAAATGACCCGTCCACAGTCACTAGTGTGGTCAGGGACAGAGGTAGCCCAGGGCTGTTTGGTAAGCTCTGAGGGTGGGTGGAGTTGGGGTAACCCGGACGCTCCCCCCCCAATCACTTGCAGGTCTGGACAGTAGAGTGTGTGACCGTCAGCACAGAGGGACTGGTGTCTGGTCACGCTCTCTGGGTTTTCACTCCACTGGTGCCTTTCTTAAAGGGTCAGTAGGGAATGCAGCTTCTGCCTTTGAGTAATTGTGGAGGCAGGCAGAGCCCTGCCGTAACCCAATAAGCCATGCCAACCCCCGACTCCCCGGCCACCACCAGCCTCTCCCTCGACACCCCCCTTCACCAGCCCTGCTTCCGGTGGCAGTTGCCACTGCCCACAATTCAAGGTCCCTCTGGGTCACAGCCCAGCTCTGGCTGCCCTACCCCAGCTGCCCTTTCTGATCTCAGGAGAGGATCAAGGACAGCCACCCTCCGGGGGGGTCCCTGCAAGCGCCTTAATTTGGCAAGAGGTAGGGACCCCCCCAGGGAAGTGGAGGGGGCCAGGCCAACAGCCCTTGACCTGCAACTTTTTATATCTCACCCTAACCCAGCAGGTGCTAATGAACACTGGTGAGGAACCAGCCTGTGGGTGTGGGAGCCCTGCCATTTCCATCTAGTATCCTCCAACCTGAGGAGGAGGGGGCTTGGGATCAGTCCCAGCAGCCAATATTCACCACAGATGCAAAGGGAGGGGACCCTGGCTTCTGCTCAAAGGAGCCTTCTAGAACACTCTTGACCCTTCAAAAATGGCACTGCCAGAGGTCTGAAACCACCTCTTCACAGACATCAGTGTATGCCCCCCGCCATTGCCTTGAGCAACTTTCCTTTTCCTCACCTTCCTGCTGCTCCTCTCACCACCCCTAGCATCCAGATTCCTCAAAGTTCCTACCTGCCCTTGGCCTTCTTCACAGTTTTAATGTGACTTCAACTTTTGACTCACTGGTCCAGAGTTAGAGCTGCCCACGGCCCCAGATGCGATCTCCTCTGCCCCAGAGCGGGCCCGAGGGGCGCCCACGCATCAGACCAGCTGCTGCCTCCACCACAGGCAGGAGACAGCCCCCCACACGGCCAGGCGTGTAGCCCTCGGAAGAGAACCCGGGCAGCTGCACCCACACACAGGGCTGGCAGGCCTGTCCCATCCCCCGGCAGACCATCTGAAGACCTAGCTGGGAAGCAACCCGTGTGGGAGACCTGGCCCCCAATCCCAGCCTGGCCTTTACACACTCATCCTTCCAAGGGCGCTAGAGGTTATGAGGCCATGTAGAGTTAAAATGCTACCGAAATGAGAAACCAGCAAGGAATCCAAGCTGCCTTGTGTTTCACCTCCACAAACTCTAGTAATAGCTGATAATCATTGAGCAATTACCACGCGCCAGGCCCTGCGCTTAGCAGTGCTTCGTCTCATGCAGTCTTTACCACAACCTCAGGAAACAGATTCAGAGAGATTCAGTAATTTGCCCAAGGTCACACAGCTTCCAGGTGGCAGCAGTTGGTATCCTTAAGCGGCTCCATGGACTGCCTCCTTCCAAGTTCCTGGTGAGAGCTGGCACAGCGGCGCTGAGGGGGGAAACACTCAGTGTGGCTGCCCAGACGCCCCCCAAGGACAGACATAGAGGGGCTGGCGTGGACCAGCACAATGGGCTATTGGCCCAGGTGGCTTCTTCCCATTTGTCCTTCTTATCGCCACAGTGCCACACTCAGCAGAGCCCCCTCAAGGTCGCCCACCGCACGCGCGTCCCCAGGGGTCTGGGACAGGCTTTCAGGGTCTGTGCGGTTGACAGCTTGAATCTGACAAGATCTGTGCTGAAGACAGAGCCCCATAACCAACTCGCAGAGAAATGCCCGTGGCCCTCCCCGGGGACCCCTGTGATGGATGGGCCTCTCTCTGAGGGTCCCGGGGGCCCACTGGGGGAGGGCTGAGGGCTTCAGGGCCTCACTCAAGCTGCCAGGAGGTCAACCACTGTTTTAATGACCATGCCGTGCCAGCCGCCTCTCACTTGCTCAGAAGCTCAGCCCTGGCCAATCTCGTCTCTGGCAAACTCCACGCTTCCCAGAGGGCTGGGCACACTCCTGTCCCAACACGTTCCTTTGTCCCGGCAGGATCACAGAGGCCAGGGCTGGATGGAGGCCCGCGGGGCTGCAGAGCTGAGACGGCCTCTCATCCTAGCCCAGTGCTCTCCCTGTCTCCCTCCTAGTCCCAGAACCACGGAAACGACAAGGGGAGGGACCCACCATGCACCTAAAGGGAATCAGGAATTCACTCATTCATTCATTCATACATGCATTCATTCACAGATATTTACTGGGCCCCTACTCCATACCAGACTCTGTGTAAGCACTGGGGCCATAAGAGTGAGGCAAACAGACATCGTCGCTGTCCCAGGGAGCAGACCATTTGGCAACAGTGTTAAACAAGGGCCCCCCTTGGGAATTCCCTGGTGATTCAGTGGTTAGGACTCCACGCTTTCACTCCCAAGGGCACAGCTTCAATCCCTGGTCAGGGAACTAGGTTCCCACAAGCCACACAGTGTGGCCAAAAATAAATAAATAAAAATAATAAAACTAACTAAATAAACAAGGACCCCCCCCCCCAGGAAGAAGTAAGCACTTCAGGACAGTTAGAGGCCATTGAGCCCAAATACAAAGGATTAGGGATGAGACAGGGCAACACCCGCCTGCAGTAGCCCTGTGTCTTGGTTTCCACTCCTTCTCAGGGTGTTCGCTGTACAGGGAAAAATCTCCCAGACGAGAGGCTGTCCAAACCGGCTGTGTCTCAGAGCTACGCTGAGCGCATCTTAAATATACAGGTTCCTACAGTTACAAGGTTACTGCTCCTAGAGATTCACCTCTGGAGGGATCAGGTGGGGCCTAGGAATCTGTATTTGTAAAAATTGTTCTACGTGAGACTAAGGCATATCCAGGTTTAAGAGACCCTATCCTTAATTGTGAGTTTCTTATTTATCCAGATCTCTATAGGACTTAGATCAGTGGGGAAATAAATGAAAGAATAAATGAACGAATGACGTAGGAACGAAAGCACGCATGTTTGGAAGCTTGCATGTGGCTGTGGTTAAGAGCAGGAGCCCAGGGCTTCCCTGGTGGCGCAGTGGTTGAGAGTCCGCCTGCTGATGCAGGGGACGCGGGTTTGTGCCCTGGTCCGGGAAGATCCCACATGCTGCGGAGCGGCTGGGCCCGTGAGCCATGCCGCTGAGCCTGCGCGTCTGGAGCCTGTGTTCCGCAACGGGAGGGGCCACAACAGTGAGAGGCCCGCGTACCGCAAAAAAAAAAAAAAAAAAAAAAAAGAGCAGGAGCCCAGGCCCAGAGATCTGGGAAGCTGGCGTGGTCTCGAATCTATGGGTGAATTAGTGCTACACGAAAGGTGTGCAGGATGGAAGCAGGATGTGAGACCCCATGCCAGGCATTGGGCCCAGGCCGTCCTGCCAGGGAGACGCAGATGAGCTAAGAGTACACAGAGTGCTGATGATTCAGGGGAAGTGGAGTCCACAGGCCACAGACACGGTCGTGGCATCTCAGGCAGCCCATCTGTGACAGGCAATACAGAGATGGAGGCGGGCAGACAGCGTGGGATGGCCCTGTACCCTGAAACGCCCACGGTCACTGCCTTGCATTCATCAGTTACTAATTTTACACACACTGGGTGGAGGCCTGCCATGGGCCAGGCAAGCCACCAGCACTGAGAAAGCAGGGACTGACCCAGCCCCTGGCCTCAGGGATGCCTGAGGCTGGCAGGGGAGGCAAGCATGGAAAGAGACAGAGGTGATAGAGGTAAGGATAGGAAGCCTCTGGACATCCTGGCTGAGGACACAGCCGCATACCCAGGGAAGAATGAATCCTGGAAATTCCAAAAACTAAAGAGAAAGTAGTGACCCCAGGTTTAGGGTAAAATGTGTTGTGTAGGGCTCAGGTGGGGAGCAATGTGGAAGGGTCCAGTTCCACTATTTACTTGCTCTGTGACCTCAGACAAGTTACTTAGCCTCTCTGAGCCTCAGTTTCCTAATCCATGAAATGGAAATAATAACACTACTAATCTCGTAAGATTATTGTATTGACAAAATGAGAAATCAGGTGTGAGAACACTGAGCACACAGTCGGCACTTAATAAAACGTAATAAGGACAACCATTAACGGAGTCATTTTCATACAATTCTCATAAATACAATACAATCTGAAGGAGCTGCTCTTAGGCCCAGTCTGATAAGGAAACAGACTCAAAGAAATGAAGTTTCATATAGCAGATAAATGGTGAATCCACAACGTGAACCTAGGCCGGTCTCATTCCAGAGGCTCTAGTATTATGCTAAGCTGTATGCAAATATATTTTTGAAAGGGAAGATATTTAAAAATCATAATAATTATCAGAACCATTAAAAGTGGAAGTTAATTGGAATTTCACATTGGATTAAGAAAACTGGACTGTATTTATCCCACAGGATGCTAATAATTAGCTTCTTTTTTTTGAGTACTTACTTGGTGCCAGGCACTGTACAAAAGCACTCTTAGAAATCCATAAAAAACAACTGTTTTACAGACAAAGCAAGTGGGACTTAAAAAGATTAAATGCCTAGCCTAAGGTCATTCCGTAACCAAGAATAGCTGAGTGAAGATTTGAACCCAGGACTCTGAGTCCTTACGCCCTTAACAAGGCTGCTGTACTATAGAGTCTCACAAGGGAGCACTCAGCAGATCATCCAGAAGATAAGACTCCCGAGACTCCGAGACACATGAGGTATTTCTCAGGGGATGTCCTCACTGACGTTGGAATTGTTAGGGGAAACACTGACCGAAATCGCCTGCCCTGGCCTGGCAAGATAGTAGCCACTTGCATGAGTTATCTTACAACAGGAGGTCCTGGTAAGGAACACAGAACTAACAAGCTACCACCAACCGGAAGAATTCAGTAGAGGTCAAAAGGAGAGAGGAGATGCCAGTCCATATGTCCTCCCAGAATCCTTCTCGCTGGATTCCATCTTGGCTGAGCGATGTGCGTACCACCAGGAAGGACCTTGAGCCAGAATGATTGGCCAGAGACAACCCGGAAAATAACCCCATCACCATAAAACCTGAGACTGCGAGCCACGTGGCAGAGCCGTCCTCCTGGTTTCCCTTACCCTGCTGCTCTCTGACCGGGTGCCCCTTCCCAATAAAGTCTCTTGCCTTGTCAGCACGTGTGTCTCCTCGGACAATTCATTTCCGAGGGTTAGACAAGAGCCCACTCTCGGGCCCTGGAAGGGGTCCCCCTTCCTGAAACAGAATCAGACCTGGTTTGGGGGGCAGAAGGGGAGAAGGAAGAAGCACAGGGGGACAGAGCAGGGGTCAGCCCAGGGTGAGCTGGTACCTTCCTTGCAGGCACTGGGGAAACACTTAAGGCCAACATCTGTCGGGGCAGCAGGGGTAGGGTGCGGAAGGGCACCTTCCCGTACGGAAGCAGGAATTAAGGAGACTCTAGAATAATCTCCAGTTATGCCCCAGACATCTGCCTGCCCCTTTCTCGTGGCCTTGATAACTTTGTGATGGTCTCATCTGCTTTGGATAGTTTCCCTAGCACCTTCAGTCACATCTGAATCTTTAGTCTGTCTGGGTGGAAGTCTATTTTTTATGGTGTGGTTTCGTTGCTTTTGTCAAGTAAAAATGAAAGACCAGCGTTCCAAACCCACCCTGGCCTTGGAAGCCCACTGACGCTGAATGGGTCCCTTCCCTCCTCCGTCTGAAGTCTCCCATCCACCAGTGACGCCTGTCCTCCTGACCTCATGGGGTGGCTGCAGAGGAGAAATGAGGTCATTTAAAGGATTACACAGAAACAAGGGGGTTTTTTTTGGTTTGGGATTTTACTGGGTTTTTTCTTGTTTTAAGTCATGGCACTAAGCCCTGTCGCCTCTCTTCCCTTGGGCTCAGGGAAGCACTTGATTTTGACTGAGGAATATAAAGGGCTGAGTTGTCGAGCGAGCCCACCTCAGCACACAGAATTACACAATTGGCCAGACTTCCACCATAATCACCCAGAGAAAAGGCAGTGAAGAGAGGACTCAGACAGGAGGGGATTTCCTCATTCTTGTGCCAAGGTTGGCACAAATGCCAGAGGCCCAGACATTTTCTCAGCCCCAGGGGTCCCTTGGCCTGGGGTAAGGTAGAGTGAGGGAGGATTTGGCCTCGGCCCCTCACGCCCCTGGGAAGCAGAGCGGTCCAGGCCCCTCCTCTGAAAATGGAGCCTTTGTGAGTCCAACTACGGCCTCAGGAGACCCCAACGGAACTGCCCACAGTGACATTCCGACCCTTCACAACTGCCATGTCCAACCGTTCCCTTGTTCAGCGAAGTTTTCACGCAGAGAAGGAGCAGAATGTCAAGTCTCAAGTGCTGGTTTCCATGTTTTTATGATTCCCCAGCCTTCCCCTTCCCCCCCACCCCCCGCCAAAAGCTGCCATTGCCTTAAGGGCAGAATAAATCTCCTCTCTCCCATTATCTTAAATTCCCTGAATCCATCCATCTGCCTTAACCAAAAAAGAAATAAGGTGAGTCTGGTACAGCTCAGGCCAGCAAAGCGCCTGTCCCTAGAGGGCCCGGAAGCTGTGTAAGTGATATATCATAAATATTCTATTCCTAGACATAAATGTCTTGGGGCTTTCATCCCCTTCCTCCAAAGTCAGGCCATTCCGTGGAAAGAAAGGTTAAATGAAGTGAACTTTTCAGGGACTAAAACGTTTCTCTTTCTTTGGCAAAAATAAGCAAATCTGCATTTAGTAGCATTTTTGTGGGCCTGACTAGAAGCATTTCATCAGAGCTGAACCCTTTGAAGAGGAGAGGAAATGGGACACCAGTGAACCCAAGACTGGGAAAGGAGGCATGGGGGAGGCACCAGGAGGATGGCTAAGCCTGTCACCCCTGAAGCAGCCTCGTTCTGAGAGCTGGACCCCTGGGGCTTGGGACCCACATGGGGCTCAGGAGCTCTTGTTTAGGGAGAGAAAAACGCTATTGAATTGGTGGGGATGGAGGTGGGGAAGGTCACCTCCACCCCCATCACCACATCCACACGAGGGAGAGAAAGTCCCAAAGTCTGAAAAACAAAAACTCATAAATAAGGAAGTATCTGAAGCTGAGAAAACCAGCAGACACCTGACAGCTTTCCTTACGCAAATCTGTTAGGATACCAAAACAAATGACTAAAGCTGGCATCACTGATGAAGAAGTTGACCCCTGGTTTCTACAGTCGGATGACTTGAGTCAGAGACTTTAAAAACAGGAAGCACCAGATGCAATATCAAATGACCCAGACAGTGAAAAGTGAGGCAGAAAGCTAAATTGGAAGACAGGAAGTCACAATCATGCCACAAACAATACAGATATTTGTCTGAGATATGTTTGGCATGGTGCCCTATCACAGCCAGAAAATGGAAAAGTGCAGCCAAGATGAGGGTGCTTATCAGACACAAGGCCACTAGAAGTGGCCAACCTGATACCCTCTCCCGCAAAACCTCATCTCTGCAGTTGAGCAAACCTTCAGAGGTTACATTGCCGGGTTGAAAGTGCAACTTGCAGGCCTAAGGCCAGATACCATTACTAAGCCCTGCGACTTAGCTCCCACAATAAAAGCTCTAGTCTCCCCCAGACTCCCTCCTTGATCAAGGTAAGAGAAGGGGGCATCTATCATTTCTGGCAACTGTCATTCCTCCTCCAGGTAACAACAGCAGGGTCACTTTTGTCACCCCTCCCCGACTCTCAGCCTCCCTTCAACTGGCTTGCGTGGAGCCCACCCCTCCCCGAGCTGCTAGAGTCTGGGGTGGTCCCACGATGCTAACAGTACCGCCAATCCCTAGCCACAGTGACCCTCTCTGAGCCCAAGAACATGAGCCCTGGGATTCTGCAGGAACTCTTGGAAAATAGAAGCTCTTTATCAAATAGAATTACTAATCTGATAGCATAAAACCTAACTGTTGCCAAAAGCCACTACATGGATTGAATCTGCTGGAGAATCAAAGCCAACACAGAGGAAAGCAGTGCAATAGTACAGAGGGAAAAAAAAAAAAGACTTGTCTTTATGACATAATTATGAACTCTTGGATCCACGCTTACTTGAAGTTAGACCAGTCTCCTGGATTTTTCAGCTATGAGAGCAATAAAGTCCTCTTTTGCTGATTTCAGTGGCGGGGATGTGTCACTTGCAGCTGAAGGGTGTTACTACAGTGAGCAAAGGGTTTAGTCTCTGGTCTCTGCGAGGTATGCAGAGGGACCCTCTCTATTCTCCTAGTTCTTTTTTTTTTTTTTTTTTTGCGGTACGCGGGCCTCTCACTGTTGTGGCCTCTCCCATTGCGGACCACAGGCTCCGGACACGCAGGCTCAGCGGCCATGGCTCATGGGCCTAGCCACTCCGTGGCATGTGGTATCTTCCCGGACTGGGGCATGAACCCGTGTCCCCTGCATCGGCAGGCGGCCTCTCAACCACTGCGCCACCAGGGAAGCCCTCTCCTAGTTCTTGGTAGTTCTGCAACCATATTGGCTATGAGACCTTAACAAAGCTTCTTTGTCTCTCTGAATCTTTCCTCCTCTGAAATGAGGAAGTTGGACAAAGAGAGTTCTAGGATCCAGGCACACACTAAAACTGTGATTTCAGAACTTTGTAATATTCTCTGAAATGTTTCAGATCCCTGAAAGCACTACCCAGATATACAGGATACACTTGACTTTCCAATTCAGCAGATGATTTCTACAACTTTTCTACATAACCCAGAGGGTCAACATTTGCCTGAGGAGTTTTCAGTGTTAACAAAATACAAATAGACAAAAATGTAAGTTCTCTGGAAAACCTTGGTTCAGGAAAGTTCTGCAACTAATTGTTCCCTTTGACTCTCTTCTCTGTGTCTAGGTGGCCAATAGCCACAGGTATTAGAGATGTGAAAGTACCACGTCCTTGCCGCCCAAGATTGCTGTGATCCCTGGATGGGTGACAGGCTGCTGGTATACCAGAGATATGTGAAGACACAGTCATCAGGAAAATTTAAGTTTATAAATGTAACTGTACCTATTTTGGATGATCTAGATTGTGGCCTGTATCTTCCAAGATTATTTAGACTGTAAGTGACAGACAGACCAGTTCAAAATGGCTCAAACAAACAAACAAAAAAATAACTTATTTGGCTCATATAACTGAAATGAAAAGAAACCTATATTATGTCTTCAGGAACAGTTGGATCCAGGTGCTCAATTGATATCTTCAGGAATATGCCCCTCTCTTTCTCTCAGTTTTACTTTATTCTCTGGGCAAGTTCTTCTTACCTCTTCCCTTAGATTTCTACCAGTTGTTCCAAGTTTATACCCATTTACCAAGTTAGCAACCTCAGGAGAAAGTAAGCACCTCTTTGCCAATAGTGACATTGAAAGCCCCAGGACTAATACCCATCAGTTCAGCTTGACTTATATGTGTCTATCTCTGCAACAAGAACTACGATGCCCATTGGCCAAGTCTAGAACACATACCACACGCGCACGCACACACGTTGGACTCAGGAGGAGTGTGAGTCTGCCTCATTTGGCCCACATGGGCTAAGACTGAAAGAGGGATGCTGACCCAAAGGGAAACTAGAACGTTACTTCTAGAGGAAAAGGAAATGGATGCATGGAAAACAACCGACAGACACTACCCAGCTTTGGGGCCAAATGCAAAGGGCCCGACCCTGGGGTACAAAATGTTTCTAGAACTAAAAGGAGAGGGAGTCATTCTTTTCCCCCTACAGAGGGCCTCTCTCCCTGCAAGGAGGACAGCGTGGAATAGGGAAGAGGACACAGGAGCGCAGTTCCATGGGCCAGGAATGCAAGCGTAGCTTGTCTGTGGAAAGGATTTGCCATCCTCTATGGGAAGGACCTGGTCCCAGGGAGGCAGCTGATGTTAAGGCTGTGCCCTGAGCCGAACAGTGACAGGTACAGGGCTGTAGGTATCCTCTTCCTTCTCTCTTAGGCCCCTCTTCCATACCTTCTTCTCTGGGACCCACACACTAATAATAACAACCCCAGATCACAGGCTACCCGAGCTGCCATCATCATCTGTCTGGTTCACCAGCACGTGTGGCCCCAGGGCCAGTCACTGCAGGGGTACCTGCTGCGGAGCATCCTGAAAGAGCACTGGTGTTGAATGCCTTTCCTTCCATCACATCCACATCACACAATTGCACTGATAGTCCAGCTGGAGCACAGTGAAGACCTGCTGGCAAAAGACAATAGGGCTGGACCAAGCCTCTGTGTGCACCTGACTCGCCATGAGTCATATCCCCTGGGGACCACCTCAGTGCACCATTGTTATCAATTAAAAAGAGTCACGTATGTTCCCAACATTTGAACGTCAGAGCGGCAGCTGAGTTTGAGGATGTTGTTCTTTGGTTTGGAATATAATTCTCCACTAAGACGTCCACTGACAACAGCACAAAAATAATATCCCTTCCAAAGGCAGTTACATTTTAATTAACAATAAGTTAAGCTACAGCATCGAAAAGAATAACGAAGGTTCTAAAGAGTGTGTGGTATTTCACCTGCTTTGCCAGTTCTCTTTTAGCAATTCTGGTCACTCTGAATCTTCTTCAAGGACGAGGTCTTAAGTTTGTCTGAGGAAAAAAAAACATCCTGGTCCCTTCAGACCTTTTACTGCCTTCTTCTTCAGAGGGTGGAATAGCCTGACCATCACTCCCATCCCTCATTTTCACATGAGAATCTCTGGCTGCTAACGGTGGTAAATGCTAACAGAAGAGGTAACTAAATGTCATTGTGTTTATATCTATGTGTGTCCTCTGCAATATAAGATAAACAAACTAATCTTCTTACCAAGCTTAGGAGGCTAAAGAACAAAAATTATAGTTGAGTAACCTGCCAACGTAAATATTTCACAAAAGCTAAGTGACAGTAAATACAGCCAAATTGTGAGACTGGAGTGGGACTTTCCTGAAGTATTCTCAAGCTCGACCCCTTAAAGGAATAATTTCTTGTTGTTTTTAATATTTGGCTTGTCAAACTTACTACGATTTTACCATGCTGATGAAATGAGTATTAATATTAATTCACATATAGCAGCTAATTTTTAGGCTCGCTCAATGTGCTGGGCACTGTGTTAAATATTTACATGTATATAAAAGATTATCAACAAGGACCTCCTGTATAGCACACGGAACTCTACTCAATACTCTGTAATAAGCTATATGGGAAAAGAATCTGAAAAAGAATAGATACATGTACATGTATAACTGGATCACTTTGCTGTACATCTGAAACGAATACAACATTATAAAGCAATTATATTCCAATATAAAATAAAATAATTTTTAATAAATATTTTACATGGAATATCTCCTTTATCCTCAGAACAATTCTATGAGAAGGAGCTATCACCATCCTGATTTTACAGATGGGGAAACTGAGTCTCAAACAGGTAACACAAATTGGGACCGGGAATCAAACCCAGGCAGCATCACCCAGAGCCCGTGTCATTAACCATTTTCAGGCTGCATTACATGAGCCCTTCCCTGAGAGTGACAATAGCTTCCTACCACCCCCCACTTCAAGGCTATGCCACTGTTCTGTTCTCACAGCCCTCCCACACCTCACCCATCCCCAGCTCTCCAGCCTAACGCCCCAGTCTTCCTCACTTAGCACTTTATTCTAGATAACACATTTTCTTCCCCCTTCCCACCTGTTATTCACTTCCTTGCTACCCCCTAAAGCTAATCACATGGGCTGACCTTACTTCCACGCCTTTCTGCAAGCTGTTTCCTACCCTGGAAGGCTGCCTCCTCTTCTCCACCGATGGAGACCTCGAAATCTCATCTCAAAACACCACGTTCTTTGTTCTCTTTTTTTTTTTTTCCCCGCACCGTGAGATATGCGGGATCTTAGTTCCTCAACCAGGGATCGAAACTGGACCACCAGGGAAGTCCCTTAAAACACCACATTCTTTTTTTTTTTTTTTAACATCTTACTGGAGTGTAATTGCTTTACAATGTTGTGTTAGTTTCTGCTGTATCACAAAGTGAATCAGCTGTATGTATACTTATACCCCCATATCCCTTCCCTCTTGCGTCTCCCTACCCCCCTCCCTATCCCACCCCCCTAGGGGGGGTCACACAGCACAGAGCTGATCTCCCTGTGCTATGCAGCTGCTTCCCACTAGCTAGCTATTTGACATTTGGCAGTGTATATATGTCAATGCTACTCTCTCACTTCGTCCCAGCTTACCCTTCCCCCTCCCCATGTCCTCAAGTCCATTCTCTACATCTTCATCTTTATTCCTGTCCTGCCCCTAGGTTCATCAGAACCTTTTTTTTTTAGATTCCATATATATGTGTTAGCATAGGGTATTTGTTTTTCTCTTTCTGACTTACTTCACTCTGTATGACAGACTCTAGGTCCATCCACCTCACTACAAATAACTCAATTTCATTTCCTTTTATGGCTGAGTAATATTCCATTGTGTATATGTGCCACATATTCTTTATCCAGTCATCTGTTGATGGACACTTAGGTTGATGTCATGCCCTGGCTATTGTAAATAGAGCTGCAATGAACATTGTGGCACATGTCTCTTTATGAGTTATGGTTTTCTCAGGGTATATGCTCAGTAGCGGGATTGCTGGGTCATATGGTAGTTCTATTTTTAGTTTCTTAAGGAACCTCCATACTGTTCTCCATAGTGGCTGTATCAGTTTACATTCCCACCAACAGTGCAAGAGGGTTCCCTTTTCTCCACACCCTCTCCAGCATTTATTGTTTCTAGATTTTCTGAGGATGTCCATTCTGACCCATGTGAGGTGATTCCTCACTGCTGTTTTGATTTGCATTTCTCTGATGATTAGTGATGTTGAGCATCCTTTCATGTGTTTGCTGGCAATCTGTATATCGCCTTTGGAGAAATGTCTATTTAGGTCTTCTGCCCATTTTTGGATTGGGTTGTTTGTTTGTTTTTTATATTGAGCTGCATGAGCCGCTTGTATATTTTGGAGATTAAGCCTTTGTCAGTTGCTTCATTTGAAAATATTTTCTCCCATTCTGAGAGTTGTCTTTTCATCTTGTTTATGGTTTCCTTTGTTGTGCAAAAGCTTTGAAGTTTCATTAGGTCCCATTTGTTTATTTTTGTTTTTATTTCCATTTCTCTAGGAGGTGGGTCAAAAAGGATCTTGCTGTGATTTATGTCATACAGTGTTCTGCCTATGTTTTCCTCTAAGAGTTTGATAGTGTCTGGCCTCACATTTAGGTCTTTAATCCATTTTGAGTTTATTTTTGTGTATGGTGTTAGGAAGTGTTCTAATTTCATTCTTTTACATGTACCTGTCCAGTTTTCCCAGCATCACTTATTGAAGAGGCTATCTTTTCTCCATTGTATACTCTTGCCTCCTTTATCAAAGATAAGGTGACCATATGTGCGTGGGTTTATCTCTGGGCTTTCTATCCTGTTCCATTGATCTATATTTCTGTTTTTGTGCCATTACCATCCTTTCTTGATTACTGTAGCTTTGTAGTATAGTCTGAAGTCAGGGAGCCTGATGCCTCCAGCTCCATTTTTCTTTCTCAAGATTGCTTTGGTTATCTGGGGTCCTTTGTGTTTCCATACAAATTGTGAAATTTTTTGTTCTAGTTCTGTGAAAAATGTCATTGATATTTTGATAGGGATTGCACTGAATCTGTAGATTGCTTTGGGTAGTAGAGTCATTTTCACAATGTTGGTTCTTCCAATCCAAGAACACGGTATATCTCTCCATCTGTTTGTATCATCTTTAATTTCTTTCATCAGTATCTTATAGTTTTCTGCATACAGGTCTTTTGTCTCCTTAGGTAGGTTTATCCCTAGGTATTTTATTCTTTTTGTTGCAGTGATAAATCAGACTGTTTCCTTAATTTCACTTTCAGATTTTTCATTATTAGTGTATAGGAGTGCAAGAGATTTCTGTGCATTAATTTTGTATCCTGCTACTTTACCAAATTCATTGATTAGCTCTAGTAGTTTTCTGGTAGCATCTTTAGGATTCTCTATGTATAGTATTGTCATCTGCAAACAGTGACAGTTTTTCTTCTTCTTTTCCGATTTGGATTCCTTTTATTTCTTTTTCTTCTCTGATTGTTGTGGCTACGACTTCCAAAACTATGTTGAATAATAGCAGTGAGAGTGGGCAACCTTGTCTTGTTCCTGATCTTAGAGGAAATGGTTTCAGCTCTTCACCATTGAGAATGATGTTGGCTGTGGGTTTGTCATATATGGCCTTTATTATGTTGAGGTAGGTTCCCTCTATGCCTACCTTCTGCCAGGTTTTTATCATAAATGGGTGTTGAAATTTGTCAAAAGCTTTTTCTGCATCTATTGAGATTATCGTATGGTTTTTATTCTTCAATTTCCTAATATGGTGTATCACATTGATTGATTTGCTTATATTGAAGAATCCTTGCATTCCTGGGATAAACCCCACTTGATCATGGAAAACACCAGATTCTTATATAGCCTTTCCACTCTCTCTCCCTCCTAGAAATGCCCATGGCCCATTTGCGGTTTTTTTTTTTTACCATTTATTTGAAGTTTAAACACTGCCTTGTGATGTTGATTAGCTGCTGAAGCTTACAAATCACTAGCCCCACTATTAGATCAGCCTCCTAGAAGGCATGAACCACATCCTGGCTCCTTTGACTCACCTTCACATCTAGCACAGAACCTGGCCCAGTCCTCAGCTCAGCGCTCAATGAAGTCACAGGCTGGGGTCAAGAACCTGAGTGCCTTCTAACTGCTGGGATATTTAGTATATGAAACATTCAATACAGGTTTTGATTTGTGCTTGATTATCATGACACGGCTCAAATCAATCCCTGGAAGGGAACAGCCCACAATAGACTCAATCCTCAGCTCTGCTACCCACGTGGCCACCTGTCACAAGGATGTGGGCCCGTTTGTGGGTGACTTTGAGGAAGAGTCAGCTTCCCTGAATATCAGAAGCTGAGGCAGAGGATATGCTGCAATAGCCTTTAGCGTGGACATTTGTTCAACACACTCCTCTCCTCTCTGATCCTAAGTGCTCAAAGAAAAAAAACTATTTTTTTAAAGTTTTCTGATTCTCTAAGTAACACTTCTTCATGGTTTTTAAAAAAAAAAAAGAAAAAGAAAACATGAAAAATGTGGTGCTCCAAAGACAATGGTGCTTCAAGGACAAAGGACGACCCTGCCTGAAAAAGTTTCATGTTACACCCCCTATTGGACTCTTAATCGCCCTCCCCTCCATGTTGCGATGGTTATGAAATTCCTGAGCCCACCTGAGCGACACCCACCTCGGCAACGGGACCTGTACCAAATAAGGAAAGGCATCTTTCTTATTTGAAAGAGTCTGTCCCACTCCCACCCTATAGAAGGAACATATATGTGCCTCAACCAATTAGTAAACGAAGTTTTCACCTCAGACCATTCCTTTGTTTTCTGGCTATAAAAACTGATCAAGAGCACATGTTCAGGCTCGACTCTCCCAGACTCCTAGGAAGTCGGCCTGCTGTTCTGGCAGCGACCCTTCCCTCTAATATATTCTATCTTCTTTACATTCTGCCTTATGTCTGGAAATTCTTTTCCAGCCCACCTTCAGACCACAACAAAAATGTATGAAGAATAACATATTACCCATTATCTCACCATTGTTATCTTTCTGGTATATTTCCTTCCAGTCTTTTTTTTTTTTTTTGGCTACGAGCCCGCCACTTGCTAAACAATGGAATGACAACAGTAAAGACCCATCCCAGCCCTCTAGTCTCCTGCAGATGAGCGAGAGAGACATGCAGGACAACAGTGACGGGTCACACAGTATGAAGACCAGGACTGTACAAAGGACAAGGCCATGGAACTTTCCACCTAGAGGGAGAAGAAAGGGCAAAGATGGAGAAAGAACTGTGAAAGGGCCTGCGTTTTGTTCCCTCCAGCACAGTTACCGAGATCCTGCTGTGTGTCAGGGTTCTGGGGAACTGAGAAGACCCAGAGGCAGGAAATGACTTGTTCAAGGTCACTCAGCTAGTTAGCTATTTCCACAATACTTACCAGAACACATGTTCTGAAGCCACAAGATCCTAAAGAAGACTTCATGCAAATAAACCCATAAATCACGTATATATGTGTGTGTGCGATATATTTTTATATTATATTTACATATTATTTATAAACATATATATATTTCACACACACACATAAATATACGCTTTATCAAATTCTGTGTTAATACACACAAAATAAACTGCCTTAATTGAAGCCTCAAACTACATGAATAGAGGACCATCCAGGAAAATCTGGGGCACACGGTTTGGTCACAAGCATTACACTACAGCTTTTTCTCAATCCAGCACGCATTTCCTAAAACAGCCTTGCATTCCATCAGGATATAAAACCCTGTTGAGGATGCCCCGCTCAGGAATCAAAGAGTATGAGTGGCTGGGAAGAGATCTCGTTGACTTTACCCTCTAAGTGAAATGGGATGCAAAACTAAACAATGTCATTAGGGAGACAGAACTTCATTTCCCTCAAACAGTCCTTTCAACTTAGAAAGCAAAAGGGCCTGGGCCATTAGCAAGCAGAACTATTTCTTGCTATTTTGCATTTCCTTCCTCGAAACTACCTTTAATAGTTTGAGCCATGAAGGCTCTAGGCAAGGGAGGAGGAAGAAGGCAAACTAGAAGTAATTTGAAAATTAAATAACAAAAAGGAAGCCCAGGCAGAAACCTCAGCAACCCCAGAATCTGATGTACTTTTGAGTCCAGGGCTCACTCCATCCTGACAAAAGGAGTGGAGAGAGCTGGGCTCTGTTCCGCCTGATTAATTCCACATTGTTCAGCAAAGGTCTATCCAAATGGTTAGAACAACAACTAGATGATAATCACAAAGCCCTCCGCAAGCCGTTGAAAATGAATTTGTCTGATACATTCGCAGCGTCTACTGAGCAACATCAAAGGAGCTCAAAACACAGTGGACTTTGTTGAGTAACCGGTTTTAAGTAGGGTAAAAAAAAATGAACACTTTTCTGCCTGCAAACTCTAAAAGCCCAACTTGTGTTCTCAGAGTCCAGAAGAATAAATCACTCCAGCAAAGAAATAATAATAATGAAGACGTATGGTGCGGCTCCCAAAAGCCCATCACGTACCCGTCATTAATACATAGCAGATCGTTCATCACAACGCCATCTTTTGATTACTTTCTCATAGGGACAAACTCAAATGGATTTTCTTTCTCCCTTTCTCTTTGCAAGAATACTTTCTTAAGAAACCAGCTAAGGCATTACAATGGGCAGCACTAGAGGATGACCTTCTGGCAGCAGGATTCCCAACTCAGTGAGAGCTCTTTCCAACCTTTGCAGCGGAGGAAGCGGAGGAAGCGGGGCATTTGGCTGGCTTTCACAGCAGGATCCCAGCATCCCTCCAACTCGCTGATCTTCCTGCTTTACTTTATTGCATGTGCTGCTATTTTCCACACATCACTGGCTCCAAACTTGCTTCTCTCCAGACCCCTTTCATCTCATTCACCATCTCTATTACTTTCTGACTCTGTTTTCTTTCCTTCCTTGCCTTCATTAATTCAGCAAACATGGCTGAAGCACCTACTCTTGCAAAACACAGCATCACTTTCTCTCTCTGTCACACTCCCATACGCATTTTCCTCCCCGAGCAAAACTTCCCTCGACTCTCCATACATTCTGTGTGCATAGGAAGGAGATGCTTACGTTATCATGAAATATTTCAGACTTACCCAAAAACTGTAAACAGTAATATAACAAAACACTTGTGTACCGACTGCCCACCTTAAGGGATAAGACATCAATATAACTGATATCTTAATGTGTCCCCCTTCCTCCCTGGTGACATTCCCCCTCCCCACTTACCCACAGATAATCACTAAACTAAATAAGGTTTTTCTTATTCCCGTGAATTTTTAAACATCTTTACAACATATGTAAATATCCAAACATAATATATAGCGTTGTTTTACATTTTCTTGACCTTTATAGTCATGGTTTTGTACCACATATTTTCTTCAGTGTGCTCCTTGGCTCAGCATTGTGAAGTTGAACATCATTCATGTGAACACTTTAGCTCTAGTTATTCTTTTGTCATCACCGTCTATTATTCCACTGCATCAAGGCAGCCCAGTTCATTTATCCAGTCTCCTCCTGATGGACACTTAAGTTAATCCCAATGTTTTTATTATCACGGAGAGTGTGAACATTCTGGCATACGGCTCCTTGCACACATTCCCAATACCCTCTTGATCTCCACCTGCACATCGAATATCAGGGGAATTGCTACTCCTTAACGTTGCCAATGAGACACCTTCCAACGCAGCCGTATTTGCCTCAGCCTGAACTCTGGCCCTTTTCCATCTAATCCGTGACTTAAAAGGACATGGCCGGGTGACTTTGATCAGTGAGGCCGAAAAGACAGACCCCAGTAGATGCCATCCCCAGGCTCCCTGGTCTTCGGCTCTGCCTCTCATCAACATGCCGTGGAGCTGGGGAGGTGGCATTCCCATGCTGGGGACCTCGGCACAGAATCAAGTCGCTGCTATTGGGTTTTATGTGGCACATCCGACCCGCTGTTTGTTGCCTTACACAAAGGAGTTGATGCTCTCCTGAGAAATTAATTTGGATTTCCATTCCACTTCAAATTGTGAAACAAGAATGAACACATCTCAGCCTGGGTGGTCTGTTTCCCTCGCTGTTTCTCCTAATCCCTTTCCCCACAGTTGGGCTAAAAGCACCATTATCCACTCCTCGTAAGGGTCTGGGATGCCCTGTCCTGGGCTTGTTCTGTTCCCTTGCTTTGCTTTATTTCCTGTGTCATCTCTTTTGTCTGTGCTTCCAGATGTTATTAAATAATCCTCTAGATATGCCTTTAGGATTTGCTGTAAAGACACTTGAGATAAAATATCTGTCAGAACCAAGCTGGTAAGAATAAATGGGAAATGTTTGGTATGAGAGTCGGGACCTTCCCTCAAGCAACAATTACACCAGGACAAATCAGTTTTGACTGAAGACAGAGCCTCTTCCAGAGTCTCCTTTATCAAGAAATTAAAATCTTCCCCTTATTTCCTGAAAGTTAAATCTCCTTTTTGTCATTTGCCTGAATACTGAGGGTTTTCTAAATTACTTTATAACATGCATGTGGGGAGTCTGAATAAAACCATAATACGAATAAGGATGTTTGAGAAATAAGGATATTGAGAAAGAATACCCAACTAATAACGAAGAGCAAGGAGTTGTTAATACCTATAATCATTGGCATTCCATGCACAGAAGACAAAGTTCTTTACAAAGAATGGTACATCCAGGAACAACATAAGGAACTATGCCTAGCAAAGACCATACAACTGAAATATATATATCCAAAGGCCTCATATATTATAAAACTGGTGTTGGGGAGGAAGGCATTACCTTCTAAATTTCCCACATGGGAAGCTAAACGGATATAGAATTTATCACCATAAACACATAGGGAAATCTTGCCCCATAAGGTATATATTCCTTGATTTACACACACACACACACACACACACACACACACACACACACTCACAAAGCATGAATAGTCACTTGCCTGCACATGAGGTATGTGCCTAAAATTTGCACCTACTTTGAATTTTTGCAAGCTAAATAATATTTAAGCATTTCAGACGTGCTTCTTCACTGTGCAGTTGTATTCTATTTAATGAGCACGTACTATAGTCACGTATTGTGTCAGTTACTCTTTTACAAGAATTTCATTCATGCTCCAACCAAGGCAAAACGCTGCACGTATATTATTTCATTGGCTCCTCACAAGAGGATATTCTTACCCTCATTTTTCTGATGAGGAAACTGGTGCTTCAATAGGTAGGCAACCTACTGACGTTTCCTCAGTTAGCGAATGAAGAGTAGGATTATAAGCCCAAAGCAGTCTGTTGGACTCTAAAATCAAAGAACTTAAGCACTACCCTAACCTGGCTCCACAAAAAAGACAACTATGGTACTTACAAACTTTCAGTACCTTGACTATAGTAGATTCAGATGGATGGATGCATGGATGGAAGAATAGATGGATGGACGGGCAGATGATGAATGAATGAACAGTGGGTGGATGGAGACAAAGGAGCTTCACATCTCAATGAAGGATGACTCAACAAACAGTGTCTTTTTTCCTCCATGATAAGGGATGTATATAAATGACCATCCTTCTAGACACACAGATCCTTTATTATTATTCATAACAGATAGATAGATAAAATGTAAATCCAACCCTTTAATTTATCTGTTTACGAATTTCATTTTCCCTTCTGAATTTCTTTTGACCTTTGTATCTGAATCCACAGAACGGGAAAAAATACTTGGAAATGGGGATTTCCTGAGTTGTGCCTTTATACCTCAAATTCAGTTGCTGAAAACATGAAAACAACAAGGCCAAGGTTCCATCCCTACATAGGTCTGCTGGTGTTACCAGTTCCTGTCACACAGAACATTTCAGCACAGCCAGCCGCCTCCCTTGGACAGGAGGGGTCTGATCACATCGATCTCCAGGAAAGAACTAGGGGATGGACCCACACACCCACCTCTGTTTGTCTACCAACCCACGCGTCCCCAGTGGATTCACAAAATCCTCTTCATATAGAGAGGCCAGCATTTTCTCAGCATTGCCAAACCTTGAATATGAAACTGGGAAACTCAAATAAGGAAGAACAAACCTGTGAACGAGCTACAGGAAGCAGAAATGCCAGTTCTATGCCAGGAGTGACATCTAAGCTGGGACAACACAAGAACCATGAGTCACAGGCCCCGTGCAAGTCAGGCACTCCCATGTAAACTCTAGTGGCAAGCTCCAGCTAGGAGCTGTACACATCATTTAGTGAATCTTCACCTGCTGGAGTCTCTATTAAATGGATCCCATTTTGCAGGTGAAGAAAGTAAGGTTCTGAGAGGTCAAGTCACTTACAGGACAGAGCCAAGGTTCAAGCCCTCATCTGTTCCCTTTCCAAGCTGCTGCTCTTTCAGACACAGTGAACCCCTCACGGTCTCTTTCTGTTGCTGGTCCATCCATCTGTCACCCAGCTGCACAGTACAGCTCTCCTGGTGCATGGTAATGTGACACTTAATTAAATAACAGTGGTAAAGACCCACATAAAATGTTTATGGCTGTATTAAGTTTTTCTCAGTGCCAAGTGACCAGGTGCTGCCTGCATCTGATGACCATTTGGCTTTGGGGTTTAACCAAGACTGTTCACAGTGCAGACATGGCGGTCCGCAGGAGAGCGGAGACTGTGTCAGAGGCAAGGAAATGACCTGTGTCCTGCATTTTGTGTTCAAGACATGATAACCCTAGACACTTCAGTCCAGGGGGCCTCCCCAAGATGGAAATAAATCTGTCATGCAAAGCGTTGAGTGGGCTGATGAACATTCCTGGGAACCCATCCACAGCTTTCACCCAGTTTCCAAAGGGGGCCTGTGACCATCCCCCAGGGTGGGAGAGCACTGCCTAAGCTGCCTATTTTAATGCCAGTTCCTTTGGGTGTTGTCCCAGGGCAGCCGTGGCGAAGGCTTGGAGCCGGCACCTGTTTGTCATTCAGGTCTCAACCCGGGCTGTTATCTAAGGCTTCCGTGCTTAGCCTTCCAGGAAATGCAGATTAACATCCTAAACAGGCCCCTCTCCAAGTTCTCACCTGCATCCCTGTCCAACAAGTCCAAATGTTCACCACAAGCCACAGCAGTTGTAAAGCTGGGTCTCTGGGCTCTGTTCCTTATTCCTTAGAAGGAGCACACCTCACAGCTGATTTCAAACTTCCACGGACCGGACTGGGAAGGCAGGCAACCAACGGGCCCTTAGCTGTTACGCAAAGAGCACAGATTCTCAAGAAAGAGAAACTGGGGAGGAAGCCAACACTGCTGTTTGGAATCTCAGCTTTGACAGTGCTGAGAAGGTCCGAAGGCCTCCAGCCCTTGTGTTCTGGCAGGTTCCGTTTCGCCAGAAAAGAAGGGGTGGGCCCTGTTAGGTCAAGCCAACGTTTGCAGGGTTCCCAGACACATGCTGTGTGTCAAAACAGACCTCGAAGGTATGGGCATCAGGCAGAACTGATAGGAGGCCAAGAGAAGCCCACAGGTGATAATAACCCTCACTGAAGCCTGGAAACCAAGAATAAGCAAACACCCAGTGTCCTTGGGATGTCCTTGGGATGTCACATCACAGAACTCCTGCCAGGGCACGCTGAGGGCTGCAGAGCCTGCCCCTCCCCTGCTATCTCTCTGAACTGCCCCCAGCCCTGAATTCTAGGCAAAGACCATGCTCCCCAACAGCTAAACTGTAAGGGAAAGAAACTTCTTTAAACTACAGTGGGGACAATGTTCATTGCAGCACTATTTACAATAGCCAGGACATGGAAGCAACCTAAGTGTCCATCGACAGATGAATGGATAAAGGAGATGTGGCACATACGTACAATGGAATATTACCCAGCCATAAGAAGAAACGAAATTGAGTTATTTGTAGTGAGGTGGATGGACCTAGAGTCTGTCATGCAAAGTAAGTCAGAAAGAGAAAAACAAATACCGTATGCTAACACATATATATAGAATCTAAAAGAAAAAAAAAAGGTTCTGAAGAACCAAGGGGCAGGACAGGAATAAAGACGCAGACATAGAGAATGGACTTGAGGACAAGGGGAGGGGGAAGGGCAAGCTGGGACAAAGTGAGAGAGTGGCATGGACATATATACACTGCCAAATGTAAAACAGACAGCTAGTGGGAAACAGCCGCATAGCACAGGGAGATCAGCTTGGTGCTTTGTGACCACCTAGAGGGGTGGGATAGGGAGGGTGGGAGGGAGATGCAAGAGGGAGGGGATATGGGGATATATGTATGCGTATAGCTGATTCACTTTGTGATGCAGCAGAAACTAACACACCATTGTAAAGCATAAAGATGTTAAAAAATAAAATAAAATAAATTACAGTGGGGAAAGTTAAGATTTCAAGAACAAGTTTGACAGCAGGGAGATTGATAGAAAGCAGATAAAAGGCAGAAAGGCTTTCCCAGCAAACATCAGTCAGGGCAACAGTCTCATTTGTAAACCTAATGGGAAATTCAAGGAGCAGGAGGCATGCCTCCAAGCTGAACATTTTAATAAGGAAACCCACGTTGTATGAACCAAAGCCAATAAATTAATTAGGAATAGCATCACACTGATATATGGCATTATCCACTTGTCAATTTAATTTCTTTTTCTTTTTAATGAAAAATAAAAAGAGAAGAGGCCATCTTGCAAGTTGGCCAGTGACTCTCCCCAGAGCAAGTTCTGGGTACGTTTGCTGAAGAAGTGAATTCTCATTGGGTTTCACACTTGCAATGACGCACAGTGATAACTTGTGCAGGAGGACAAGATGATCAAGTACAGAAAATGGAAAACGCCAGTGGGAGCCTTATTGATCCAGGGAGGGCTGTTTTCAACTGCAAGAAACCTGGAATCTCTTCTTCTGAATATTTGCTGGACCATCAGAAGGCACTGAATCCCAGCACAGTTGAAAAGTAAATGCAACAGGAAAAGATCTTTCTGGGCAGCTCTCCTATGGCCATCTGTTCAGGGATTCACTAACCATAAGCTCATACTTATTGAGCACTCACTGTATATCAGCCCCTGTGCTAAGTGCTTTAGGTATCCTCACTCATTTAATCCCTATCTCAGCGCTCTGAACAGAATACTTTCACTACCTCCATTTTACAGTAGAAAGTGGGACTCAGAGGTCCAGGCACTTTCCAGAGGTGCCATGGTGTGGAGTGGCACAGTGAGGTCCGTCGCAGGCCTTCTGACTCCCACGCCGAATTGCCACCAATTCTTCTTGCTTCCTAACCTGGAAGCGTTTAGCGGTAGATAATTTTAAACCTCTTTGGGGATTCACATTATTGCTGTTGTAGGCAGCCTTGCTATTTAACCCCTACCCTACCTCCCAAGTAGTTCGCTTTGGAATTCTCAAATACAAATCCTGTGTCTCAAACTACCAATACAACTACTAACAGCAGTAGTGATAACAATACTTGGCATCTGTGTGAGCATCATACATTTACACACCACTTCATTTCCATGTTAAGTCGTGCTCTCACCAGATCCCCAAAAGAGCCCGATGGGTGGCAGGTAGCCTGGGTGTCAGAGAGATCGATCAGGGGTAGGAGGACGGAAAGCTGGCATTTCACTCTATTTTCTTCTATCATGTATTACTTCTTATTGTAAGCACATATTACTTTTCCATTTCTTTAAAAGAGTCAATAGAAATATTAAAAAAAACTCTGTGAGGTAGATATCATATTATTGCCCCATGTTCTATGGCTTACCCAAGGCCACATGGCCAGTTAGTTCAGAACCAGAACCCAGGCCTTCTAACTCTTACTTATTTGTACAGTTCACCCCACCAGGGATATCTATAATAGCTTCCTGAATTTCAACCTTTTATAGAATCTTCTAGAACAGTAAAGGTGATTTTATAGGCCCAGGGCAATAGGGGCACTCCCCTCAGATGTCAGCCATGGTGGGTGGAAGAGTCAGGGCCAGCACCCTGTTCAGTCTACGCCTCATATACACTCTGCAAACACTACCTTGTGGTTAGTCTCCTAGGCCCAGGCAACTCCCCTAGGTCTAGGGAACACACAGGCATTGAGAAATGGTCCCTGGTCTCCTACGCTCTCACAGAGCAGCAGAAGCAGAGAAGTAAAGAGATTTAACAGTACTGCGAGAGAGTATTGGATGGCAGTGGGTATCGGATGCAGCGGCAGCAATTAACCAATGTTTTTTGGGCTCTACATTAGGCCAGGCCCTGGGGATTCAGAGGGAGTAGGGAGGGGTCCTTATCTTGGAGAAGCTCAGTAGCCAGGGAAGCAGATGAAAGCACAATGTGATCCGCAGATAAGAGCTTTAGTGGACGTTTGAATAGAGCTCAGAGGAGCTGTGTGTGTGTGTGTGTGTGTGTGTGTGCGCGTGCATGCGTGCGTGCGTGCGTGCGTGCGTGTGTGTGTGTGTGTGTGTGTGTGTGTTGTGGGGCGAGGTCTCCGAGTTGGGACAACTGGCATTCACTGGGTAATTCCTAACAAAGGCCCACAGTCAGCCAAACCCAAGTGTGCTAACCTCTCCTCTGCCGTGTGCCTTGAGGGAAGCTGTCTCTCCCCCATAACCCGAAGAGTTTGTGCTTCTCCATCTTCTCCCTCTAGTTGGGGTAGGATCACTACTAAAGCTCAGGGGTTCATGTCACTTCAAAGCAGTCTTCCTCATTGTTGTTGTGTTGTCCTTGTCAAGTCATCCTTCAGCTCTGTTTGTCTCCTTCACATTGTTTTCTCTGCCAGGCCTAGGAGAGCCTTCAGAGGGGAATTCATTCAGGAATAGCCCTCCTCCCAGAGAAGTCCATCAAAGGGATCTCCTCTGGGTAAAAGGCTCCACGAGCCGAGGGCAGCTGTAGGAACCACACCAGCTGCTCTCCTGGGTCAATAGGTCAAGCCCAGCAAAGAGCCGAGCTCATATTTCTGACCCTGGGTGGTTCAATAAAACTTAGAGACCATTTTGGGTATTAAGGTAACACTAGCAAAAAAAAAAACAAAACTAGAAATTAGAAATGTGATATTTCTACCATGGTATAATAGCGAAGTACAATTCAAAGTGGCTGACTAACTTGTCTTTGAGGCAAGCAAGTGAACTGAAAAACATGCCAGGAAAAGGAAAATGCTCCTGCGATGCAGAGTTAGAGGTGTAGGTTCTAAAGAGATCCACCAGCACAAAGAGGTAGCTCAAGTTTAGAGGTTATATGTAAATCAGAGGGGCTCTTGGGCCCTCCACCAGCTGGAAGATGGGTAGGAAGAAAGAAGCAAGGGAACATGTGTAGAAAACTCCAAGAGCCCTTCACACAGCATGAAAAACTAATAGTGAATATTTTCGACAGCTTCTTTCCTTAAAATAAACACAGAGCCTTGTGGTAGATCCTAGTAAGCACTGCTTGAGTGACAATTTTAGTATGATGATTTTCACTAGAAATAAGCTTTCATTACAAATGTGGGTGGATCCATTGATGCGTCCTACAAGTCTTCGTGTTATTTTTATAAAGGTAAACAAGCATAGGAACAGTGAACTCAGGGGACATCCCCAAGTGTCTCTGAGGAAGGCCCCCAACGAATGACACTTTTTTCTTTCTATCTTTTTCAGCTACAGGAAATCCGAAATCACTGAGACTGTGTCAAAGGCAAGCCAATCAATAGCTCAGGAAGGAAAGTGCCCATGTGGGCAGCCTTATACAACAGACCCAGCAGAAGGGACACAACAAAAGTTTACTTCGTGCCTCATCTCTACTGGCAAAAAAATACTCAATTCTGGGAATCAACATGAGCAAAGTAACCTGGTAGATCAGTATGGCAGAATTAAAATGAGGGCCAGGGGAGGGAAGAGCCTGATGGAACTCAAGTACCTTTGATTAATCATCTCCTACAAGGACAATTCGAGAAAGAACATGGTGATGTCATCATCCATCAATCATGATATAATTCATCTCTCCCTCTCACACACACCCCCTGCTTCTGCACGCCCCCCACTCCATATATCACAACTGACTTTTTTAATTCCCTCAGCAAATTCTCCCAGCATCAGCCACACCTTCTTTCTTTATGTTTCCAGAGATGTAGCCCAAGCTGAGGACTAGGTTCAGTTGTGTGGAGAGCAGGCAATCAATAGGTGCTTCCTAGATAATGGAGCCTGGAGATAGGATCATCCTGCCTACCCCAGCAGCTGTCAGAGCTCACTACAGAAGCGCTGACCTCAAGACAGCCCCAGAGAGCACAAAGAGTGATCTGGGCCATGGGGTGACAGTTGCTCTCAGAAAGAGGACAAAGCTGGGAACAATGGAGCACATTAGGAATACTCATAAACCAGGACAGTTAATCCCTTTTTCTGGGAAGTGTGGTGAGAGACAGGAAGTATGTAACCAGGTCCTCTGATTTAGGGAGCAAAGTTGTCTGTATGTAGGCATGTGCATTTTCTAGAGGGAGTGCATAACCGTCATCAGAATTTCAAAAGGGTCCCAGAACCTTCCGTTTCCCCTTTATCTGTGTCCCCCCCCCCAAAAAAATGTAAGAGCCATTAGGAGGCTGCCCAGGAAACCAGGTCAAATGAGAAAAAATACACAAGGAAAGAACTCCAATGTTGACCAACCAGGAGGTCCAACCCCTGCGTGGAGATTCTTGGCTCTGTTGCTTCATTTGTCTCCTTCAGTGGTCCCCATTCCAGTGTTTCATAGTCAGGAATTCTTTCCTGGTAAGTCCTTTGTAAGCACAGTTTGAAAAGGGCATCCAGATTTTCAAAGACCCCAACTGAGGCGTCCTTCACCTAAAACCATCTCTTCCCGTCCTAACATAGAGACCACAAGGCCCTGAAGAGGGAGACCTGAGAACCTCCAAGTCTGAAGTTGATTATCTCTATAATAGACAACTCATGGAAAACTAAATAGGTTTAAACTTTTAAACTTTGAATAATTGGGGTTGTGGTCATTCAAACAATGGAATGTTAAACTTCTTGCTCACCATTTAGTCACTTTTTCGTCCAGCAAGCATTTATTGACCTGAGCCTTAGGGATGTTCCATGTGGGACAGCATCCCTTCCCTCAGGAAGCTCATCTTTCAGGACACAGTCTGCCTTCCCTAACCCACAGCAGCCATGCTTAAGCTTGTCACAGGGTCTGAACTGAGACTGCACCAGACGACCGTATAAGGCAGTTGTCCTATTTTTGAAACCCACTTTGAAACTTACTAGCCCACTGTATCACAAGGATTCCAACGAGGGCCATCTGCAGTTGTTGGAAGGATCAAGAAGATGTAGGTGCAAGGGCTTTGTAAACTGTAAAACATTTTAGATATAATATATTACAATGATGGCCATCTTCTCTCTTACTCTCACCACTTATGGTTTTCTTTCTTCTTCTTTTTTTTTTTTTTTTTTTTTTTGGTGGCATGAAAAGAAAAGATACTGTCAGTAAGGCTGTGTAGATAGACTTTAAAATTTAGAAAGCATTGGGCTTCCCTGGTGGCGCAGTGGTTGAGAGTCTGCCTGCCGATGCAGGGGACACGGGTTTGTGCCCCGGTCTGGGAGGATCCCACATGCTGCAGAGCGGCTGGGCCCGTGAGCCATAGCCGCTGAGCCTGCGTGTCCAGAGCCTGTGCTCTGCAACGGGAGAGGCCGCAACGGTGAGAGGCCTGCGTACCACAAAAAAAAAAAAAAAAAAAAAAAATTTAGAAAGCACTGAAAAACCTGGAAAATCCACTCCTTTTTTTGTCTCCACCACCAAGAGAGGAAAATGGTTTTAGAGAAGGAGAGGGATGAAGAATAAGAGGGCTATTTGAAGCAAGTAGCCCAGAAGAATCGATATGGGTAGCCAAAACATAGTGACGGGCAGAGGTGCTAGAAGGCTAGAAGATAGTCAAATACTGCTCTGAATTTAAAAGAAGGAGGAGGAGAAGGAGGTGAAGAAGGCAGAAGGGGGAAGAGAAGAAAAAATAGATACTGTAAACCGATCTCAAACCCAAACATTAATTTTGGGCAAGAATTGAGAAGTGATCATAATAACAATTGCTAACATATATGAATGCCATGTTAAGTATTTTTCATGTACTAATTCACTTATACCTTGAGAGAACTCAATGATAAGAATTTAAATGAGTTAATAAGGGTATAGTTCTTAGAACAGCACCTGGCACATAATAAGTACTCAACACACTCTCATTATTATTATTAGCTCCACTTTATACGTGTGAAAACTGAGGAAAGAGAGGTGAATTGATTTGCCTAAACTTACACAGTGAATTTAAGTGGTAGAGCTGAGCTGCCTGATCTCAAAGCCCAGAAGAAAAACACCTCTAAGAACACTTCTATATTTAAATTTTTACCATTCTTTGAATAACTAATTCAATTCAACAAACATCTGTAAGTCCCTGCTTTGAGAAAAAGGTTCCAAGTTCCAGGAGAAAGGGGATCTGGGTTAAATAACTGCTATTTCGGTATTATACTGACTGTTCTAGGCATTTGAAAGGATAAGAATTAAGACACAGTAGTGCAGATGCTCACAAGCCAGTGGAAAAGTTACCTGCTTAAATAACCTAATACCTGCCTGGTTGAGATGTGGAGCATGACAGAAGAATACGCTGGGAGGAGTGGGGAGATGAGAAACTACGGATCAGGGAGAATTGATGTGAACTAGCTGTCTGTCTCAGTGAGTCAATATTAGAGAGCATTGAGAAATAACCCAGGGTTATTATGAGGGTGATTAGGTCACTGGAATTAGGGTTACAGTTTTGTTGATAGGAAGAATATGAATTTCTCCTGTTGACCAGATGGGGGTCTTTGGGAAGAATTAGTCCCAGGGGTTGTGAACTGTATTTGAGTTCTTATACTTCGGGAGAAAGCCAGCCCAGTCTGGAGTTAAAGCCCCACCATACTCCCACCTGCCAAAATCCTCCAGACCAGATCTCACCCTTGTATGGTACCAGGGAGTGAAGTGCCTAGATCAAGGACACAAGGCCCTACCCCTCTGCCACCACCACCTCCATCCCCGCCCCCAACTTGACCCAGAGAGCTCTGGAAAAAATCACATTAAAGCCCTTCAAAAAGAACTCCTGAAACCCTCAATTAATGTCCCAGGGGACTGACTTGCTAGAGCTGATTGTGTTGTTGGCAGCAACATACCAATTTTTCAGAAAAACTACATTTTTTTTCAAAGTTTTTGTTAACTGCAGTGGCCACATGAAAGTTCTAAACTTCGAAATATATGTGGAAGTTTTTAGGTAGAGCTTCAAGGAAAGTTCCTAAAAGGGGGGGAAAGGGCATCATCAGCCAGCATGTACCCTTTTGCCCTTCAGTCTTCCTCATCCTCCTTCCTGAAATGCAGACATGGTGGCAGGAGATGTGGCAGCTCTTTTGCAACCATGAGGGAAAATGCCAAGAGATTCATAGCACTCTCAGCTTAAAATTTCAGAGCCCAAATGAACATCATCCACTCAATAGCTAAGGATTTCTCCTTACACAAGAGAAAAGAATTCCGATGATGTTTGAGCCATTGTTATTTGGGTTTTCAGTTATCTGCAGCTGAACTCAAAACTCAAGGCAGTCACAGACTACTAGAGAGGCACTAGAGAGGCAGTATGGTACAAAGGTATGGGGGTATAGTACAAAGAGCTTGGGGATCAGGCTCAGACTGAAGTCCCACCTCTTTAGTAATTGTGTGTGACCTGCATCAGTGAGGGTCATCTGTAAAGGACAGTATCTTCCGTGGGTGCTCCCAAGGTAGAGCAAGAACTTGGGTGCAGAACAGGTGGTTTCTTTGGAAGGTGACCCTAGGGAGCCAGAGACAGGTGGTGAGACAAGGAAGGAGGGAAGACCAATAAGAGCATGCTACTGAGCTGGGTCTTGACGTGGGCAATTCTGGTTTTAACCCCTTAGGGACTTTCAAAGGAAACCCTGTAGAGACTTTCCCCTGTAATCGTGGTCCACGGCCGGCAGCATCAGCATCACCTCGGAGCAGGTTAGAAAAGCAGAATCTTGTCCTGACCCAGACTGCCTGAACCAGAATTTGCATTTTAATGAGATCACTGGGTGATTCAAAATTGAGAGGTCCTAGTGTAGAAAGCACCTCAGTGCTGAGCCTCAGAAAGGCAGGAGGCGCTTGTCCTTCATCGGTCAAGGAAGCATGTACTCTCCTGCATTTCCTGGCTTAACAGACCTCCGTGGTTTAGGAGAAAACGCTAAAGAAGAAAAGCTGGGAGACTCAGCAAGCACTTGATGTGGGAAGCCCTCATGAGAGAGGTGGATGGCCCAGGCTGAGGGACGAGGAGAGGGCCCCCGACAGCACCCCTGCAGGGAGTGGTTATAATACCTCGGTCATATGGACATCAGAGGCGTTAAGTGAGCTACTGTGTATAATAGGATAGTTGCCCAATTGTTGAGGTTGAACACAGCTACAACAACCAAAACCGTTTGAAAAGACATATTACAACTCCTACGATAATAGCCAATCCAGTTCCCATCTAACTTTTTAAGATAAAGAGAGCACAGCCCCTGACCTCAAGGGACTAACAACCTTGATAGAGAGATAAACCTTGGGTACATGAGGCAAAGCAGGACCAGTGCCCCACGTTGGGTAACAACAAGCTTACATAAGCATTAGCAAGTGTCCACATGTGCTTAATATGTACTAGGCACCATCATAAGGACTAAAAAGTGTGCGTGTGTGTGTGTGTGTGTGTGTGTGTGTGTTTGAAAGCCAATAAGGTAGATACAGTACTGTTATTAACACCATTTTACAGATAAGGAAACTGAGGCACAAAGAGGTTAAACGACCTGCCTAGAGGCCACAGGCTTAACCTCCATGCTGCTACTAACACTGATGGGCTTCCACGTTGTCACCTTTCTTTCAGTGAGTCCGAGACTGATTTTAGGCATGTTCTCTTTTTCCATGCTTGACTCTCCTTCAAGGTGAGCTAGTTGCCTGATGCTGTCCTCCTTATGTAGATGGCGGGGCAACTCGAGCTTGGCAGGATTACATTTCAGAGCAGAACAGTGGCAAGGGCTCCATTCTAGACTCAGAAAAAGCCAGCTGGGCTCCTGTCCACCAGAAGGTCAAGGAGGTGGGGTGGACAGACCCCAGACCTAGAGGCAGAAACCCTGAGACCTGAGCCTCCTCTGGCCAGTACTGAAGCACGTGAACAAGCCATTTAGCCATTCAGGTCTCACGGTTCTCATCTGGAAACCAAAGCAGGTGGGAGCAGCTCCTGCAATAGTGCTCCCTTAAGCTCTAAATTCCTACAGCAGGAAGACCTGCCCAAGCCCTCTTGTCAACTCCCAACCCTCCTGGGAAAACAACTCTAATGCAAAATCTGGAAGTAAAGAGTGTTTTCCTACTCTTATTTGCCATAATGCTCTTTCATCAAAGATTTAAATATTGATCGTTTAAGAAGCTGCAGGCAAACTCAAAGTCCACATAATGATATCTATAAATATTCTATAGATGTCACCGCCCATCTAATTTTAAGGTATACAAACTTCCAAAACTATTTCCTCATTTTACAAAGCATTTGCACTTGGGCTAACCTGGTTTTCCATTTTATACTCTGTTAAGTCTAATTGACTCGCTCTCATGACTGATGTGGCCCTTGGCAGCCCCCTGCTCCTTCCACAATGTCAGTGGTACCACATGGCTTCATCACGAATGCCATGATGCAGAATCGCCCTCCACACTTCTGGTCATGAGTGCCAGGTTACTCTGTTGCTGCAGTGATGCCGTCTTTCTACCAGTGTGTAATTTTTTTAAATGGATCAAAGATCAGAGCGTATTTCCTGAAAAGTCACCCTCGGGCCTCCAATTTTCCAGAAATCCCTCCTTTGGAAACACCCGTTGGACAACTTCAGTGCAAACAGAAAGAATGCCATTCTGCAGGTTCCAGGGAAAATATTTATGAAGGTGCCCCATCCAGTCAATCCTCTCTTTGTCCCCACACAATCCTCCTCCACCCTCAAGGGAGGATCGTGTGAATTGAAAGGAGGCTCAGGCCCTAAGAAAAGACTGGGAGGGAGGGATTTGAATGGCACATTGTGATGTTCTGCCAATTGTGCAGACTCAAGTACCGCAGCTCAACTTCCTGATCTTCCCCTTCCACGCCCCTTTTCCATTTTGTCTTTAAAGCAGATAAGCCATTAGCAGGACTCTCAAAGCATTTTAACAGTCATCTTATAAGCCTCTAACACTCTGAAGGACACCATGTCCGCCATATGCAAAATCACCTTAGAGACACAAAGAGCACAAACCCAGTTCCTGTCTCTCTAACCTCTGAGAAAAAGAACGTACAGTCCCTGACCTCAAGGGCCTTACAACCAACCTTGATAGGGAGATAAGGCTTGGGTACATGAAGCAATAGAGGACCAGTGGCCCACATTAGGTAACAATACATAAGTATTAGCAAGTGTCCACAGGCAGAATTTCCCCTGTTCTCTTCCACCCTTCAGTACCTTCGTCGTCTTCTCTTGAATCAAAGGTATCTGTGCCCAGTTGAAAAAACTGCTCTCTCCTATAACCTGGCAGCAAAGACAAGGACCCTGGCTTCTCTGAGCAGCTTGAAAAGCAACAGTGGGCAGTTGGTACAGCTAGGCTTGAGTACTCGGCAGAGATGCAACAAGATATTACTCAGAGTCACAGACTTTGACATCCTGCATCTGTGGCAGATATCACTAATCAATGACGGCACTCTCCCCTGACGAGTATTGTGGCCTTAATACTGTTCTCAGCACAGCACTCCAGGCGGCCACTCCTAGTTGATCTGAGTTGCCACACAGATGAACCCTCCTTCTATCCCAGTTAGTTAAAGGGAGTGAGGACAGCTGGTACCACTCTCTGGGTTCCCTCACCTTCCCACAAACGCAACATGCTCACTTGCACCTCCGATTCATCACATGTCAGGACTTTGTGCTCAAATGTTCTGCCTTCTGTTTTTTCAAAGCAGAGTCATCCTTTGAGGCCTGGCTTACCTTCTATCTCCTCCCAAGAAGACTTTCAGATGTCCCAAGCCCTGCGCCCCGCAATCGCCCAGCCCTCACATTTCCCACAGCTGGCTTCTGATACCATTCAATGGACCCCCATCCTCAGGCCTCCAATTCCGTCTCGAATTACTCTTCCCTCCTCTACTACAGTTTAAGCCCCTAATGCTTTTCAAACTTTTTTAAAACTTTACTGAAAAGAAGCCTAACATAGAAAGATAGTTGCTATGTAGTAGAGTAGGTGAAGAGAGATTTTGGATTTATTTTTTTACTTCAGAGAGGGAATTGTAATTTGGGAGGAGGCCTGTAGTTTTGATTTCTAGACGCAGAGGCTGTCATTTCCTTTAGAGCCCACTCCCTTTATTTGGGGAAGTTCCTGGGCCTTTCAATTCTATCAGTGAAAGGGACAAGTCCCCACACATCACCCTAGGAGGAAACTGTGAGGGCTTCTCACACTTGCATGTATGTGCTACAGAAAGAAATGTAAAGTGATCTCCCAAAATGTAAAGTGATCTGCACTATGCACCTGAAAGCAGAAGAAAAATGGCCTTTCCTAGAGAGAAATTCATGCTGGACCGTCAGCCCTCCCCAGTCCCTAGCCCCAGTGGCGTGATTTAAGAGTAAATGCCCGAGACACGAACTATGGGCTGTGAATAGTCTGGGTCATGGCGGGCGCTCCCATCTGGACTTCAGGAGGGGAGGGAAGGGCCTGTGTCTGGGCTTGGAGCAGATCTAGAAGGGCTGGTTCTTCCTTGAGGTCTGCGGCCGGGGTAGTAGGAGTGGCAATGAGCCTGCGGCTGAGCAGGACAGCCTGGGTTCAGCAGTGGCATCGTGACAAACATGATGGCAGTGGACGGTGGGGCCTTGGGCAGACTGACCTGACTGTGGTAACCAGGCTGATGTCCTGGGACAGGGTGGCAGCCCTGGAGTTCCCCGAGGACATCTTGGGAGAAGAACCACAGGAAAACGGACTTCCCCAAATCCATTCAATGAGGAAAGGGGAAAACAAGAGTCACATTCATTGATTGTTAGTAGAGGGATGACTACATGTCATACCCAGCCGCTGCTGGCGATCTGCTCCAAGCAGGCAACACAGATCTGGTCCTACCTGTTTGGACCCTCTCTCTTTCCTAAAGGGCACAAATTGGAAACCATAAATTCTAATCCAAACCCCTTATTTTACACCTAAAGGAACCAGGGCCCAGAGAAGTAGAGAAAATTGCTCAAGTGCCTAGACCAAGTCCAAGGCAACACCAGGAGCAGCACCCAGTCTCCTGGCTTCTGATCCAGAGCTCCCTCCAGGTCAGCACAAGGCCTTTCAAGTCAAGTCAGCAGCAAAGCTTCGCTGATGCCAAGCACTCAGCTCATGTGGAATGGAACCCACGGATGTGTCCAATAAGCATCGTCCCCTCAGAAGTTTACCGTCCGCTTGGGGACCCTGGCTTCATCCTCATGCCATGGGTGGCACTGGAATTAATCTTCTCACTTTAGATTTGTAGCATCTACACTCATGAAAGAGTAATGGAATGAGTTGTTATTACCATTGGCCTAGCTCTAGAGCTGTCTAGCAACCTCCTACCCCCAAGTGGGGTTGCCAGATAAAATACGTACATTATTACATGGGGCACACTTGCACAAAAAATTATGTTTCATTATCCAAAATGCAAATGTAACTAGACATCCTGTCTGTTTTCCTAAATCTGGCAACTCTACTCCCAAGCTCAGATGTTGGGGGAGACTCTACCACCATTGGCCGTTTCTTGAGTCCAGCAGTGTCCCGGGGGGGGGAGGCTGCAAAGAAGAGCTACACAGGGTAACCAGTGGGGCTGAGCAAATCTTGGAGCATGGACAACGTCACTCCAGACAGGGAGGGACAGGTCATGGTCCCGAATGTTGATAAAGGCAAGGCCTCACCAGGTGCCTACAGAGAGGTCTGCTGGCACCTTGAGGTACCTGGGCTCATGGCAAATGCCGTGACTCAGTTTCCACACAGGGCTTGAACAATAGTCATCTTTCCAGCCTTTTGCCAGCTCTGGGCTCAGTCCCAGCTCCTGGGGTCACCCTGAGTTTCCCTCCTCTCCTCCTCTGCCCCCAATATCCTTTTCAGTGTTAATGAAATCCTTCTTTCCACGGAGGTACTTCCTTCCCTCTAACTCCTCCTCAAACCCTCTTTTCTTGTTCCTTCACAGTAAACAGGATGCCAAGCAAGCCAAAACTTGAGGAAAACGTGTCTCCCTTTCCTGAGGGGCAAGAAGGGCAGGACTCTTACATCCTCCCAGGAGGCTGAGGAAAACATCTGTATACCACCAAGGAAAAGGAAGAATTGCAAAGCATTTAACTTCTTTATTAGTTTAGATATAGGATAAGCTGCTACAGTGAGACCAATATTACAGAGGTTAAAACAAGACATCAATTTCTTTCTCTCTTATCAGGAGGTAGATGGGCAGCCCAGAGCAGGTAGGCTACAAAGCCAACCCAGGACTTGAGTCCCTTCTCTTCCATTATCCCACAGGTATGTGCTGGTCCACATTCCAACTAGTTAAAAAGGAAGAGGGGAGAAAAGGGAAGGCAAGCAATTTCCTTGTAAGGAACAATTATGAACTTCCATTCACATTCCATCATCTAGCTGCAAGGGAGGCTGAGAAATATAGACTCTAGCCAGGTAGCCTTTACTTTCTACCAGAGGGTGGGACTGTCTTCTTAAAGTAAGGAAGCCATAAGTATCATTCTCTGCCGTAAGTCCCCATATTAGAACAGCCTGAAAAATTCAAATCCCACTAGAGTGCACTCGCTATACCAAACCATACATGATGCAATACAAAGATGAGTAATGCAAATGAATAAGGACTCCAGGGAAGGAAGATATATTGTAAAGTTTATGGGGTGGGGGCGGATGAAACTTCACCTCGGCCCTGGAAAGCCAGCAAATGGCTGGACTGAGTAGATGGAAAGAAACTGTACTCTCATTTCACAGGCAGGTGACTTTTAACCAGTCACCAGTAGCACTGGGGACATCCACTTATTACAATCATTGGCTAGAAACGAAACCCTAGTCCTTGATAAAGCTGAAGCACACACTCAAGACATTCGTATCTCAAGTTACTTTGCAAACAGCACATTAAACCTCAAGCCTCTTTGTCTTCTGGTTTTACAGGTGTGTACTGAGAAGTTAAGCAACTAAAACATCATAAGGAGATAAGAATTAAGTTCAATTTCCTCTTGTGACACTCCTCCTGAACAAAGTCATTTCCTGACATATCGCAAGACACCGTTAATCATCCCCACCCCATTAAATCTATTCGCTTTCATTATGTGTTCCTAATCCAGTTGGGCATGGACAAAACATTGGCTATGCTTCCCACGAATTTCACTTTTTATTTGAATACTTCCTTCCTTCACTTATTTTCCCTGGCTTACCTTTCATCCTCTCCTCCCTAATCCTTCAGCTTCCCTGTCACCTGGGATACAGTGGGCTCAAAGAAGATGTGACAATGCCCCCTCTTCACATCAGCCCATACCCACCTCCACCCCCAGCTTAATCCTATGCTCCACTAGTTCCCAGCAGTAGTCTGATCTCAGGGTTGAGAGCATAAGAACTACAGGAAGATATTTTGCAGGCAGAGGCTCTGGGCGATGGCAGGCTCTCTCATCCCCTCCTTCAGTGCCCCCTGAAACAACAATTTTTCAACTTTTATGGCTGTTTTAATTGAAGTATAGTTGATTTATAATGTCGTGTTAGTTTCTGGTGTATAGCGAGGTGATTCAGTTATACATATATATACATATTATTTTTCACATTCTTTTCCATTATGGTTTATTATAGAATATTGAATATAGTTCCCTGTGGTATACGGTAGGACCTTGTTTATCGATTTTATATACAATAGTTTGTATCTGTTAATCCCAAACTCCTAATTTATCCCTACCCCACCCACCTTTCCCTTTGGTAACCATAAGTTTGTGTTCTATGTCTGTGAAACTGTCTCTTTTTCGTAAATAAGTTCATTTGTGTCATATTTTAGATTCCACATGTAAGTGATATCATATGGTATCTGTCTTTCTCTGTCCAACTTACTTCACTTAGTCTGATCCCCTCTAGGTCCATCCATGTTGTTGCAGATGGCATTATGAAACAACATTTTGAAGCAGGTGTAAAAAGTCACACCAAGCCCATCTTCTTTCGGCTGCACAAGGTCAAAAGAATAAGAATCAAGGGCCGGTGCGATCCTAGTCATTCTCCTTGCTCGTACTGCCAGGCCGTGAGAGTCCAGGGAGAAATTAGCTTCAGAATTACAGTCTGAGCCCCTTGGCCTCCTCTAAAATGAATGTTCACAGTGCCCCATAGGTAGATCATTAAAACCTCCTTAGGCATTGTTACAGGAAGGCTTCTGAGGGCCACAAATCTTGCCACAGAGCTCCAGCATTTAGCCAGTCAGCATTTACACAGCACGCGGATGGCTGGTGAAGGATTTAGCAAGGGGGTCCTTCCAGTCTCACCACTTTGCAAAGTACCTGTTGGAGGTGGGCTGACCTTGAGCAGGGCATGTCTCTTCTCTGAACCTCAGTTTCCTCATCTGTAAGTAAGAGGGGATTAGACCAAAGCCTGCCAGGCTGAGTTGTAAGGAGACGGCTTCAAGGGCACTGCTCCCCTTCACTATTCCAAAGAGCCTGGATTCCATGCACCCAAGGGCCTGGTTTCATACCGGGTGGTCTGGCTTTGAGAAAACTGGCTAACAGTCCCCAAACTCAAATAGAATAACTGGTGACAGATAAGCCATTTAACCTGAATATTAGGCAATGGGAGTAGACATCCCTCAGGTGTCTGTCTGCTCAGCTTACCAGAAACCCCCTTTTCTCTTGAAAACGTTCTCCTGAGCAATTCACGTGGGTGGGCTTCCAGCGGCAGTGCTGGTGACCCCACCCCTTCTGATGACCGGCCGGCAATAGACACTGGATCCACGGAGAGCCAATCAGAGCCTCTCTTCCAGGAATTCAGACCGCAAGTCAGTTTCCACCTAAGACTGGAATTGTAACCTGTTTGTGGGCTGCCCAGGTCAAGATAGAAAATGCATGCTCATCCTCTATTCTTCTTTCTAGCCTTTGAACTTTAAAATCAGAAGTGTTCACTCTTACAGAGCTCCAATTGCCTAGGTGTGTCTGCCCAACAAAACGTTTACCATTTCTCCTGGGATGTGATACACAAAGTGTGGATGGGGTGAAAGAAAATCAGAATTGTGTAACCACCATTTGGGGCCAGAATAGCCTCTCCGCTGGTTTGCTTTGCTTGGAGGGACGGTGTGGTGGCTTAAGTGTATAGACCAACTTGACAGGTGAGCTTAAAGACGGCATTGCAGGTAACTTCCTGAATCAGTGGTTCAGAGCTGGGAAGCCCATACCATCTTATTTGTTCCCCTTGCACTGGCCTCTGTGGCATTTGAATAACATGATCCTGGCACTTACTGCAAATTAGAAGGTTAATGACTCCCCTCTAGAGCCTTTACATGGACTTTAGAGGCCAGGGCAGGGCAGGGCTACGCAGTGAGGGGCAGTGGGAGTGGTCAAAGGTCCGTGTAATATGGCTCCTGGGCTGAAGGGCAGTCATGGTCGGCCAGGTGGACCAAATAAGAGAATGTTATTCTGCTGGTGAAGAAAGGATGCTCAGGGTTCTCTTTTTATCAGCTGCAGTTGCTTTCTATTACTGGTAACCCAAGGGCCCTAACTTACCCAGCAAACCTAACAGTCAAGGTCAAAACTGAAGGCTCCTTGAGAGTGCATGAGAACAGAGTGTCTCAGAGACAGGGTGACAAGTCTTGTGGGCTGCCAGACGCTCTGTCGCCGAGACAGTGCCAGACATTTGCGCCACAACCTGGCCTCAGCTTCCCTTTTCTGTGCTGCCGACAACCCTTTCAGTTCTTCGCCCTGTACCAAGTTTGCTATCACTAGTCTCCCAAAGCGGCTTCAGGGAAAAGTCGTTGGTAGGTGTTAGGCTCCGTTATGACCTGGGGCTCAAAGCAGTGAGCTGGAAGAGATAGCATGATGGGTGGAATGACTAATAGGAAACCAGGACTCAGAATCAGCAGGCCCAACCCACTGGTGAGCTGTGTGCCCGTGGGCAAGTCCCTTACCCTCTCTGGCTTTCACTTAACTCCTCTGTAAAAAGAAGAGGGAGGGGCAGGTGATCGCCAAGCTCCTCTGAGCAGAGGGTGTGGCTTCCTCACCTCCTCTGGCAACACCTCCTGTCTCCCGGCCAATTCCAATGAGAGTTACTCCCCGGAAAGGTGTCTGAGTCTTTCCCAGATGTTGTCTGCCTAAAGGGAGTGAGCTCTGGTTGCGATTCACCCCACACTTCTTTCCCCCATCACCAGAACTGCTCACTTGAACTGAGGAGTCGAGGACTGCCAGTCCGGGCTGCTCTGGCAATAGACGGTTGAGTTTATTGGACCGAACAGCAGCCTTTCGGTTCACGTCAATCCGGTCCTTGGATTTGCATGATTGCACATTCAGAGACAGGCCCCTGCACTCGGAGCATCCTCGCTTGGCTACCAGCACGCTCCGCTGAGCCAGCCCCAGCTGTTATGAGCCACCGGTTTAAACAAGGCCTGCCGGGAGCTGGGCCTGGCGGCTGAGGCGAAACTGTATGTTAGTGGTTGAGGTCGCTCGCACAGGAGAGGCCCCACTGCTGGCTGGGCCTGTTGAAGCTGCTCTTGGGGATAGCTGTGCAGGGTGTTTGGCCCCAAGGAGCCTCCTCCCTCGTGGGTTGGGACCTTTGCTAAGCCTGTTTGTCGTTCTTTCCCAACATCAGAGCTGGGTCCTGGGATAGTCAGCTTCCCCATTACAAAGACTCCCTGGGCCCCTGGCTTCCCTCGAGGGATGGATCCATGAATGGAGGGCTCTCCATGAAGATTTCATCGTAGCATACGATCCACAGTTAATTTCAGGGTTTAAGTCCCAACAATACATTTACTAGCTGTGTAACCCCGGGCCTATCTGAGCCTCTGTTTCCTCAACTGTAAACGGAAATAACGACACAGCCCACCTCAATGGGTTGATGTAAGAAATAAATAAATACAGGTTAAGTCTTAAAACAATTGCCTGGCACATGGTAAATGCTCAACAAATCTTAGCCATGATGATTGTCATTAATTTGATCAAGGGGAGGTCAGATGTGGAAGGCAGCTGGAAGAAGGCAATTTCATTTCATCACTGAAAAGCACTACTTCTATTTAAGTATCAAAATGTTCCTTGTATTCAGATGGAATTATTTAACCTGACCCTGGGTACTATAAAATGTAAGGTAATCTCTCACGAGATTTTACAGTTTTAAGATAAGATGCATTGGGCTTCCCTGGTGGCGCAGTGGTTGAGAGTCCACCTGCCGATGCAGGGGACGCGGGTTCGTGCCCCAGTCCGGGAGGATCCCACGTGCTGCGGAGCGGCTGGGCCCGTGAGCCATGGCCGCTGAGCCTGCACGTCCGGAGCCTGTGCTCCGCAACGGGAGAGGCCACAGCAGTGAGAGGCCCGCGTACCACAAAAAAAAAAAAAAAAAAAAAAAAAGATAAGATGCATTATTTAGAATGCAGGCTGAGGGGAGGGTGGAAGAAGGGGAGGGTCTGGTAGACCTTTCACCAGACCTGGTAGAACACCCCTCAGGCTTGTGGGCCTCCCTCCCCATGGGGTGACATGCCCTCAGCTCTGAACGAGAAAATGTCAGAACAGAGAAGTTAAATAATGTGTCCATGGTGTGTGACTCAAAACCAGATCTACCTGGTTGAAAAGGCTCTGCTGTTTCTACTCCTCCGTTGTGTCAAGCACAGTGCCAGGTAGGCACTCCGGAAGAGACACAGACACAGCCCCAAATCCAAGATGCCATCACCCTGACAGGAACAGCTAGTGTTACACAGAAAGCCCGGAATATAGTTGAGAAAAAGCTCCCAGCAATCAAAACAAGAAAAGAAAACGTAGAGGATCAAAACAAGAGATCTAATATCCAACAAATAAGAGTTCTAGGAAAAGGCAGAAAATGGAAGAGAGGAAATCGAAGAAATAGAAGAAAGTTTCCCAGAACTGAAAGGCCTGAGCTTGCTGATTGAAAAGGATCTGCTAAGGATACAGACCAATTGGGGGTCTGGGATGCACCATCGTGAAATTTCCTATCATCGGGGATAAAGAGAAAATTCTAGAGGCGTTCAAAGAAGAAAAATAAGATACATACAAAGGATTGGACCCAGGACAGCACTGGAGTTCTCTCCAGCAACACTGGAAACAAACAACACCTCTCAGTTCTGAGTAAAAACCATTTCCTACCTAGATTTCAATCTTAAGACAATGTCAGTGAAGTGTGAGAGTAAAAGGCCATTTTTTTAAAATGAAAGTTTTCGAAACCTTTACTTCCCATGTACCCTTTCTCAGGAAGCTATTAGAAGAGATGCCGCATCCGAATTAAGGTGGTGACCCAGTGGTGCGCTGTAGCTGGTGCGTACCGGCCCACATGAGCATTTCTTCCCAACTCTGAGCACAACAGTTAATTCTAGGTGTCACTGTGACTGGGCCAAGGGGTGCCCAGATTAAACATTATTACTGGGTGTGTCCAGATGAGATTAATATTTGACTTGCTGGACTCAGTAAAGTATCATGTCCTCTGCAGTGTGAGTGGACATCACCCAATCCGTAGAGGGCCTGAGAGAAAAAAAGGCAGAGGAAGGAGGAATTTGGCCCTTTTGCTTCCTGGCCGCCGGCTGAGCCGGGGCGTTGGTCTTCTCCTGCCCTCAGACTAGGATGTATAGCACCAGCTCCCCTGGTTCTCAGGCCTTCAGACAGACAGTGGACTTATCCCAACAGCTTTCCCAGTCCTCCGGCTTGCAGGTAGCAGATCATGGGAATTCTCAGCACCTGTAAGCACGGGAGCCAATGCCTCATAATAAATCTCTTGCTTGACTGACTGACAGATCTCTTATTGTTTCTGTTACTCTGAAGAGCCCTGACTAATATACCAAGGTTAGTGACATGATATTAGTCACTTAAAATCAGCCCTGGAGGGAATACTGATACCACAGAAATCAGTAACACTACAAACGAGTGCTTCCTCTCCTCCTCAACCGTCCTCCAGCCCCAGGTGGTCAGAAACATTTACCAGCACGTCACTGCAACAAACCAGGAAAGAGAAAGACAAGGGAGCCTGGAAATAGGAATCCCACTTAGAAGAAAAGCTAAGTAAATTCCAAAGATGATGATGAAGAGAAATCCCAGAACAGCTGAGGAGAAAGTAAATAGAGGGTTCTAAGAAAAATGTCTCCCCCAAAAAGGGCTAGGAAGACTGATAAATTGTCTGCTAGTTTTGACCACTTGAGAGGTATTTTTAAAATCTGACAAAGACTTTAGGGATATATTAGTAACAGGTGCAAAAAACGAAAACACAAAAGCAAAAAGTCAAATATTAACTACAGGAAAAATAAAATGGTTCACAGAAAAGGAATTATAACTCTAGGACACTATTCGGCTCGGCTGTGAACAATGTCTATATAGTCATAGTGAGGTAAACTCCAGTATTGATCTAATTGAAACTGTCGTATAACATCAATAGAATGTAAGGAGGGGAATTGGAGGTGCTAAGATATTGGAATACTGTCTAAATTTATAGTAGGAAAACAACAGAGAAAACATAATATGGAAAAAAATTGCTATGTTATGTAAAAATAAGGAGATAAACATCTGAAGAAGTAGAAAAGTGTCACTGGTTACCTCTGAGGAATGATAGGTAATTGGAGGGTGTCAGGACTCAGGCAGGTGACTGTCATTTCTTGCCTAGTCTTCTCAGTACTATCTTCCTCTTTAACTGTGCCCCTAATTATTTTAGACAAACAAGGAGAGGAGGCAGCATGGTATAGTTAGAATTATGTCAGCCTTAGGCCTTGTGGGCTCCCGAGATGAAAAGCAAGACAGAGTGAGCTGGGGAAGATGGAGAGCCCTGTGCTTCCCTCTGTTATATATCTGTGAAAGGAAGAGGGGGGAAAGTCAGAGGTGAAAGAAGCGAAAAGGGCAGGCACAAGAATCCATCTTGGAGTCAGTCAGCTGGGAACTTCTAAAATTGAGTCAGCTTCTCTCTGAACTGTTCCCAAAAAAGGCTGCTAGCTATAAAACCCAGAGTTCAGTGGATAAAAAGTATTATTGACAATAATGGAAAACACATGATGCAGAAGTATCCAACCATAAGGGATGGCTTAAATAAATAGAGTACATCCATTTACAGAATACTGTGTAGACATTTTAAAAGATGCGTAGGAGGCTATTAAATGGCATGGAAAAGGCATTTACAGTCTATTCAATTTAAGGGGAGGAAAAGGGAGAAATAAGGAGGGCATACTATAGCATGTACATCACGCCTTTAAAAAAAATCATAACATTTCAAATTTGATCATCTCCTTCTAAAACTATCAGGCAACACAGACATCCAAATCCAACATGGCAAAATGCTGGTTTCTAAGTTAAAACAGAGCTCTTAGTTTGGTTACCAAAGCAATTAAAAGGAGTTACTCCAGGCTTCCCTGGTGACACAGTGGTTGAGAATCCGCCTGCCACTGCAGGGGACACAGTTTCGATCCCTGGTCCGCGAAGATCCCCACGTGCCGTGGAGCAACTAAGCCCGTGTGCCACAACTACTGAATCCCATGCGCCTCGAGCCCGTGCTTCGCAACAAGCCACCGCAATGAGTAGCCCCCCCGCTCACTGCAACTAGGGAAAGTCCGTGCGCAGCAATGAAGACCCAAGGCTGCGAAAAATAAATAAGTAAATACATTTATTTATTTTTTTTAAAAAAGAGTTACTCCCTCTTCATTGGATGGAATATAAACTAGTACAAACATTTTGGAAAACAATTTAGAACTATGTATTTAAGCCTCGAAAACTGATCTAGTATTCCTCTTCTGGGAATACGATCTAAGAAAACAATGAAAATGCAGGAAAAAAGACCTTGCAACATTATTTATAAGGCAGATCAAGTAAAGTGTTTAATCCCAAGGATGGTATATTACACAGCCATTAAAAAACATGGTTTCAATAATTTTAATAAAAACACAGGAAAATGCTTATGATATGATGGTGGTCAAGAAAAAGGATGCCCGACTGAATAATCTCAAATGTTTAAGCAAAATGCACAGCATGAAAGAAACGCGTCAAAACATTAATCATGGTTATGTTTAGTGGTGGAATTATGGATAATTTCCATTCTCTTTTATCTAGACCTATGTTTTCCTCAGTTTTGTACGTCGATAGCGGAGAGGTTGAAGAACATTCCTAAGTACGCGTGAACTAGTTCAGTGCCAATGCTGTTTTAAATCAATGTTGTTTTAAATCATGCATTCAGAGGTGTGCTCATAAACCGAGTCTCTAGAATAAACAAAGAAAAAAGTACCTTGAACTATAGCATTTGCCGTTTCCATGGTGTAAATATTCCCACTGCGGTCAATTTCAAGCAGCAAACAGCCTGCCTCACACAGGTAGACTGGAGCAGGGAGGAGGCAGACGAACACCTAGGGCAAAGGTGAAACCAGGGTGAGCTGAGAATGAGTTAACCGCTCTAAGCACATTATCCAACCCACCTGCCCACACCCCTACCTCCCCGTCTTCCCCTGCCACTGTTGGAATCCAGCTAACGAGGGTCACTTTTACCTGTAGCCATGATAAAGAAAACCAGTCTAAGAGTAGGGTTTATTCAGTCCCGAAGATAGATTTCGAAAACCCTGGAAGGTCCAAAACCAAGGCAAGCCCAGATGGGTCAAAAGCCGAGATCATCGCAGGTACAACCCAGAGCAAGTAGCAAGGAGTCAATCAAGCCATGGAGACCAGCTGCCTCCAATCTGATTCATTCCCAGAGCTGGCGGTGGGATGAGGGATGGTTTAGGCACAGGATCCCACACTTTAAGGAGTATTAGGATCACCTGAGGGGTTTGGTAAACACAGATTGCAGGGCCCCACTGCCATATTGTCTGATTCTCAGCAGGTCTGGGCTAGGGCCAGAGAATGCGTATTTGTCACGAGCTCCCAGGTGATGCCTGTGCTCCTGGCCCAGAAACCACGTTTTGAGAACCACTGGCCTAGGTGGTTCACGTGACCAGCAAAAAAAGAGGAGGCTTTCAGGAGATAAGTTGATGGATGGTGCCTACATGTAGTTTAAAGGAATGAAGACAGGTTCTGTTCCTTCTAAACACACAATTACAATAGTTTCCAGTTCATGTTTTAATAATTTACAGATCTCAAAGGTAATTTTATTTTTGATTGAACATACAGTGGGAACTACTGTAAATTTCCACTACCCTCAGCCTAGCTTAGCAAGAAAGGAAAGTCAGAAGTCATTGTGAGCACTTGACATGCTCAGATGCAGTTGGACCTCCTAGAAACAACGAGGTTTTTGCTATCGTCATCACTATTTTTGAAACCGGAATACAGAGCCCCAGAGAGGGTCAGTTGCCCCAAACCACTTGACGTGAGCAGCAGTGTGTGCACCGAGAATGGAGGTGGGGAGGGTGCTGCCGTGCTCCCCGCCCCCGTGTGTGCCTTCACCCCCACTGTCCTTCCAGTCTTGCTGATGGCAGAGAAGGAATGAAGCCCCAGGTTCTTCTCTTTCTTGGGCTGTGAACCCTGGGGCAGGCTGGAGGAGTCTCTGAACCTCTTCTTAGAATAATGTTTTTCAATGCTTGATGTAAAATACCCAGGATAAAAAGGAAATCAACTGCACTGAAATATTGTTGTAAAAATATGGTTTTTGTACAGTAATACGTAGTGATGACATTATTATATATTGAAGCACTTAAAATCTACGGGCTGGCCTAGTAACTGCCATAATTTTGAAATAGTGAAGTAAATCATTTTTTGAGATATCTGAAGTAATGTCAGGGTGCTATGAAAATGGCTGTGATTTCTACTGGTGACAGTCATAGGTCTGCTAACGTTGCTGTGGTTTGTCACCTATATTCGTAATTAAAGGACATGGCAATTTTCAATTAAAATTCTAATTGAATTTTCTAATTCAATTCTAAACATGGACCCCAGTTTAAGTCAGGTTCAACAAGCCTAAATAAATCCTCATGCCACTCAAATTTACATTTTCATCTTATTTTTCACATTCCTTTTAAACATAAGGCTGCATAATTCCTTGCCTCCTTTTTTCTTTTCTTCTTTTTTGTTTTTTTCATTTTAAAACTTGGAATGAATTATACTTATGGCTTGGTAAATACCCTAGAGTCTACTGTATGAAACACAAAACACTCACATTCTTGTCTCAACAGATCTCAGCAAACGTCATAGATCCAACCTACTTTCCAAATATAAAACATCATTGGTTAAAAATAATTGTATTTTCAAAGTTTCAGTTTTGCAAAGTGGAAAGAGTTCTGGAAGTCAATGGTGCTGATGGTTGCACAACAGTATGAATGTACTCATGCCACTGAACTGGACACTTAAAATGATTAAGATGCTACATTTGATGTTATGTATACTTCACCACAATTAAAAAAATACAAAACACAGGGTCTTCCCTGGTGGCGCAGTGGTTGAGAGTCCGCCTGCCGATGCAGGGGACACGGGTTCGTGCCCAGGTCCGGGAAGATCCCACATGCCGCGGAGCGGCTGGGCCCGTGAGCCATGGCCGCTGAGCCTGCGCGTCTGGAGCCTGTGCTCCGCAACGGGAGAGGCCACAACAGTGAGAGGCCCGCGTACCGCAAAAAACCCCACAAAAAACAAAATAATTCCTAGATAAAAATTAGTGATAGAATAAATATAGCTTTTTGTGTGTGTGTTGCATTAAAAATCTTGATCCCTAAAAATAAATTGTATTTTGACCCATCTTTTTCAGAATCATAAACTCAACGAAATCTTGCCTGTAGGGTGCTGTACCAAATCCCATCCGCTGCTCATTGCAAAGCATTTTTGGCTCCTTAGAACACATTCCACTCCATTCCCTACTGGGGGTCTTAGTTAATGTCCCATTTCCCCCGCTCAGGGGGGAAAAACCATTCCACAGAAAACTTCATTCTCTTCTGGACAACCAAAAGTGAATAACCATCAGAGCAGCAAAGGTAAGAAAAAAGGAAGAGCATTTGTTCTTTTCCCGGACTCCATAACTGCACACGAACATATCAAGGAAACTGGAAGTTAAATTGCTACTTTTTACAGGCCGTGGGCATCTCCGCAGAGCAGGCACCGCCAGCCAGCTCATTCACGTTTTTCTCATCGCCTTCCTCAAGTTCCTGCCCTTTCAAACATGTATGGAAATGAGGGGGCCCAAAGAGCACTTAATGCAAATTTTTTTAAATAAAGAGCCTGAAAACCAAAAGGCTGTTGGTGGTTTCAGAAAATACCTTGCAGGAAAATGCTGTGTCCATAGTGAACTGCCGCCGCATGACCCTGGGAAAATTAACTTGTGTGGAGGGAAAAACAAAAGAGTGGCAGCCTAAACAGGACACCTCCGTCAGTCTCCGAGCACAGAACCCTGCAGCTACGCTGGTGGGGGGGAAGATTTTGAAAGGGGGTTAGGAGGGGTGCTGATTCTTCTTCAAGGACTTGGGGAATCATTCTCTAACAGGAAAATGTCTCTAAACATCATGCTTAATAATTCATTAATAAATGTGTGAAAGGTCTTTGTTGGAGGGATGCAATCCTCCCAACCATCACTGGATCCTGAGAAAGCTGTGTTAATGTGACCAGAAACCAAAGGTCCCACTGGAGGCACCCCACATGGCCCCCACCCAAGGTTCTGCCCCTCCGCTGCCAGGAAGCTGCACGTGCAGGAAGTCGGCTCCGGGTTTGGCTGGCAGAACTGCTTCTTGCCTACGGTTTTTCCTGCTGTTAGAGGGACTGGACTTTGTCATTACGTGGAATCTGTTGGGAATTTGCCTCAAAACTCTGTGCATTTCCTATCAGCATATTTTTAAATAAGAAAGGGATGCTCTTTAACCAAGACCTTGGGAATCTAGGAGAAGAGAAACTAGCAGAGAGGTGAAGCACGCCCACTTCCACAGCTTAACCTCTCAGAGCCTCTGCTTCTCACCTGTAAAGGGGGGATGATAGTGCCTGCCTCCCTCGCAGGGTGCTGTGAGGGTTGAGTAAATAGTAACCCAGAGTATACAGCCCGCTATACATAGTTCAGGAGCTATTCAGCCTATGGAAGGTGCCAGTGGATTTTATTATGTCTTTTAACCCAGCCTGAAACACCAGAAAACACACACCTTTAGGGAAAATTATTGATTTTGTGATCAGGTATTGACTGGCCTGGAAAATAAAGGGCCTTGTCCACTATGAACAGTTGATCATTTTTCCAGAAACCTGCATTGCTACACTTGTCTAAGTGGTAGGAAAAGGAGCTCAAGTGCCACTTTAAAGGGAGGGCTGAAATCCTCCCTCTGGCCTGAAACCACGGGCAGCCACTGGCCTGCAATCCCGACACTGCCACACTTGAAGGGGGCTTGGAGAATCCATTCCCGGCAATACCCTGGTTGAGCCCAATCCAGAACTGAACACCCTAACTCCCACCCGAGTTCATCTGCAGCTCCATGGGCCTCCTGTCTCCCTAAGATGACTCTGATTCCCCTCTTCCCCTGTCATTCAGTGCCTTCCACCTTCCCCTCCCCCCTCCACTAAGTGCCTTCCACCAGAGGTACCCAGAGTTGAAGATGCAATTTATTTATTTATTTTTGGCTGCACTGCGCGGCATTCGGGATCTTGGTTCCCCCACCAGGGATCGAACCTGCGCCCCCTGCATTGGAGGCGTGGAGTCTTAACCACTGGACCACCAGGGAACTCCCTGAAGACGCAGTTTAAACCTAGGAGTGGCCTTTGAATTTATAGCCCGTTGAAGGCATCTGAACACAGAAGCTAGCACTAGGAAATGGTAGTCAGAGGTCTGAGGCAGAAATGTTCCGCTGTCAGCACACATTTATTATTAAGGTTCCAGTAATTCTGCTTTACCTCCCTCAGTAGATTTCCCTGCTCCGTTAATTTTAGTAAATGTAACCCTAGAAAGTTCGAAATGCAGCCCCAGATTCTCTACTCCCAGCGGCCTTTTAAGAACAGCAACCTTCAGAAGACAAGGTACTGAGCCCAGCCCAGCCTCAACTTTACGTGAGGCACAAGTTCACAAGCAGCCCAACCACAACCCAGGCATCATCGCACACCTGCCAGCCTCTGAATTCACACAACGAAGTCTACACAGGTGCTTAGGGGCCCACCACTCACATTCATATCTACATACTGTCGCAACAGGGGAAACACATCCAGAAGACTCTGCACACACAAACCCTATATGCACGTATATACACCATATTCAGCCTACACATGCGCTCACACACAAACACCCTATGTGTGCGTGCGCCCGTGCCCACGTGTGCGTGCACGCACACATGCTTACTCAGTTCCCTACCTGATTGCTCATGCTCCAAGTCTTGGCTCTGTGACCCTGAACTTCAACCCTCAGGTCTGCTTCTGGCCCTTTACACTTGGCATTTACTCTTGAGCCCTCTGGCACTTGAACGTGGCTGTTTCTAATGGTTTTTAACTCAACTGGCCTCTTCTCATGAGATCTGCAACCCAGATCTGAAACATCCATGATGTAGCTCAAACCTCTAAAGAATCTAAGTTCTGTCACCTCCCGTGTGGTCAGAGACCAAACCTAGCCAGCTCAACCTGCCCAGCGTCAGCGGCCCCTCTTCTTCCACCAGCACTTTGTTCACAAAGTTGGAGGGTGGGGCTGAGGGGGGGAGGTAACTGTGACCAGGCAGGACAGTCCCAGAGATGATCAGAACATGAAACTCGCTCACGAGTCAGTTGCTCACTTCAGTCAACCTGGAACTCTACATCTACAAAGTGGCTCTGAGTGATCTCATCAAAGGACTGCACAGTTACCCTTTCTGGTAAGAGTTCAAAGGTTAGGGATTTGTCCCCCCCAAGATAAACTCACTCCCCACCCCCCCCCAAAGAAAAGCCACAGGGAATTGGCCCATCCTTGAATGTCTTGAATTGATTTCAGACACTGAAGTTGGTTTGTTTGTTTGTTTGTTTCAGAGCCCAGCCTGGCACCCTGACTCTCTCTTGGCATTCCAGCCATCAGCAGCATTCAGGACAGCCAAGCAGAATCTCTCCCAGACGCCTCAGCTGCCCACTGCAACTACTGACCAGGCAGAGTATGGCTGAACTGGGCGCGGCCCTAAAGACGACCACTGCCCATCCAGCCTGATCCTGTTCCCATTTCCCAGCATCAAGGTCGGGTTCAGGGCACTGCGCCGAACTGGGGTCTCCAAGAACATAACCAGCTGAAGTTTGGCCACTTTTTCCTCTGTTGTTTTCACATGGTTTTGTTCTGTGAATCTGGACAAGGGGGAGGGCAGAGACAGGGAGGTGATCTTGGATCCTGCACGGAGCACATTCATTTCCAACGATGCCTCTGCTGCCCACTCTTAAACCCGCTCCCAGAAGAAAACAGAAACAGGAGCCCAAGTTCTACCAAACAGCCATGGGCACTTCACACGCACACAGGTGACTCACCCTCCTCCACACACTATGCAGTCATCTTAAGAGCCCAGGACCTCATTTTAATTGAAACCCATCCATCATTGTAAAAAGCAAAATGGCCTTGGGAAGAGCTGTCCAATCCAGCTCCCTTTTCTTGCTCCTGCCTCTGAGGAGGAAGAGGTGTCCTTGCTGGTGAGCAGTAGTGGCTCAGGTGGCAGTTATCACCAGGACAAGTGAATCCCATCCACAAACTGCTTTGACCTCTGAGTGAGATGTGGAGACCCAGGAGAGGCTCAGAACTGGGTCCATATGATAGAGTAATACTTTTCTGAATAATTAGAAACCACAGTTTATTCACTGAGCTTAGAAATGAAGACAATATTTTATTTTTATTGATCATTGTACAGAATCACATATGATGCTACACATGTGTAGATGTATAGATGAATTTCAAATGTCTATCTATGTTCTGCCTTATTACAGAAAGAATTTGAGGTGGCTAAAAGCTATTACAATACAAAAAGTAAACTTTTAAAAAGTCATGGAACAACCCAACTGATGAATGGATAAACAAAATTTGGTATATCTATTAAAATGGAATATTATTCAGCCATAAAAAGAAATGAATTATGGATATATACCAAAACATGGATGAACCTTGAAATCATTTTGCTAAGTGAAGGAAGTCATGCATAAGTGGCCACATATCATATGATCCCATTTATAGGAAATGTCCAGAATAGGAAAATCCGCAGAGAGAGTGAGCAGATCAGCAGTCATCAAGGCCTGCAGGGAGGAGACATGGGAAATGACTGCTTAATGGGTAAGGGCTTTTCTTTTTAGGGTGACAAAAATACTCTGGAATTAGATAGTGGTGATGGTTGCATAACATTGTGAATGTACTAAAAGCCACTGAGTGGTATGCTTTAAAATGGTTAAAATGGTGAATTTTATGTTACGTGAATTTTACCTCAAAAAAAAAATTTTTTTTAAATAGTACCAAAGCATGAAGGGAAAACAAAAGGTAAGAGGTTAACACTAAGCCTGGGAGTTGGGGGTAGTGATCGTTACACAGTGCAAACCATAGTTGCTGGGCTGAGCCACCAATTTAGCCATGATTCCCAGAGAAAAACACCAGGAAACCCAATCGATCAGTGAGGAGATTCTCATATTCCATCAGACAAGAGCAAACCAGTTAGTGAGGAGAAGCACAGGTCTCCCAGCGCTGGGACACAAGAACACTGCTCCATGGATCCCCAGAGGGCAAGCCCTGTGATGTGGCGGGCTGGGTCCTCCCCAGTAGCCCTTCAGCAAATATGACAATGTGTCTCTTGCACAATTTCTGTTAAGGTTTCTCAGTGCAGGGTGAAGGCAAATGCCAGATCGACTTTCAACAAAGCCACACCCATTACTAAACATCCACACAGGTAGTTTCCATCCTTTGGACTGTCAATGTTTCTCAAAGGATTGTCTTACCTTTATCTTCCTTATATTTTAAAATATATGTCTATACTCTGTGTACCTTTAAGCCACTTTGAATCCTGCATTAGTAGCACTTGGAGTGTTGATTAAAATACAGGTTCCACGACCTTAAGCTAAACTAATGCAGATTCAAAGTCTTTGAGGATAAGGTCCATGATTATGAAGTTTAATAAACTCTCCAGATGATTTTTATGGCCAGTAAAGTTTGAGAGTCCACCACTTTGGTTCCTGGGAGCTGAAGAAGGCCACATTACACAGGCAGCCAGGGCAGCCCTGGTGTGTCTCCCTTCTCCTTACCCTCACTCCTAACTCCAGCCCGCCAAGGTCTCCAATCCCTGGGTAGACATATGGTCACTTCAGTGAAAAGCAGTCAAGTAGTATCTTCCATGGTCTTCTCTCTGCCCTTTCAGAGCCTCCTGCTTCGGGCCAGACACCCGGGAGTCCCCAGCAGCTCTGTTCTCAGAGACGGAAGGATGTTGATGAGGTCATTCGCACCTTAGAGACAAGTTCACAGGAAGCCCTAACCACAGGACTGAGCAAAAGATGCCATGTCTCCTCACTCCCTGACTAGGCCCTTCTACACACAGGAGCGCTGATTCTTACTGCATGTCCAGCCTCTCTCTCCCCAGTTCTGAGCTAAGCTTGTGTCTGTGTTCACAGTTCTGTGCTGGACAGCTCCAACCAGAGGTCTTGGGGCACCTCCAACCCAACAGGCCCCAAACGGGCCTAGATCCCTCCATTACCTTTAAGGAAAGAATCAGTTGAATTTACAGGTCTCTGCAGGTAGGCATTTAATCTGTCCCAGTGCTTCTTAAACACCAGAAGGTAAAGGTTTGTATACACAAAATCATTATACTATACATAGGGGATTTAAGGGATCTAGTAAGGGTAAGTTTTACTCAGTTGGTTTTTGCTAACTTCGGAAACTAACACACAGTTGATGTGATTCCTCTGCACCTCTTCCTGCTTATAGCACCTCTCACTTGAGAATCAGTATTTCTCCCTTGCTAGATTCTGAATCGAAGGCAAGAGACTTTTTGTCTTCTGTTCCTATTATTTGCCCATTTTCCTATTGGATGTGTCTTTTCCTTATTGGTTTATTTTCCTTCCATTTTTACTGAGATATAAAGTTTAAGGTGCACAGCGTAATATTTGACTTACATCATGAAATGATGACTACAATAAGTTTAGGGAACAGCCATCATCTCATTTAGATACAAAATTAAAGAAATAGAAAAAAATATATATTTTTCCTTGTGATGAGAACTCTTTTTCTTGTGATGACCCTTTGTGCATGGTTCCCTCATCCACTAAAGAGGACAAATGAAATTGCTCAGGTCGGGTGGAAGGGGCCAAGTATCCTCCCCACCTCCCAGCATCTTGGAAATCTACAGGATTTTAGTTTGTACCATAGAGACAACACGTTCTGGGATCTAAATCCTAATCCTACAAGCAATATTTTTCTCTTCTCACCTCATCTGGCCAGTCCCGTCCCTCTAACCTGATGGAAGCTTACTGAGGGAAATAAAACCCACCACCTCTACATACCCACGGATGCTTAGTTTCCAAGAACTGCCCCAAGAGGACTACTGTTCTGAGAGTTATGCAGACACACTTTCAAACCCTGGCTTTGTCACTCACTAGCTATTTAATCCTGAAGTGACCTAACGTTGCTATGCCTCAGTTACTTCATCTGTAAAACCCTATTTTATAGAGTTACTGAGAGAGAGGATTAACTGAGCAAAAATATATCCAGTGCTTGACATTGCAGGCAAAGAAGAAACACTCGAAACTTTTGGATATTCTGAACACACACCTATTGTCTTGAGTCTTACCTGAAGGGAAAACTTTTGGCGGCGGTTCTGAAGGATGCTGTAAAGCCTTCTGTTCCAAGGGGAAGTATTGACAGCTGAACATATACTACACCCACAATGTCGGCTAATTTGGCCATTGTCCAGCTTCTCTGAAGAAGCTGTTATCATAAGTCCTATTTCCTGGGGGTTTATTTCAGCCAAAATGGAAAAAAAGAATGATGTAGGACTTAACATAGGCTAAATAATACAGGAAGGCTAGCCAGACCTAGAGCCACCTGGCAGTGGAGGGTGGGACCTCTGGCTCAGTCTGCAGCTGCTCCGGGCTCAAGACAAGGCACCATCGCTGACAGGCAATCAGATGCTAGAACTTCCCAGATGCTCCTGGCCGCAGGCCTGGACAGGATTCCTGCTAAACCTCTGTACGTGTCTGAACCAATCCGAACCCCTTTCAGCTATTCTCCTGGGCTCTTTGTCCCCAAGGTGGTGTGTGGAGAAGAATCCAGGCCAGATTTTACCAGAGCCTTTTTCTCCCCTGGGTCAGAAGAGGGTTTTTCTCTTTTATCCATTTTTCACTTAAAAGTCAGATATTCAACTTAACACCATGAAACCTCACTCCCCAGAGCAATAAAAAATAAGCCACCCCCAAATCCTATTCAATAGGGTAAATATTGGAATAAGATAAACATCTGAGCTGCCTTAAAAAGACCATTGTATTCAAGCAAACTGCCATTTCCTTACCTTGAGGAAGGCTCTGAATTCAGAAAGCTCTGAGGAAGGGGCCCAGCTGGGGGAAGAGAAGGCTATTATGACAGGCACTGTTTATCCAGCCCCTACTATGTGCCAAGTTCCAATCAAATGCTTTATCCACTGGTTTGCTCATCCTTTTAGCAACCCTGCAGGGTTGGTGTCTCTGTCCTCATTACCCAAAGACCCCACTCTAGGCCCCTTTTCACCAGGACTACGTGCCGCCTCCCTCCCATGCCCCAGTTAGATGGATGGGCTGGATCAGAGGAGCTGGACACCATCTTGGTTCCAACTTCCTGGCCTTGCAATATGGCCTTAGGCAAGTGGTACCTCCTTTAGCTCTTTCGGTCCATCTCCATCTTAGAATTTTCCACCTTCTTTCTGGGATAATGTGTATATAAAATTAGTGGTTGCTCTTCATTGAGGAACTTACCACATGGTTCTAAACACTCTGATATGCATTATATAATGTAATCCTATAAATGTGATACTATTACTAACTGCATTTTATAGAGGCATGGGAGGTTCAGAAACTTGCCCAACCCACTAACTCAGAACCCAGTGTTCCTAACCAAAATCTAAGCCAGACAACAGACAAGAAGGACAGAAAAGCAGCCTTGACTTCTTCCAGCCAAAATCTGCACCCATAAGGCTGCTGGCTGATGCTTTCCCAAAGGGCCGGTCTCTGCAGGTATTGATCAGGCTTCAGTCCTGACTGAGGGAAGCACTTTGAAAGGCTCAGGAAGTTAAAAAGGGCATTTGATCTCAGAAAGAAGTCACTGGAAGTTCCACACGTTTCCTCAGGATGCAAAAAGCCAGAGAAAGCCACGCATAAGAGAGAGAAAGAGAAAGACATCTTCTAATTGATTTGATTCAGGGCAACATGAAGGTGTGCCACTGAGATGCCTGGGTGTTCGTAAGCCCCAGTACAGAGCATACTCTCAAAGGGCCCACTGGGATGTGAGTTTTCTCTACAAACAGAGAGGCTGAGGATGTTGGCATGGAAGGTCGCAGGTCTGGGGGTTGGGTGCTGGGTTTTGTTTGTTCTAGTTGCTTTTTAAGTTTCTCCTGAAGCTTGTGTTTCTAGATGACTATCTCCTGAGCAGTCAAGCAAATGGACAAACACATTAGGGGAAAAACAAACATTTACACAGGCAGGGAAGTCGTTTCTCTCAAGTCTCCTAATTCACAAGACTGTATCCATTTAGGGATTAAAACAAGCTGGCTTTTTTTTTTTCCCCTGAAGATAGTAGATTCCTTCCAGAATTCCCATACTCTAGAGAGCAAGAGCCAACTTGGATAACAGGATTCCTTCTTCTCTTTCCACAAATGAAAACCCAGTCCAGACGAGCAGTGCACACGGTGACTCTTCACAGCCTCACCCCACGCCAGCAAATGAACTGCCACAATTAGCTTCTCTTCCTTTAGACCATGTCCTTGAATTCCAGAAAGCTGGTACAGGGAGCCAACCATACATATAATTTCTTTTAAATTGATCTAGCTGGGCTCTAGCCAGTCATCACCCTGGGAAATTAATTATTTCTTCTTCTCTGAAATCCATACAGCCCATGTAGATCTAAAATTATAGAAAGTACAGGCTGAAAGGCCCCTGGGGGATCATCTACGCCAGTGTTTTTCAAACTGAACCATGAAGGGGTCAGGAAGTCAACACAAAGGGTATGACGGGCATTTTTTAAAGATAGAAAAACAGAGAATTTCACGTAGAAAGAGTAATTGCTGTTCTAAAAAATTTTGTTATTCAGTTATATATGTAGTCCTGAGGGTCACGATGTAAAATTGTGGACACTTCTTACTGTGGGTCCTGGTCTAAAAAGTTTGAAAACGGTTGACCGACCCTCTGGTTTTACAGATGGGGGAAGTGAGGCCCAAGAGCGACAATGATGTATCCAGGGTTCTATGGCCAATCAGGGGGGATCCAGCTCTTTTTCACCCCCTTCCTAACACGCCGACCCCCGCTAGCTCCCCAACACTGTTAGCACACAAATCAGCACATGCTGAGTCCTGCCTGGCCTTGTGTGTGTCAGCATATAGCTCCCCTCAAAAAGCAGACCCCCTTGGAGACGCGGTGACACCCAGTCTTTTGTCACCCACAGCATTGAGCACAGAGCAGAGCTCATGGCAGGCGTTGAATGTTCACTTGGTGAATCACTGAGGTCGGCCAAGGAGAGCTCAGGAAGGAGAAAAGGCATGAAAATGCCCAAGAAAGGAGAAGAGCTCCAGGGGACTGCTGCCATGTTTGTGAGTTCCTAAACACCAGTGACAATGACAAGGATTCCAACAACGACCATCTACCAGCTTGCTTTGTCGTCCCAGGTACTGGCTGAGCTCTGAGGATGCCATACCTCATTCACTCCTCGCAAGAAGCTGGTGGGATGTTATTACGCAGGACCTGCCGAGGTTTAGGAACTCGGCCAAGGTCATTCGGCTAGCCAGGATTCAACCCCAAGCAACTGGGCTTCAGACTCCCTGCTCTTAACCACTCCACTCCTCCTCTTGAGAAAGGGCATAGAAGGTCCACATAATGTTAGCTTTCTAACACCCCAGCAATGATTAGGTGCTTAATCAATTTGTTGAAAGACTGAATGAGTGGGTAATGGAAGAAGGACCAGTCTAGTTTGCCCAGAGCCTGAAGACTGAAGCAGCACATTGCCGGAGGAGAACAGAGCAGGTCTAGCCCAGAGAAACAAGCTGGCACAAGATAAACCTTCTCCCAAAGGGGGAGCAGATGCCCCTGGAACGCAATTGTCAGACCTTCCCATCCCTCCTTTCACCCTCCAGTTGTCATCCACCCCGCCTGCCACTGCCGACAGAACCAAAGGGAGTAACCACGCCCTCAGTCTAGGGGTATGGGTTTATAACCCAAAGAAGAAGTCTGATGGGCCTATCCCCTAAACCAATACCCCTCCAAAATTCCTGTTTTTTAAAAAAATTAATGTGAGGTTGAGCTGTGGAAGAGAAAATTAACTCAGCTTTTCATCAGCTTGGACTCCTGGGGTTGTCAAAGGCAGAGTGTCAAGTTAAAACACACAGCTCAAATAAAGAAGAAAAAGAAAAGGCTGTCTCTGGGAGAGAGCCTTTTCTTTCTATTCTTCTCTGTCAAGGAGGCAAAGCTGGTTTGGTTATTCTGTTTGGCTCCCCTGGAGAAATTCTCAATATGATTGGCAAAAAGTCAGGAATAACAAGATAGAGTGGTGATGTAAATGCCTGTGGAAACAGTAGACCCTTTGTACTGACCTTGTCTAAATCTCAAAGTGGGAAGAAAAGCTAGGATTTGGGCTTTGATGCAGAGCCCTTGCATGTAAATTTTACAGTATCCTTTCTATCCGAAATGCTTAAATACTTTCAGGTATTTACAATCTGTCTCAACATTTGGCTGACTCCTGGCAATTTTCTGCTTTCATTCACATTAACTACTTAAAGAAAAACTCCAGGGCAGCACTTAGAGAAGCACAATGAATTAAAACAAAGGATAAATCATCAAAGAAGCATTGGAGGGTCTGGAATGCAGTCATCATCTAAGAAAAAAAAAATCATTATTTTCCACAAATACAAAACAATGGCAAGCCATTGACAAGGACCCAGAAAGCTGAGAAAACTAGTCCAGGCAAAACTGCATTTGAAACCACAATACTCATCTTGTGAAAACATCCAAAGCTCTGACATTCCGTTGTCCTGTTGTGCTTCCAGTTTAGAATCCCTTTAATTATCACAGTAGACACAATCCTTCCTTGTGTCTTGGTCCCTCCAACTGCCGTTTAACTTGAACTTTCTTATGTCTTGCACTCAGTAGAAAGAGAAACACTACATACTTACATCACATAATATCTCAAGCTCCTAGAATCTTTGCCTGAAAGAAGTCTCAAGACTCCTGTTTTGGGCTTCCCTGGTGGCTCAGTGGTTGAGAGTCCGCCTGCCAATGCAGGGGACACGGGTTCGTGCCCCGGTCCGGGAGGATCCCACAGACCGCGGAGCGGCTGGGCCCATAAGCCATGGCCGCTGAGCCTGCGCGTCCGGAGCCTGTGCTCCGCAACGGGAGAGGTCACAACAGTGAGAGGTCCACGTACCACACACACACACAAAACAAGACTCCTGTTTTATCTTGTGAATTTTGTACTCTATACCAATATTATCCATGTTTGTCTTCATATGAAAGTGCTCTTTAAGCTATCATCAAGTTAACAAATCTACTAGGAAAATACACTGTGTTTTCCTGTTTCTGAGCATATCCCCAGCTCACTGGCTTATACACCTCATTAAAAAGCCCAGCTCTGGTCTATGTAACCCGTTAAAAAGTCAATTCTCTATCCATTGTCTTGTTGTACCTGGGGATGCCCCACAGGGTCCTGCTCAGTTTCAAATCCCTCCTTTTCTTTGACACTCCTCAATCCTGAAGGGAACAAGGGTGGGATAAGAAAGGGAATAAAGTTCTGGACAGAGAGATTAATCATAAAGTCAGTAAGGGAACTCTGTTTTAGGGGGGCTTGGTTTCACCCTCACCAAACATTAGATCTGCCACGGCCATGATCTTGGACTTCCCAGCCTCCAGAACTATGAGAAATAAACGTCTCTTTTTTATAGGCCATGCAGTCTATGGTATTCTGGTTTAGCAGCCCAAACAAATTAATACAGTGCCCAAGCCTTAGTTGCAAGAAAGATTGGACAATGGAAAATCTGACATTTTCAGCTTCTGTAGTAGAAGGTGAGTTCTGCCAGCAAGGAAGTAGATGGGTGGGAGTCTCACACCCCTCCCACTGGACAGGTAACCAGAATTATCTGCTGCAAAGCCATCAGTCTCATAGGCTCAGTCCTCATGGCAAAGCTAGATACAACCACTTCGAATGAACAAGATTCTCAAGGGACCCAAGCAAGTAGCCAGCTCTAGGAACAGTGGCTTCCTCATTTTGTAACATTCCTTCACCCTCTTTCAGTCCCTTCTGACCCGCTACTTCTGTCTCCCTGTGCCCTTTCTCTACCCGCCACTATGGTCACAGTTCCTGGGGCAATTAGAGCCCCTTTTCTGGCACAGGATCCAGGCCTAGCTTCATTGGTTCAGCCCTCATTTCAAATCAAGGTCACGAACTCAATGCCTCCAGGTGCGTATTTCTATATACACATAATATATTTCCCTACCAGAGAGAAACCAAGGACAGTTCAAGAACAAATAACAAATGACACTTAAACTGTTGGGGATTAACAGGGAATGGTGAGGGGTGTGGCAAACTGAAAAATTACACCCCCTTCTAATGGGTACAGTGAAGTGTTAACATACAGGAATACAGACACAGAATTAGCAGAAAATCCTATTTTTCTACAAAAGTCAGAAATCAAGACTTTTTTTCCCATAACAATATGTAAATGTTGTCTCTGTCTTTTTTTTTAAACAATATGCAAGCCAAACACAATATGCACATCTCAGCTCAGGCCCTCACCAAAACATCTCTCTCTCCCTAGTGGACTTGCTAGGTCTAGCAAGGCCATCTCCTCACCTCATGGCTTTTCCTGACTACTGACCCTCCCCATGATGCAGTTCTTCATTCTTGGACAGCTGCAATCCATATTGTTTCTGGGCATCCGGGGATTCTCCAGACTGCAACACCCCTATCGACAACACATCAGACCTCTTGACCTCACTGTCCCTGCATCATGGCCTCATTTCACATTAGTATTTCTGGGCTGCTTCCCTGCTGAATGCCCAGCTGAGGCCTCTCCCTCTTGACAGCATCCTTCCACTCCACCGTGGCATCAGATCTTCACCATCACTAGGACCCCTCTGGACTCAATTCCTCTTCATTCCCCTTGTGCAGCTGTTGGCAGGGCAGACCACATGAGCAACTTGTTCTCTGTCTCCTGTAACAGTCTGCTGGGTCGGAAGGCAAAGCCCTCGTCCTAGATCCCCTCACCTGGTTCTGGCTCTCTAGTTCTCATCCTGGGGCTGGGTATGTCGCTGGATATCACTGGGCACCATGAACTTGGTGCATTATTAATCCATTCCATCTCACTTCCACTGAGCCTTCTACTACTGTCCCACGGTGGCTCCTCTAAGTCCCAGGCTATCCAGAGTCCCCACTGTCAGCAGACAATGAGGATGAAGATGGCAATAATATGCAGGGGGCCGTCTGTTGAGAGCCTGCGTGTTTTGGGCACTCTGTAGTATTTCACTGAGTCAGCTTTTCCAGTTAGATATCCCATTTATAGATGCAGTAACTGACATATCACTGGAAATACACAGATGGCTCAAGATCAGATGGCTAGTGTCCCAGACAAGGAATACATCTATGCCTACTTGGCTCCAAAGTCTCACCTTTCACCCTCTAACCCACTGAACTGGTCCTGCCAGTCTCCTGCTCTCTCCCTGGATTCTCTCTCAGCCCCCCATGCTTTCTCTCCTCCCCTGTATCTCAGGAGGAATGGTGTCTCCTTTCTGGGGCTAATAGCCACACTCTGCCCACCATTGCCTCCTCTTTACTCGCTTCCCATCTTCTCACGGTTCTTGATTCTTCTTCAATTTCTCCCTCTCTACTCAACACTTCCCTGAGTCCCTCCCCACTGTCTGCTCCCCTGAGCTCCCTGTCCTGAAAAAGCCGTCACTTTATTTCCATAGCACTCTCTGTTGTTTCTCTTTCTTTGTCAACATCAATCTAGCTAGTCCCTAAACCAATTCAAGCTAAAGTGTTAATGGATGACATCCCTTCTAAAGACTATATTTGTTTTATTAATGAAACCTCTGAAAATTTACCCACAGAAAGAACGACGTTAGGAGAAGAAAGTTTCAGGGACATGATTTTGAGTTGAGGAATGATCGATGAAATGAGTGGGACCTCGATGCCTCTTGTAATTATGGAGAAAAAGAGGGAAACCCCTCTGCTGGACCACTCATGATCCAAGATTCTTCCCAGGCATGCCCCAGATATTGATCTTCACAACAACCCATTCAAGGAAAGTATTAAGAGCCCTGCTTTTCTGCTTGGGAAACTAAGGCTCAGAGAGTTTAAGAAACTTGCACAAAGTCACAGAGCTAGATAGTAATATAGCTGGCATTTAAACCTGGGTCACTTGACTCCACAACCCCTGATCTTATCACATGGCAAAACAATTTCACTGGGAAGCTAAAACGTTGCAAAAGCTAAAACGGGCACACAGGACAGAGCACACCCACGCCCCTCTCTCTCTTCTGAGTTCGTCCTCCCCAGACCACCCTCGGAGGACAAATGATTGCCATTTAAGGACAGGACTGGAGTTTGTATTCTCCTCCAGATTTCTATCTCCTCCTTTCCAGCTACAAACCCTTCCACGTGATACCTAGTTCTTTAATTACCTGAAGCTGGAAAGATCCACGGGCAGGGGCCCAGGAGAATTCAATCTGTGAGGAGACAGAGTCCCTATAGGTTGTGTGGGTTAAAAGGCCCAGGTGAAATATTCCTTCCGAGGTAGTATTTGGACACATTTTAACTAGGCCTAACTCGTACAATCCTACTTGCTAAAAGGCTGACAAATGACCCTAGGGTTCATTTAGCCTATGTGATAGCTAAAGTTACCAGGCCTAGTCAGGAATACTCTGAGAGAGCTTTTTTTAATACCCAGATAGGAATTCAGCAGAATCTGTTTTCACACAGCCTGAAAAACAGAAAGTCAGAAACGTTCTCAGTTGTCAGTACATGTGTTTCGATACTAAAAAGCAGAAGCAGATCAGACAAGGAGTTGGAGCGTTTCTATTTCAAGTTCATACGATAACATCTTCAGATAAGACTGAGGTAAGGAACCCAGGACGCAATCACTGAAATAATTGCTGCTGAGAAGCCTGGGGCTATTGAAAAAGAAGAAGAAGAAATAAAAGACTTTCAAGTGTACCAGCAAATTTTCAGGGCTGCCTGCTGCCTGGTCTTCCAGCTCAGCTCCAGAGCCTTTGTATGAAGCTCCTTGTTAAGCAGGGCAACTACCCTAGCACAGGAACCAGGGTCGGAATTCCTGCTTCCACTGAAAGGTTATCCGCAGCTATTGTTTTGATGGTTCTCCGTGTGCAGCGTGTAGGGAGGAAACAGTCCTCTCCTTTACGGCACCAATTCATTAGAACTCATTGGCCCCTTTCCCCGGGCTCCTGAATGATCTGTCATTTATGAAATGCCCTCTCTTCAAACTGTGCAGATCCCAAGTTAAGCATTTGAAGTTCCTGACCCCTTTTTCCTCTTCATTGTTCCCAGCTCTCTCTCTTCCACAATCTACTGAGCTGCCAGGCAGGAAAGACCCCTATGAACCTAGCGGCAGAAGCATCAGTCTTCCCAGTCTTCCTCCCCCCCCACCCCCGCCCCCGCCGCCACCAACCCGGTCTGTTAGAAACAACCCAAAGCTCTTCTCTCCGCTCCCCCGCCCCCTCCCAGCCCGCTCCTGTCCCCATTCCCTTATTAAGGAAACAATGAACCGAACACACCAGGATATTCTGGTGCGGACAGTGATCTCTAGCAATAAATTACTTCCTCACTTAGTGACTTTTATGGGCCAGGGAAACCATATGGCCCATGCAGCCAGCTCCAGGTCAACTCCAGCAAAGTCAATGCTCATACGTCTCATCCTGATCGTATTAAAAGACTGTGGTGTGCCCAATTCTAAAGTGTTTCATCACCCCTATTCCCACAATGCGTGCAATTCACTCTCAATGACCAAGCTGCCTTCCTTCCTCTCTCTCTTGTCCCCATTTCATCTACTGACTCTCAGGCTTGGTTTGTGGTGTCTGGGTCTGCTTTTGCCAGCATCTTTCGGGGACAGCCTAGTGGAGGGGGATATTCCTTAGGGATTTATTGGCCTGACCGATGTACTTTTCCACATCTCTATCCTGCCTTCTCTCCATCTTGGTGACAGAATGACATGGTATATGTTGCCTCTGGAACAAATTTACCAAATTAAGCAGGGAAGGGCTGACCTGGGCCCACTCACCCCTGTTTCCATTTCTGTGCTATGGGGGTCTTGGGGGGGCACTCCTTTGTGACACAGCATTGAGTAGAACATCACTTCCAAGCCCACCGTCACTCAGAATGCTCTGAGGCTGTGCGTCTCAAAGTGGTGGTGCAGATCTCCTCTGGGTGGTAGTGAATGGTATATAGGGATGGGACTTGGGGCGTGGGGGCCATATGAAGCCACAAGATAAACCAGCCATTTCCTACTCACCTATCAGGTAGGGAGGGGAGGGCTGAAAGCAATTTAACTGGTAGGTAATTCAAAACATCTTCACGTTAAAACAGGCTTGAATTAACCACAGACTGGAATGCAAAAAAAAAAAAAAAAAAAAAAAACTTTGTTAAGTTTAGACAAATTGATTTCTCATTTGTAGGAGGCCACTTTGGGCCACTGCCTTCCCCCAGACTCCCACCCTCAGGATAATTTTCCCTCCTCTGTTCCCAGAAGTATTTTGGTGAAAAGTATGAGAACTGTACTAAGTAATGATTCTAAATGCTATTTACAAAAATAATAATAGTTATTAATTACTACTTCCTCTGAGATAATTTTTCTCCAGTGATATTTTCATGATATTTCGTGGATGGATTAATAATAATAATAATTAGCTGCCTGCTCTGTGGCTTCTCAAGGAAGGTATTATTATTCCACTTTACATTTTACAGATGAGTAAATTGACATTCAGAGGGATTAAGTGTTTTGCCCAAAGTCTTTTCATTAGCTTCATTAGAAAAAGCAGGATATGAACCAGTTCTATCTGACCCCCAAAACTACTTCTTGCTGCAGTAGAAAAGAAAACAAACTTTAAAAAAAAAAGAAGGACCCTTGAATATCCAAAAAGTTCAGTACTAGAAACTGCAATCTACCATTTACTGGGCACTGGCCATGTGCCAGACATTATTCTAAGCATTTTACATATCTCATTTCATCACAACAACTTTGGGAAGCAGGAACAAGTATTATATCTGTTGTACAGATGAGGAAACTGAGGCAGAATGTCACATTTCATGAGGAAAGGAACCATATCTGTCTTGTTCCCTCTTTTATCACAGCATTATCCTGGCATATAGTAGGCAATTGTTGAGTGAATTTGAATGTTGTAGTCACAAAATACCTAATATCATATTTTCTGTCTTGCTCATAATATGTCTTGCTCATAATATGATTCCTAGTATCTAGCATAGTTTTGGCACATAGTATACATTAGCTGAATAAATAAACTAGAACTTATATTCATATAAGATTTAATTTACTATTAATATATTCAATGGGTGGCATCAACCTCTTTAGCATTCATCACATATGTAAGGAGATATAGTAATCAGGACTTTTGGGTTGCAAATGACAGAAACTGAGCACAAACTAACTTAAGATAAAAGAAAAAGAAGGGTGAAGAAAGGACAGAAGCAAGAAATGGATGCATGTAACTATAAAGTTCTGAGGTGGACTTCAGGTAGGTAGGACTGTATCCAGGACCATCAATAGCATCAAGACCATTTAAATGCACTTATCATTTAAATGTTCCTTTCATGACTCTTCCATATGGTGGCAAGATGCTCTAGGTTATATCATTCTTACAGCTAATACTCACAGAGAAAAGTCCCTCTTTCTGTTTAGTTATAGTACAAGTACCAGGAAGAACTCAGATTACACCAGCTGGAGTCACAAGTCCATCCCTGAACTGATCATGAAGCAAGGGGAATGGGTGCTCTGATTAGAGGGCCCTGGTTATATGCCCTTTTCTGGAAGGAAGAGAGGTCACTTTTGTTCCCAAACTACACAGAATAGGTTTTCTCTGAAAAACAAGTTTTGATTGTCAGATGAAGCATGGAAGGGAACCCCTGTTGGGCAAAAGCTCTGGCTGCCAGAGTTCACTAGCAAGAAAAGGTCCGACCTCCTTTCATGGGCTCTGAGGCCCCAGGAGTGAGACTCTTGAATCTACAGATTTCTTCCTATTACCCTCCTTCAGCCTGGGTCTGGGCTTCCTGGGGATGCAACCCTGAGTACTAAAGTACCTTTAGGCAAGCCCCTTTCCAGTCCCCTCCCAGCCCTAGACCTGCCCCCACCGACTCCCAAACAGAGCTCTTCCCTTAGTGTGCAATGCTGGTGTGTAATGCAGTTGTACAGTGGGGGAGGGATGCCATCCTTCCAGCCCCTGGAGACCAGGCCCTCCAGCTCATGGGCTCATCTGTCCTACTCATGTCTGCGCTCCATTCCCCGGCTTTCTGCTCTGGGTGCATACTGTCCTCTACCCCAGTGCCATTTCTCAGCCCCTTATAATGGGCCTTCTGCTGCTACATGCCAAGTGTAAATCTAAGCGTGCAAGCACGTCAATCATGGTCTGGCAATGGGGATGAAAGATGAACTCAGTTCTCACTCATCATCACAAAGTTGGTAATGTGTGCAGAAAAGTCAGGCCCATTTATGAGAGGCTATGATCTGTAACAGACTAAACGTCACATTTCCAAGTGCTCCTACACAGCCACCAAGAGGGGAGAAGAGCCATCTGAGTCCGTGTCAGCACTGGGTTCTCTTCCCCGTGCACGGATTCTGACAACCACAATAACAGTACTTCAATTGCACAACTTTTAAATGGGGAAAAGCAGGGCTTAATTTTACATTCAGTAGTGCAAGAAACTTCAAAGTTACTTCAAATCTCTGATGCAATCTCTTGACAAAGAAACTGCTTATCAGGGTTTACAATCTTGGCCCAGAGAGTTCAAACGGATGGTACAGAGCATTCTATCCAGTGGTTGCAAACTGGCAGCCCCTCAGCTGATTATGATTCACAGACACGTTTTGTTGGGTTCTGGTGGTGCTTACAAATAAGGAAACTTTACCTTTTAAAAATCCAGAGTCCTCACTTATCTTGAAATTCAAAAGATCAGACAAATTAGGTGCATAATCCACCACGGTCGCCATCAGCTGAGACAGAAGTTGAAGCTGTCCCATATAAGCAGGTGGAAACTCACCAGTCCGCCACAGTCCCCGCCTCTCCCTATTGGGTCCATTTACATTATCCACCGCCCTCCTCACAGGCATTGGCACCTGCAGCTCCTGACTGTCTAGACCTTTCATTTCACAGCAGATTCTAAGGAGGCCCCAAATAACTTGCCCAATTCAGACTGAAACTCTGTTGTTGTTGTTATTGTTTTAAACAATATGCCGGCTTTTCTTTCTTTTTTTAAAATTATCATACAGATTGACTTTTTCATACAGTTTTATGAATTTTAACACATGTATAGACTTATGTAATCTCTACCAAATCAGGACATAGAAACAGTGCCATCATGCCAAAAAACTGTCTCATGCTACCCCTTTATTGGCACTCCCTCCTGCCACCCCTAACCCCTAGCAACCACTGATCTGTTCTCCATCATGACAGTTTTATCTTTCAAGTCTCTCAGAAAAGTGGGGTCATACATTATGTAACCTTTAATACAGGCTTCTTAGATGTGGCATAATGCTACGAGAGTCATTTGCGATTTTGGCGTATCAGTAGTTCATACCCGTTTATTCCTGAGTGATGTTCTTCTCTATAGATGTACCACAGTTTGTTTACAGACTGAAATTTTTTATTCAAAGTTCAGAGGGGTTTTTTGAGAGGTGGGACAGTGGGGTGCTGGCTCAACCTTGCTCCTGAGAGCTGAGTGAGTGCTAACTTTTCAGAAATTATGCCAGCTGACTGCTAAAGACAGCCACAGAAAGCTAAATTAAATTAAAAGTAAAGGTAACAAATACTCAAAACTTATCACTTTCTAATTATGCTAGTACAGGTTACTATTCTCTAAGCCATGAGGTTGCTGCTCACCCACTCTCCTCACTTGTCCCCAACGCCCACCCCAGCTTTTCTTATGGATTCAAGTTGGATCAAAGCAAGTCCCCTTGGGGAAGGGATGGGGGTGCGGAGCTAGACGGTAAAACCTGACATACTACACTTGGCCTGAAAGCAGCCACAGGACAGTGCAGTGGGAAGCGCCCTGAGCTGGAGGGAAGATGCCCGGGTATTGCTCTCCCCCATGGGAGCGTGGAGCACGATTCTTTATTTCCTGCCTCCCCACATGGGAAGCACGAACCCCAGCTGGGAAGCACTTCTACCCAACCACACTCTTCGTCCAACTTCTCCCTGTACTGAATCTCTTCAATAATAGGAGGGAGCTAGTGAGTCAGAGTTTTCAAATGGCCACCTGCAGGACCCCAGCTTCAAAGGCACACCTCCCAGGGATCACCAGGATGAGCAGGCAGGGATGAGGGGATGGGGCAGGGAGCCCTGACCCCCTACTTCCTACTTCAGCTAAAGCCCCTGCACTTTTTTTTTTTTTTTTTTTGTGGTACGCGGGCCTCTCACTGCCGCGGCCTCTCCCGTTGCGGAGCACAGACTCCAGACGCGCAGGCTCAGCGGCCATGGCTCACGGGCCCAGCCACTCCGCGGCATGTGGGATCTTCCCGGACCTGGGCACGAACCCGTGTCCCCTGCATCGGCAGGCGGACTCTCAACCACTGCGTCACCAGGGAAGCCCAAGCACCTGCACTTTTTTATACTCCACTTTAATGTTTTATAAATGAGAGATCAACATAAGATTTCCTTTGTAAAAAGGTTTCTGCTAATAAAAGAAAACTACAACTTTTTGAACATTCGTGCATAACCCTGAAGCATCTCTCACCTGGACTACAGCAAAAGCCTCCTAAGTGGTCTCCCAGTTTCTACTCTTGCCACCTCCCCCTCCCCTCCCCCTCCCCTTCCTCTCCCCTCCTCCTCCATCACACACACACACACACACTCACGCGCACACACACACACACACACACACGCACGCACAGCAGCCACAGTGATCCTGTTAAAATGCGAATCAGGTCATGACACTTTTCTCCTCCAAACTGACAGTTTCTCTTAGTGGTCAGGATAAAGTCTGAAATCTTTAACATGCCCCCAAGATTCCACAGGGTGTGGCCCCAAGCCCTCTCTCTGACATCATTGTCTCTCACCCTCCACACTTATCACACACCTGGCCCCCGGGCTGCTCCTCACAGGCGCCAAGCATGGTTCAATGACACCTTCCCCACCCCGGGACATTTGCACATCTTTCTGGACTGCCCTTCCTCTGAGTACCCACATGGTTACTCCCTCAAAGATATGACCAAATGTCACCATCAGTGAAGCCTTTCCAAATCCTCCTATCAAAACTGGTTCTTTTCATTATAACTCTCTCTCTCCTTAACCTAAAATATGTATTTTATGATTTAAAAACTAGGCCATGTTCATTTCAGAAACTGTAGAAAATATGAAAAAGTACAAATAAGACAATAAAAAGAATCCATTACCATAAACCCAGAGATAAACAATTAACATTTTGCTGTATTTCTTTCTAGTACTTTCCTTTTCCTTTCTTTTGGTTTTATTCTTTTTCAATGTTAATTGTGCACAGAGTGAAATAATCAACAAGATCTACAAAGCTTACTGTAAGAAGCAACAATTTCCTACCCTTCCACAGTCCCTACCCAAGGCAACCACTTTCAACAACTTTAACAATTGTCTACAAATCTATAAAAAAATAAAAAATAAGCAAAAGGGACCTAATTTAAGCTTAAAATCTTTTGCACAGAGAAGGAAACTATCAACAAAACAAAAAGACAACCTACATAATGGAAGAAAAGATTTGCAAACAATGCAACCAAAAAGGGGTTAATATCCAAAAATGTACAGCTTATACAACTCAATATCAAAAAAACCAAACAACCTAATCAAAAAATGGGCAGAAGACCTGAATAGACATTTTTCCAAAGAAGAGATACTGATGGCTAACAGGCACCTGAAAAGATGCTCAACATCACTAGATTATCATCAGAGAAGCGCAAATCAAAACCACAACGAGCTACTTCACACTGGTCAGACACGCTATCATCAAAAAGTGTACAAATAATAAATGCCGGAGAGGATATGGAGAAAAAGAAACCCTCATACACTGTTGGTGGGAACATAAGTTGGTACAGTCACTATGGAAAACAGTGTGGAGGTTCCCTAAAAAACTAAAAATAGAATACCATATGGTCCAGCAATTTCACTCCTGGGTACACATCTGGAAAAAATGAAAACTCTAATTCAAAAAGATACATGCACCCTAATGTTCATAGCAGCACTGTTTATAATAGCCAAGACATGAAACAACCCAAGTGCCCATCAACAGACTTAAGAAGATGTGGTGCATATATACAATGGAATATAACTCAGCCATAAAAAAGAATGAAATACTGCCATTTGCAACAATGTGGATGGACCTAGAGAATATTATACTTAGTGAAGTAAGTCAGAGAAAGGTAAATACTATATGATATTACTCATACGTGTAATCTAAAAAACAATACAAATGAAGGTATATAGCAAAACAGAAACAGACTCACGGACATAGAAAACAAATTTATGGTTACCAAAGGGGAGAGCGAGAGGAGGGAAGGACAAATTAGGAGTATGAGATTAATATATACAAACTACTATACATAAAGTAGATTAGCAACAAGGATTTACTGTATAGCACAGGGAATTATACCCAATGTCTTGTAATAACCTATAATGGAATATATCTGCAAAAAAACAGAATCACTATGTTGTACACCTGAAACTAACACAATATTGCAAATCAATTATACTTCAGTTTTTAGGAAGAAATACAAAAAAACCAAAAATAAATAAATTTAAAAAAATTTTAAAGAACACTTTCAGGCATTGTCTATTGATTTCCACTATGGAAGGTGAGGATTTAGCTTCTCTCTTCCCTCTGCCCTCACCACATAGCCACTTACTTTCTATCCTTCTTTCCCCCTAATATATAGTACTTAGGGATAGGTCAACATTGAGTGTTACATAATTATGACTATGTGAATGTTATGAATCATATAGTATTATATTATTACTTTTTCTTTCCAATTATTTCTGTTTTTCCCTGAGTTACTAATTGTAAAGTTTCCTGTTTTGTTTCTTTTGTTCTGTTTGCATCAGTAATAAAAACCATACTTCACCAGTTGCCTGTTTCTTGAAGCACTCTTTTCCCTTTGCCTTCTGATGTGGTCCAATATAAAATGGTTTCCCCATGTATCTGGGACACTGCCGACTTCTTGGAATTTCTCTTCACCATCATCCTAGGCATCTTCTGGTTCCTGACCCTGACATCTTTATTTTTCTTGGTTTACTCTCTTGTTTTGGGGGAGCACGTGCTGCATAAAGCTTCCTAAGAAAGACTGCATAGAAGACACATTTTTTTCGAGAATCTGTACCTCTGAAAATGTTTCTGTTCTATCCTCACAACTCATAGATAAATTGGAAGTAGAATTTTAGCTCAGAAATCATTTTTCTTCAGAATTTTGAAGGCATTGCATCACTGTCTTCCAGCTCCTGAGGTTTCTCAATAGAAACCATTCTGATTAATGGCCCTTTGTGAGTGATGTATTTTTGCTGTCTGGAACGTTTCAAGCCTTTTCTCTGGCATAGTGCTCTGAAATTTCATGATGATGTTAAGTGTGGGACTCTTTTCACCCATTGTGCAGTTGTGATGGCCACTTGGTGGCCTTTTCAATCTGGAAACTGGCATTTTTCAATTCTAGGAATTTCTATTAAATTCTTTCTTTGACAATCCCCCTCTCACTTTGTTGTCTTTTTTCTCTCTTTCTGAAATCCCTATTATATGGACCTCCTGGGCTACTCCTCTAATTTTGTCATCTTTTCTCCCCAATTTATCCACCTCTTTGTCTTTTTATTCTACTTTTTATATTCTAAATTTCCAACAGCTTTTTTTCTCTGAATATTACCTTTTTTATATATAGCATTCTGTTCTTATTTCAGGATTGCAATATATTTTATCTATTTGAGTATTCAATGAGAATTTTCACCCTCTTTCTGCCTCTCTCTTACAGGTTTTCTTCTCCCTACATAGTCTGTTTCCTCCAAGTTGCTTTTTTTCTGTGCATTTGGCTTTTGTTTGGTCTTTCTTATTAGAACCTTTCCTCAGATGTCTGGTAATCCTTGGCCATCTGCTCCTCTGAGGAGCAGGGAACCAAAATGCTGATTGGTAGCTCTGAGTACACAGGTGGGGATTGCTGAATGGAGGGTTGTACTACATGCTGCGATCAGGCTGCACGCTTTAGTTGGAAAACTCCAATATCCGTATCTTTAGGTCTCTCTCTCTCTCTTTTGAGATGGTCAGACTCTCCAGAGAACATTTATCCAAACTCCTGCTGGAGGGTGTAGGCCTGGCTGACATCATTCATGGGGAAAGGGGGTCTCAGTATCCAGTACACATACACTCACTTAATCCCCCATTTGTGTCCAGATAGTCTGCCATCCTGTGCTGGGCGGGCAGTCTTCTCCAGGGACTAGAGCCCCAGTCTTCTACCAGAGGTGCCTGGCTCTTCTCTGTGGAGAAAAGGAGAGGTTCTGGAGAGCCAACTCTGAACTGATCCTCTTTATCTTCTGTCTTCTAAACACACACACACACACACACACACACACACACACACACACTCCCCATTCCAGATTCCCCTGACACACCCACTGCCAAAACTCTGGGAGGTGGTTAGTGTAAACCAGGTTGGTCCTCAGCTTTCTCCTCTGCCCATGGAGGACGTGGTTTTCACAAGTTTGCTTTCCATCTCCCACACTTGGTCCTGTCATCTCCTCTCCCCTTTTCCTCATCCATGAGTATCTATGCCTTTAAAAAGTGCCTTTATTTCATTCTGAGGGGTCTCAGGAGGGAGTAAAAGTAGATATGTGTTTTCAGTCTATGTGTTTTTATCCAGGAGCCCATAGTTGCTATCTACTTAATTGTTTACTATCTTCTCTCACTAGAATATGAGCTCCATGATGGCAAAGACTGGAATGTTTTGGTCACCCCTATATACTCAGCTCCCAGAAGAGTGTCTGGCACATACTAAGTGCTCAGTAAGTGTTGATGAATAAATGGATAAATGTAAGAAGGAAGGAAGATACCTCCAGTTCTATTTCTATTTTGTAAGTTTTTACTCCCTCTCCCAAATTTATTCTAACTTCCCTTCTCTTCAGCTATGTCCCTTTTTCCCCAAAGACTTCCCACTTCACTGTTTACCAAACTTTATTCTTCCCTGGCAGTTTTTTCTTTTTCCTGGCTCACTCCCAACTTTGCTCTCTTTCTACTACCTGGCATTGACTTCAGTCTCAATTTCCATGAAGGAGATTGCATTTTCACCAGTAAAGCACACCCATTACATTTGTAGGTGCTGGAGAAATACAAAGAGAAAATACTTGGTTCCTACCTTCTCTGGAAAAACACAATTTAACTAGCTCTTTTTTAAAAAAATCAAGTTCTATTAAGACACTAATTCAAGCTAGGTTTAAAAAAAGAAACATCAAATTACCAGAGTGTCAGGAGCAGGTGGATTAATAAGAAAAGGCCTAGGGACGGGGAATTTGAGGGATTATTGGAAGGGACAGAAGACTAAGCTTCTAGACAAAGAAAAGCCAAATTAACACTCACAGTGCTTACAGTCACCCTTATGCTTCCGACCCCTCCTCTCCTGCATCCCCTGGTTAAAACCAGGGCTAAAGTGGAAAAGAAGCACTGTGAAGCTCCATTTTTCTCTCATTAATAAGATATTTATTGAATTTCTAGTATGTTCCAGCCCTAGGTAAGCAAATCAGACATGGCATCTGCTCTTATGAAGTTAGAGCCCAGTGGGAGATTCAGATCACAAACAAGTAAAAAACAAAAATAAATAGTATAAACAGTAGCAGGTGCTCTGAGGGAAGTACATAGTGTTCAGTAATAGAAAATAACAGAGGGGACTTCCTTAGATGGGGTGGGCAGTGACGGCTCCTCTGAAAAAGTGTGATGGACTTCTGTTGCTGCTGTTGTATTCCTAAAAAAAATTTCCCACTTTTCCCAGCAAAAGCACTCTTTATCATCTGGAAATTTCTACTCTCCCCCATATGAAGCCATGCTGTTAGATCATGTGGGGTCCCACCCTCAGCTCCAAGTAAAGGTCCTGATTGGCTTAAGTGAGTCTAATCCCTCCCCCTACCTTCATGTCCCTCCCAAGGTGATTGGTTTAGACATTGGCATGTGATGCAGTTTAGGCCAATGAGGGAGAATGAATCCCTGGACTTGAGCAGAAACCACAAGAAGAGACTCTCTCTCTACACTGGAGATTGTGGTATGAGGATGTTAAGCTCGGTACAGTGACAGCCATTTTGTGATCATGAGGAAAGAGCACCTGTACAGTAAATGAGAGAAACAGTGTCCTCAGCGACATAGATCAAGCCTTTCTTGCAGCCAGAACTATTTCTGGACTTATAAGATATAGGAGCCAGTAAATTCCCTTTACTATTTGGGATGGTATGAGTGGGATTTTCTGACTTGCAATCAAAACAAAATAATTGTAACTGCTAGAGAAGGGGCATTTAAGCTAAAAACTGAGAACTAACCAAAAGAGAAGAGGATATAGGAGCATTCCAGGCACAGGAACCAGCCCTGAGAAAGTGCTGGGGAAAGAAAAATCTTAGTGTGTTCAGGGAACTAAGTGGAGGCCAGTGTGGGAGCCACAGGATAAGAGGGTGAACTGAAGCCAGATTGGCAGGCAGGGGGTCGTGGGAAGGAATTTGGATGTTTGGATTTTATTCTAAGGAAATAGGAAGCCCCATTCTGATTCATGCCTCATAATGATGTGGTTGCGGAGTGGAGAATGGATTGGACAGGGGCATGAATGGGAGAGGAGTATCAGAATGAGTCTATGTGATTGCCCAGGCAAGAGAAGGTGGCTTCTTAGGCTAAGGTAGTGGTGGTGGGGATGTGAACATAACGAGAAACTAGATAGTTCTTTAGTCATTTCTTTAATTTATTTGTACATTTATTTATTCAACCACAGATATGAAGAGCCTCTGTGTACCACTGTGTTAAAGCTCAGGACCCTATCCAGAAAGAGATTTCTGTCTAAAGGGAAACAGCCAGGAAAATGATTATAATAATATAAGAAGAGCCGTGATGGAGGTAACTGCAAGATGCAGTGGCGACATTAGAGAAGAAACCACTAAGTTGGCCTGGGAAATTCAGGGATGGCTTCTTAGAATAAATACAGACTTGGGTTTGAGGAGTTTGTCAGGTCAGCAAGGAGGATATTCTAGGCAGAGTAGAATGCCTCAGTAGAAAGAAATGGAGACTTTAAAAGAGTTTGTACTCAGGGGAAAAGTAGTCAGATATTTCCAGTGCTCCAATTGCAAAGAGGGACCATGGTAGAAACAGTAGTAATCACCAAACATTCCCTGCATTTCCCATCCCCCTTGCAGTTAAGTGACAAACTCTGAGCTGATGCTCAGAAGAGCTCAAGCCCACCTTCCAGCTCTCTCTTCCTCCTCTATGGCAATCATGGAGGAAACCTGGTGAAATGGAAAAATCATGTGTCAAAGAAGCCTGGATCTCTGAGTTACCGCATGGAAAACAGGTCTTCTGGAGAGTCACCCAAACTTGCAACAGACCTTGTGTAAATAAGAAATAAACCTTTGTTGTGTTAAGCCACTGAGATTTTGGAGTTTTTTGCTAATATATCATAACTTAGCATGACTAATATACAGAGTGATGGGGATGAGACTTGACAGAAGGACAGGGGCCAGACCACAGAGACTTGTCTGCCAGGTGCCTTGCTCAAAGATTGGACTTTATCTTGCAGGGATTTAAGAATCACCAAAGAATAGAGATGAGTATGAGACCATTCTGGCAGCAGTGGGATGGATGGATGGAGGGATGGATGGATAGATGGATGAATACTTGGATTTGGGCTTGAGGGGTAGAAGTAGTTCTTAAAAGCAGAGAAATTAGAAAAGAGGTGTTGAAATAGTACAGGAGAAGGATGATGACAGCATGAACTAAGGCAATGGTACCAGTACAGAAAGGAGTGTGTAATTTTTTTTTTTTTTTTTTTTTTGCGGTACGCGGGCCTCTCACCGTTGTGGCCTCTCCTGTTATGGAGCACAGGCTCCGGACGCGCAGGCTCAGCGGCCATGGCTCACGGGCCCAACCACTCCGCAGCATGTGGGATCCTCCCTGACTGGGGCATGAACCCCTGTCCCCTGCATCAGCAGGCGGACTCTCAACCACTGCGCCACCAGGGAAGCCCCAGGAGTGTGTAATTTTGACAGATATTTTAGGAGGGAAAATGCAGAGAGAGTGTGAATTACTGACTATTCATGGGGCACAGAGTGAGAGGAAACAAAGGAGGGAAGTTTTGAGTCCCTTAAGCCCCTACTTCCTTAGCCCTGATATAAATAAACCACCTTAATCACTATGGGTCCAACCGCTGTCGGCATCAAGAGAGGACTGGAAAGAAGAGCTGAAGGAGAAGGCTTAGTGGCTTCATGGCAAATGGAAACACATTGGCCATAAGTCAGAGGAGGAAGGGGACCAGGTCTGGTCGCTCTGACTTGGACTGGTTCATTGTACTTCTCTAGACTTCAGTTTCCTCATCTGTAAAATAAAGTCATCAGATTTAAAGATCTCCAAGTTCTCTTTCCATTTTAATGCCATAACTCTCAAAAAGGAAACAGAGGAACAGGGGAAAGGAGAGAAGGGGAATAGGGGAATAAGACAGGTGAGGAGTTCAGCTAGGACCAATAAGGAAAGAAAGGAAGAAAAGAGAAAAGACCAGGTGTGGTTGCTCAAAACGGGATTCTCAGAGCCTCGGTTACCCCAGCAACCCATCTGTTCATCTCCACCAACATTAAGTTACATGGTGTGGATTTTGTCTCCGCTAACATGTCATTGTTTTTGCTTATTGAATTTGTATTTTTAGTTGTGACTATTATGATTATCCTTAACTGACCAAAAAAAAAAAAGGATCAATGGCTCAAAAGTGGTGATGATGAAAATACTCATGTAAATACCACAACTCAGGATAACATTTTAAATGTAAAGAACAGATTTAAGGACAAATGAAGGGAGGTGACCCAGTAAGTGCTGGGAGAAGTGAGAATATGACTGTGATGATCAAGTTAAGAGATACCTAAGTCTGTAAGTCAAGGATAGGAAAGACCAGCAAAATCTGAAAACTGAGTTGTATTTGACTGGTGATATATTTCCTTCTGGACCTCCAGGGTGGCATCCTTTATAAAAACGTTTTCCAATAACAGTAGGAAGCCATGAAAGCTTCAGTGTTATTTTCCAACTTCTCTGATAGAGCAATAAGGATTTTCCAGAACAAGTGCAAACACTGTAAGTGTTTCCCAATATACAACTGATAAATTGTATTGCTCAAGGTGATGGAGTAACCAAAACTACAGAGGCATCACAAAGGATGCAGTCCTCATAGAAAAATAGGTATACACCGCACTATTGCCAAGAAGTTTATAAAACCAGGTACAAAGGGAATGATAAATACTATGTTTGGAAAGAAAGCAAAACAATCAGGAAAACTTCTTTGTCAAAGAACATTGGTAAATGTTGCAAAATGTCAACTATGTATAATGTGGGAGAAAGGTGGTATCATGTCTGTGCAGACATTTCACTTTATATGTGGACAAAATTCAGTTCTGGTGTGGGGCACTTGTATGCAAGACAAGTACTTGATGATTTCCTCCCCCCAAAATCTTTTTTAAAAACAGCTTTTTGAGATATGATCCATATTCCATACAATTCCCCCACTTACAGTATGCAAAGTAATTGGTTTTTGGTATATTATGGTATATTTGCTATATTATGGTATATTTGGTACATTATGGGTTTTAAAAATTGTGATAAAATATATATAACATAAAACTTGCCATTTTAACCATTTTAGGCATACAGTGCAGTGGCATTAAATACATTTACAATGTTGTGCAATATCACCACTATCTATAAGACTCTTTTTTTACTGAGATATAATCAACTTGATGACTGTCCCTCTACTAGAATCCACAAGCTATTTTTCAGAAGGTATATACAGCTCACTGAAGATAGCATCACCTTGTTCCAGAAACCTACGGGTCTATACTGTAACTGTCCTACTGCCATAAACTCCACAAGGGATCTTTTCCCACCATTGATACCACCGGTACCATGGGGCCTACCTGGTCATATAGGCCAAGCTTGTAACTGCTGCAGAGCTCTTTTCTGCTCTGGGCACCAGTCAAAGCTGACAGCCTTGCATAACACCTACTACGTGAACTAGATCCGTACCCCCAGGTTTGGAATATGCAGACTCCAGAATCAGAAGAAGCCAACCAGGAATTGTGCACTGTGCTTCCTTCTTGGAGGTGGAAGGCTTATGATGTAATCATTTGTCCTTTACTTTTGAGGGGTTATCCTGACATGCCCCAGAGTAGGAGCCCCTAAATATGTTACTGAGGTGGTGGGTCCCTGAATCTTTGTAGGGTTTATCTCCCACCTTGGAAATGTGTATGTTTTATCAAGGTAAGTTCTACCTAATCTGACTAGCATATCATTGATATAGTGGTCCAAAGTGATATTCCATGGGATGTCCAGATAATCTAAACTATTTTATGACAGAGGGCAGGAGCATTAACTGGGACAAAACCACAAATGAATATTCTTGTCCTTTCCAAGTCAATGCAAGCTATTTCTGATCCTCTTCCCTAATAGGGTTGAAAAAGAAAGACTTAGCCAGAGCAATGACCACATATCATATACCGGAGGCCATGCTAATCTGTTCAATAAAGAAATCGCATTTGGGGCTACTAATTGGTTAAGGTTACAGTGGTCCCCTGTCATTTTTCAGGATCCATCTGCTGTGTTCAGGTGCCAGATTGGTGTATTAAATGTGATATGATGGAGACCACCACCTGGTATCTTTAAGGGGGGTACTAATATCTGCTATTACCCCCAGAATGTAACATTATGTTTAATTTCCTATCTTGTTGGTGGGCAAGGTAAAGAGAGGCCATTTCAGACCTTACATTTGACCTTTCCACAACCATATCTCTTCAACCACAGGCCAAGAAGCCGGTGTGGTGTTGTACCGATTACCAAGTATCTCTATTCCAATTGCACATTCAGGGACTGGGGAAATGATCACTGGAAATGATCCAGTGAAGACACTGTGAGCCAGGCTGGATCCAGGACCCCATTTATCACCTAGCTCTCACATATCCCCACTGTAAAAGGGGACCCACGATGATGCTTCAGGTCTCCAGGTATCAATGGCAACTCTGACTCTGTGTTCAATGGTCCTTGAAAATGTTTGGATATTTCCCTTTTCCCAGTGTAAAGCTACCAGAGTAAGTGACCATAGGTCCCTCTGGGGAAGGACTGGGAGAATTCATTCCTAAACACATGGAGCTGTTTCAGGATCCTTCCTCCTGGGGACCTGAACTCTCCCTTACTAGATGTGTTGCTGGTTTAAAAACTGACTCGTGTCCAGAAATTGGGCAAGGGATCATGAATTTTTATTGGAACAATGACTCTCAGACTCCTGATCATCCACCCATGATTTCTTTAGAGCAGTACACTTATGAGCTGTCCATCTAATATTCCGCCCCTAAGAATACTGAGTTCTATTAACTACCTCTACAACCATCTATGGGTCAGGCCCCCATAGATGCCATTCGAACTTGATGCTCATTACTATAATTGTCTCCACCTGGCTTCTGACAATAACACACTGTCAATGGCCTCTCCTGTTTGGGGTTCCTTTGATCCCTAGCATCATCTGTGAACCCAGTTCTGTAACAGCATCTCCTGCTGTCAGGCCTGGGATACAGAACACAAGCACCACTGAGCTTCTAAGTGTTGCTGGTGCCCTCTCTCCAACACATTCCTTATTGCTTTGGTCAATGGTGTGTCCTCCTGATCCTTTCATAGACCACAGTCATCTTGTGGGATTTTGACCCTTACATAGTATATCCACTCTCATGGGCCCACTTCTCTGAGCCTTTTCATTTCTTCTTCCACCATCTGCCACAGCAATTCTGTCATTTCTGCTCCAATTAGTATAGGTCAGTACTCTTTCCATGCTTCTAAGAGCCATCCTAGCAGCGTGTTTGTACCATTTCCTGGGGGTCTTTACCAGAGTATTAAGTCCTGTATCTCAGAAGAGTGCTCTCACATCAATAAACTCTCATTTATCAAATGTATGTTCTGCCCTTCCCAGCCCTGCATCCTCAGAATCCAATCTTCTCCTGGGTTCTGCTGGTACAAGTTGGCTAAGTCCTGCGGTTCCTTCCATGATGAGGCCCTCACGTCCTCAGCTGGATTATGTTGTGACTGAGCCCTAGTCATTGGCTTAATGGACAGAAAAAGAGGGGAAGGAAGAGATGCATGTTGTCTTAACAAGGAGAGGTCTCTCCATCATCTTCAGGCAAGGGGGAAGCATCAGTCCCTCATAGGGAGATGTGGGCCACCTGCACAGATTCAGAGGGTATGAATCCCGGATTCAAGATATTTGGATGCAGGAACCCAGATGACCCCAGCCCATATCTCAGGGTCCCATTCTTTCCCAACCAAGGCCTTAACCTTGTAACTTTGGGGAGTTTAACTTTCTGGAGAGCTCAGTTACTCTTACAATTAAATCCAAATCCTGAGCCTGACCCTCAACTTTCTCTCCTGCTGAAGATGATGAAGGCCTCTTTGTATGCTACCAAGGAGGCCCTCTGGACTCACCTTTAGATTTTTAACTGCCAGTTAATCACTCTCAGACTTAAGTTCTTTTTCCAGAGTGGAGTTATTACTTATAACCACCAAACTTCACTGTCCTTAAAGTTACCATTTCTCCCATATTTCTCAAAAGCCTAATACAATGCATGAGCCACCACATTGTCTCCCACCTGTGTATCATCACTGTTCACGATTGGTAAGAGTTTTAATTATTGTGTTGCCACATCGAGCCAGGGCCTATCTGTGCTCCACCTACCACCAGTGATGGGGTTATCATTGCCACCAGGCAGCATGTGCTCTAGACCCAAACTCCCACCCAGTGACTGCTTCCTCCGATCTCTTCTATCAGCTATCACCAGCTATCACAGGTTGGATTCCCCAGGAAGAAGATTTGAGACAGATGTTAACATGCAGGACATATATTATAAGACTTACTCTTAGAATCAATACTTATGAAAAAGAGAGAAAGGAAGCAGGATTGGGCAGAGGGAGAACTTGAGCTGTGATCCAGTCCTAAGTCAACCCCATGGAGAGTTTTGAGGTTGGGACAACACTTCACAGTTGTCCCAAGATGGGGTGAGGGGGTGGGACCTGTCCACACCCCCACTGATCAGTCAGCCCCTGGAAGGAGACATGACCTTGGGTGAGGCATTTTTCTTCAGCAGAAGCATCTCTCAAAGAGGGCTGTGGGCTGAGAGCTGTCTTCCAATTGCACTCCCAGGAACTGGGAGGGGCAGGGGATAGGGAACAAGTCTTTCACTCCTGGAGGGGGATCTGGGTGGTGGACATCACAGTGCCCACAACAAAGAAAATGGTGAAAATTTAAAACATGATGAAATTGCAGTCACTGATAGATAATGACACTGACAGATACTGATAGACACTGATTGTCACTGATAGGTAATATTGGCTATTCATGAGGAAGAAGATTTTGAAATGAGAGATGAGATAAAAAGAATGTCTTCATGGATGGACCTTGAGGACTACACTAAGTGAAATAAGTCAGTGAGAGAGAGAGACAAATACTGTATGATTTCTCTTATATGTGGAATCTAAAAAATTTTTTTTCTAATTTTAAACCAAGCTCATAAATACAGAGGACAGATTGGTAGTTGCCAGAGGCAGGGGATGGGGGTGGGGAGTAATTTAACTAAAGTAAAACTAAAATAAATAAATACATAAAAATAAATAGTAATTTCTTCATGACCATTTCTATGAGTTCAAGTGTCTTGCTATAGAGCATATCTCACTGATATATATATTCAGTATCTTGGACAGCCTGAACCTGCATGGTCATGTGAAGGATAAGATATCCAGATATTTTTTAAGGCTGAACCATGGTATAAAGAGTTCAAAAATGCAAAACAAACACACCTGATTTGTTGCCAGCATTTAATGGCTTTCCTCACTCATTGGAAAACAAAACCTACCGTGTATTATTTAAATATTTTAAAACACACCTGAATGTGGCAATATGACATAAATACTTTTCAGAGTCAAATGGAACCCAAGTATAGACTAGGGATCTATTTGCTGTTACCTCCTGATTTGCACCATCCAACCGTCCCACATTTGAGTGTGATACGCTCATTCACTGAGCATCTCACAAACATCAGATGCACTCTTCAGAAAGAGCTTTCATCATAATTGTGTGTGACTGAAATATCCAGAGGAGGCAGATATATGGGCCTTTCCCCAAACCTTCATAATCGTACGATATGGTTTTCTAGTTTAATAACATACGAAAATAAATTAAAATATAAGAAAAGAAATACGAAAAGATGAAAGAAGCAGAGTAAGTAAAGAAAGCGACGGTGCAGCTCAGATCAATGACTCAAGTGGTTGATACAAACAGATTATAGATGTCTTAAGGGGAGATTGCCAGCAACATCATCTATCTCAATGCAATGAGACAATTATCATATGATTTTTAACATATTATTTTATGATGAGGACAATTTTGTAGTCAATTTGTTATAATTTACCTAAATTGGCAGATAAGGGTCTGACACCCCCATAAGTGTGCACGTGTACACCCACACACACACCCACACACACACACACACACACAAACTGGTGATCTTCCAAATTCACGTCCTCAGTTCTTCCAGGTGGTAATGACAGAAGGACGGCCAGCAAAGAAAAGGACCTGGAGCAGGCACCTGTTTCATCCATCTTATTATGCTTTGTGCTGACTCCATACCTTAATAACCTCCTCCCAAATACCTTACCAACCCAGCCTAAATCGTCCCTTTGTACGAGACAGTATATATCTGATGCCCAATAATAACTTCTTTGTTCTGGCCTCCCCCTGCCCAGTACAATTCCATTTATTATCTAACCTTACTTAGGCATTTTCAGCATTCTTTACATGTTCCTCCACACACATTTTCTAAAAAGCCAGCTGTGCAATTTAGACCATCCCTGGAGATTACTGACCAGTTGGGTTTGCATTTATGAGCACGTAACTGAAGCTGACACGGCCTTTACCAGAATTAATAGCTCTTGGAACAATCTGCTTTCACAGCATTTTACAAACAGCTTCATAATATATCTAAGGGCAAGGCAGGTGTTAATTAGTGTCACTAATAGCTAAGTATTCCAAGGTGAAATAATTAAGTGGCTGGACCAATAGGAGCAAGAGGTGGAAGGTGCAGTTGGAGTCTGTGCAGGTTCAAGGTGGTAGAAGTTTCCTTCTGTCGTTGAGGAGCTGTTCTCTGCTGAGATGAGTCTTCTGTTAGCGCTGACCAGGACTTACTGCCGGCAAACTCAGTTTGTATGCATGCAATATTATTTTGAAACACCCGGTGCTTCTTTCTTCACACTCTCCCTCTTTAGTTTCTCCTCTTATTCAATTTTAGTTTTTACAACTTTACAAGCAAAGCAGCTGTCTGTATGGGGAAGAGGTGCACCATTCAGATTCATGGTTTACACTTTGCTAAATGTAAGCCTGCCTAATCCTTTCATATCATTGGATTACTCTCCCCGAGCGAATTTTCCCAGCTTTCATCATGAGAAATCGGCTCTCGGCCAAGAAACCACTCATCCCAGCTCAGGTCCACCTGGCCTTTCCCAATTGTCAATTCCTCCATCTTTGGCCATTAAAAGGGCTTTCAGACTGAATATTTGCACAACCATTTCTGAAAGCCAAACACAAAATCTTTGTTCCACAGGATCACTAATCTCTATATAGGATTCTGCCCTGAATTATTATCAAGCAAAGAAAGAAAGAAAGCTTTTGATCGTTGGGTCAGTTTTCTCTTAATATCATCTAATTAGATAAAAATACATGTATTTAAAGTTTAAATTATAACCAAGGTCAGATTGGAGGATTTCAAGAACAAAATATACCTCTTAGTATTAGGCGGCTGCATTTGGAAGGTAGGTTAAGAAAGCCATCCTAAAATTCCTAAATGCTCCATAAATGCTCCATCAATTAAACTTTTAATGGATTTTTTAAAAATATTCATGGTTATTTGCTACCTAATTCCCTCCACAGGTCCGAAGAAGGAGACCTTCTTGGGTTTCAAAGGGAAAGGGTTCTTTGTGACTGCAAAACAGAACAAGGGGTTTGATTCACACACACTCCTCTGTCAATCACGTCTGAAATTCTGAGCGTGTGTAAACTCTCTCACAGAGACGGCACAATAGCACCTTGCCATTCGATCATTGATTTTCATCCCTCCCGGGCTAAACTTTAACAACTGTAAGCAAGCAGTTGAGGGGAGGGGGGAGGTTTGATGGATCCCCTTTCCAACTCAGGTACTCAATGGGATTCCAGGACCTAAGAGCCACCTTCATTTCACAGGCAAACACCCATACATCCACCTTGAACACTAAATCTTGTTAAACTATTAGGAAAACAGTTCTTCTGTACATTTTCCACTTTTTACACAAAACTTTCATGAGTCTGAGTGCATTCAGCCTTCGAGACGTTATACGTACACGCAAGGGCAATACGCTGGGTGCGCTTCCTTTATGCTGTTTTACTGATTTCCTTGAGCCCGAGCAGTCAAAAGTGGGAAGACAGAAAAAAATGCATTTTCAGTGGCTCAAGGCTTCTCCTCCACATTGTCTGTTCTTTCCATTGCTTTCCAGAGCTGCCGAAGTCAAGGGAGGTTGGGGAGCAGTAAGGGGGAGGCTGTGGGCAGAGGGGCACTTTATCCAAATATGGTAATGATGTTAGGCAGAGCACTCGCCTTTCACAATCGCTTTCCTCTAACCTTCCAGATGACAGGGGCCAGGAAGGTCCTGCAACCCACTCTCCGAAGATGGTACCTCTGGTTTAAATAAAATAGTCCAGAAGAGCATGAAACTTTGAAGAGAAGAACTAGAAAATATCTTGCTGTATGGCTGGCTGACAATACATCTATTTTAAAGTAAGTTCCTTCACGGCAAAGGACCATATTTTCTATGAAGAGTAGAGGGTAACATCTCACAAACAGTAAATGTTGATAAGAAACTCAACAGGAACTCAGCTCCCATTCATAGAAGTCTGTGTGCCATGATATGTACTCACACTCCTAAGTTTCACTTTGCATTTCTGGTTCATCAAACCCTCAGACACAGGGTTGAAAGTCAAAGTGAAACGCCCCATGAAGAAAACCACACCGATTTTTACCTGCTTTAATGTCAAAGTTTTGAGAAACTAACATGAGATCAGTCCAGTGCACTCTATACTCACCTTTTGGGGCATATAAAATACCTCCAGTGAAGTGTCACAAATTTGACTTGCCACAAAAACGTTCACCAGTGAGAGGGGTTTTAGTTAAATCCAAAGCCTTCACAATGATTTTTAAATGTTTTTAAAGACCCCTGCTTCAATGTCTCAATTCAGTCAAGTATTTAATGGTTGAAAGAGGAAAAACAAGGCACTTCTAAATTTCAACCTGTGGTAAGTGCTTTGTGAAAACCTGAATCCCTCAAAATAAATGCCAAAAGTAACTATGCAAATTTCTCCATTAATACACATACAATAACACGGTCAAACCAAAGAGACAGAAAGAGAAAGGGCTCTAAGAGTAAGGACAGATGGGAAAGAAAAAGGAAGGAAGTTGGAGGGGAAAAAAAGATCCAAAGATGAATTTCTTTTTCACCCATTTCTGGAACAGGTAGAATTTTTACCTATTATTATCAGAAGAGGTCTGGTCTGAAGTGCTCAAATTAGACCTGGAGTCGAATTGGTCTGTCCAGTTTACCTGGGGCTGAATTTACTCAGTTTACCTGGGGCCATCATCTTATGTGCACAGCGACTCAGGTGCCTTTCTGTCTGTGTCTCTGAAAGGATACGACAGGGGCCAGCCCAGTTTCTGTAAGGCCTCGGGGAAGCTGAGAGTCAAATGGACGAAGTAGGAAGGAAGCCAAGATCCTACTGCTGGGAATGTGCAAACAGCAGAGCCGGAGTGGCTGAGTCAAGGACCTGTCACGGTCACAGAGCCCAGCTGGTCGGAGGTACTTCCTAGAAGATTGTCTAATGGGAGCTCTTGGGGGCTTTATTATCATCTTTTTTAAAAAGAAAATGATAACCCTGGGCTTTAGTTCGCTGTCTTCACTGATAAAATTCAAAGAGCCCCAAGTGGGAAATCCTCAGAGGTGGGGATGAGAAGAGACAGGGCTCGCTCACCCCACTGTAGTGCATGCCCAATTACTCCCTGCCACCCCAACTGGTGGTGGGCAGTGGCTTCTATCTCCCCGTCCTTAGGGCCTAATCCAGTGCCTGGTATTCGGTAGACATTCAATAAAAGTGTTCAACTCAGTGACTAAGTGGACAAATGGTCATGAATAGATACTACTTGATACTTTCAATCTGACCTGTCATAGGATGTTTTTAAGATATTTGTCCCCAGGGTCAGTTAAATATCATCAATCTCTAGAAAGCCCCAGGAGTGCTACACTAATGCTCAGTTTGCCTTCTCTGGAATGACAGAGGCTGCTTCTTTTCTGGAAACACACAAAGAAGTATCTTATGGGCTGCCCATCTTCCCGCCTTTTTGCCTGTAAACAAAGTCTCTCTTTGCCTCAAAAATATAGTATGTGTGTTTCCAAGCTGCAGAAAAACCGTTGAAAATTAAACCACAGAGCAGCATTTTAATGAGAACATGATTACCTAACACCTCACTGTGGTTTCAGATGGCCTTGTGCCAACCTTCCAAACGCTACCAGAAGTTCAGAGTAAAGAGGAAAAAAAAAAAAGGAGGAAAAAAAAGTGATTAGCATCCCCTTAGTGATGGTAGCTGTCTTGGATGGCTTCCAGAAAGATCTCTCTAGAAGGACATGGGTTATTGGTATCTGCAGTTAACAAAACTTTCTTCCTGTTTTGAAAAGTTTGAGAGAGAGAGAAGGGGGGCCACCCCTTGAATTAGTACATGATGTCCTGAACTAGGTGTTTTTAGCACCAAAGCTCGGCTGTAAGCGTCTGTACCTAGCGCTGTCTATCTCATCAACTTGCCTTCTGCGCACCCACTTGCTATTTCTGTAGCCTAGGTTACAAGACTGCAGGTGTTGATGCTCCACTGGCCCCTCAGAACAAAGGCCATGCGAGCACTCTTCCTCCCTGGTTGGCAGCTCGCACTGAGCACGTCAGGCACCAGGCACAGAGAAGAGGAGGGAGGCGACAGGCCCGCGCTGGGGTCATTTTTCAGGGGCATCCTTTCCTTGGTCTCCAGCTGGTCTAGCACTGAAGCACTTGGGGTTGTGGTCTCATTTCCATGTTGGGTTTCCTGACTTAACCCCTGAACCATCTTCTGCCGTTGTCTTCCCACCCACCGGTTCAACGACAACCAGATGGCCCTACGCAGCCACAGGCAAAAGCGGATCACAGAGCTGGAAGACGCTGTAGTGGAATCCCTTCATTCCACAGATGAAGAAATCCAGGCCCAGAGGAAATTTAGAGATTCACCCAAAGTCACACAACTACTCAGCCTCCTGATTTCCAGGCTGCAGGTGTTGCCGTAGACATACTACTCCAATTCCTTTCAGTAACACAGTAACTGAAACACCACTTGCACACAACTTAGTGGGCACAAAGCAGGCATAATATATGCTATTTTCCTTCCTTGCAAAATATTCAGCACTGTGCTAAGCCCCAGGAAGGATAAGTGGAAATGTACCATAGACTCTTGCCCTCAAGAAGTCATAATATCTTAAAGGTAACAACATGTATACATTAGGCATAGAAACAATACAAATGAATGCAAAGTAGGGTGCAAAATGCTTAACAGCATCTCATACAAAAAAAGCGAAATGCTCTCCCTCTTTACTCCCTTCACTTTGTTAACTTACTGGTTTTGTCTTCATTTTGAGGTCGTCTCTCTCAGGAAGCCTTCCTGGGTTTGGTTCACGTTGGACTCTAAAGTGCCTGTGCACTTGTCTGGGTTCCTGTGAGCCTTGTGAGGACAGGTTCCTGGTTGGCCATGGGTATTCCCATGTCTAGTGCCTGGAACATAGTTGGTGCTCAGTAAACATCTGGGGAAGAAAAGAGCTGAATGTCAACTGAGAACCTTTTAGCCATCAAGTGGGATTGGGGATGGGCTCTAAAATGGGAAGGATTTGAATCAATGCAGAAGGGGGTCCAGAAATGGGTGGATAACACCATCCCCATAGAAAAGTTACCACCACCTGGGCTGGTGAGAAGTCAGTGAGGAGACCCCAGGGATGGAGTAGGCATCTTTGATGAAGAGGCCAGGAAGGTGCTGCTGGGTAGGTCAGATGAGGCCAGACTCTGGGAGGTCAGGGAGGCTGAGTGGATGACGGCAACCAGAAGGAAGATGTGTTGCCCTTTAAAAAGTGAAGAATTAGAGAAAATCCAAGTCAGGAGAAAGCTGCACACAGCAAACCACTCAGCTCAGTTTTAGAATCTGATTTTGAGAAGCATTTTTCATACACTTGGAAAGAAAGCTCTCAGGCTTTCCTTTGGTAGCTGGGGTTTTCCCCCCTTTTCAGCTTTGTTGTCTCTTTCTCAACACCTGAAAAGACAGGCTGAGTTTCACCTTAGGAGAATGCAAATAGTCAGCTGCAGTGAAGAAAAAAATGAATCACGATCTCAATCACAGATTTTTTTGAAACCCTGTGCTAAAGGGAATTCTGAAAGGACCACTGACTCATTTCAGCCAGTGAGCTGGAGTGAACATTTAATGTGGTGACAGGGGCCGAGGAAACTGCGTCTCTGTGGGGAACTGATGGTTTCGGCTGCCCTTATCTGGATGCCTTTACCAAACAGACAGAGTGTCACCTTTTACTCGGGGGCACCTGGTACGCATTTACAGAAAGAAAGGAGTTCCGAGAAGAAGAACTATAATTATCAACAGCAGAGAGGGCTCGGTTTCTGCTCTCTGATGGCCCATCCACAGGGTTATCAAAATCAAGGAGCAAAAGAGCCTGCCTGAGAATGGGGTGTGAAGGAGGAACAAAGGGTCCTAAAATACAATGGGATTAGGGATATTAAATATGCCCCTCCCTCACATACAAGGCTGAAATGTTACTTTGTGGGTAACATAATATTACATAGAACACAGCCGACATTCTATGTCAACTTCCACCATTCTAGCAAGATGTTAACTTGGAGGAAATGTCAGGAAAATGCAAGGCTGGAGGAGAGAGGAGGTGTATTCCTATGGACGCCTAGCTGCTAGGCAGTCCTGGACTGTTGCTGGTGGCATCGACTCCAACCTAGAGCAGACTAGGTAGAAAAGTCTGACTCATCTCTAAGGAAGAGCCTTGAACAGGCTCATAACAGTTCTGCTACTCCCCTGGGGAAGGTCACCTGGAGGTTATAGGCTTAGAGACCTTAACAGTTCTGTGGGCTGAGATGTCATCGCACGCAAGGCAGCAAGGCCACATGTAGATGAGGATACATCATATGATTGGCCTCGATAGAGGATCCATTCCTCTCTTGGGGCCCATCTGGGAGCAGATGTGAACTTCTAAGTGTGAACTTAAACAACCTAAGTCCCAGTGTGAACTTCTAAGTGTGAACTTAAACAACCTAAGTCCCAGTGATCTTTGGGATCCATGTCACCAAAAGAAGAGTCTCTCCTAATGAGAGGTTCACTCCTCAGGCACCAGGCAGGAGACATGGGAGGTGAGCGGATGCATTGGAGGCAGCGCTTTGTCACCCACACACTGGAGCAGCCATAAGAAACGGTGGCTGCCAGCTTCCTGCTCACCACCAGCCTCTGGAGGAACCCAGTGAGGCACCCCCAGCTATGGGGTGCAAGAGAGAGCATGCAGACATCTGGCTTCCCTGGTCCTACACTCCTTCACGTGAAGAATGATGTGAGCTTCTGATGCCCTTCTCCTTCCCCTGCATCCTTGACATGGGCTTCTATCGACTTCTAGAGAGTGGTATCCTCAGCCCTGGACCAGCACAGGCCAGGTGTGCCAGAAACATTGATGTTGACGGCTGGACTCGCACCACTTTGTGTTATCATCATTTTGATGAGGAGACCGAGGCCCTAAAACATCCAGCTATTTGCCCAAAGCCTCTCGGTTAGTAAACCCACATCATTTAGCTCCAGAGCCCCAGCTCTTAAACTGATTCCGCTCCTCTGCCCAAGGTAGGGCTGGATGGATGGAAGAATTGGGCGTGTCAGAACCTTCTTAAAGAGCACTTCCCCTCCCCTGATTTTAGCAGCATCGGTCCCCTCCATTGGGCTGGTGCCTGCTTTATGTTTGCCAATCTCAGTTGTAGGCTCAAAGTCACAACTGTTTATCCCTCCTCAAGAGCTCGTCACACCCAGGGTTCCCGGTTTCATTTGTACACTGGGGTTCCAACTGTCACTCCCCAGCCAGCACATTGGTTTCACTTCCCTGGGCCCTAATTCATCCGTTTTTTGAAATAGGGATCTATCTACCAGGGTGGGTGTGAGAAGTAAGAAGAGGCACATAAAAAAAAGAACCGCAGAAGCCTCACCATGACGCTGTTCATGCATTAGTGAACACTTCACAAACAAAAAGCCTTATAACAGGGTATTTGTGTCCTTTCTTAGCAGTCTTCTGTCTCGACTCTGGCTGACATCAGAATCACCTAGAGCATTTTTTAAAAATACAAACACTGAGGCCCCGCCTCAGTCCTACTGAACAGAAACACCATGGTTGAGGCCCAAGGATCTGATTTTTACATAGTAGTTGTCCTAATTAACTTACCTAGTAGTCGAATTAGTACCTAGTAGTAGTACCTGTTGGGCAGGGGCCTGGGCAGAACTAGATGTTCACCCTTCCAGGAGGTTCCATCAGGGAGAGATTCCTGCCCAGGATGGGAAGGTAGGTTTCCAGGACCTGGAAGCTGCCTCCCAAATAACAGCTTTGTTACTTGGCTGGTTCTTGGTTGGTAGCTCCCTGCTGCAAGCCGAGTGGTACTGGTGTACAGACAAACCTTCTTTTCATCCCATTCCACTCTGCTTATTTCCCAAGCTCTCCCCCTGGCAGCCCGAGCCGGGGTAGGCTCCAGGTACAGACAAAAACTCTGCTCCCTCCAGGCTGCCTTTTCTCGGCCAAACCAGAAGATCACTTTTAACAACCACAAAGTTTCATGAACCACCAGAGGAAAGCTGGTCAAGCCATTAGTGTCTGCTGATGAAAAACATGCTTAACTACACACACAAGTCCCCATACAAACAAAATTATGAATTCAAGACACGTTCAGGGCTTCCCTGGTGGCGCAGTGGTTGAGAGTCCGCCTGCCGATGCAGGGGACGCGGGTTCGTGCCCCGGTCCGGGAAGATCCCACATGCCGCCGAGCGGCTGCGCCCGTGAGCCATGGCCGCTGAGCCTGCGCGTCCGGAGCCTGTGCTCCGCGGCGGGAGAGGCCACAACAGTGAGAAGCCCGCGTACCGCAAAAAAAAAAAAAAAAAAAAAAAGACACGTTCAAATAAATTTGGTATTTTATTCATCACAACAGCATCCACGTGTCTTTTGAAAAGTTGCAGCTCATTATTCGGTCTGAAGCAAGATTTGGGACTTGGGAATATTTGGACCTTTTACAATAACTTCCCTGGGGGTCCACTGCCCAAAGATCGGGAACCAGCACGTGCCACACCGTCAGGGGCAAAGCCCGGTGGCCTGTCCACCTGCACTCACTTGCTCCCGAACAGTAAATATCCCCCAAAGAATCCAATCGTGGAATAACAGTGTTTGAAAGGAGCCACCAATGCATAACCAAAGAGCCAGAAAAGTGATCTGAGGCCGAGACAAAAGAGAAAGTGGATGTGAAGATAAATTCTGCCTATAGCAAATTATATCTAGGGCCAGCCTTGAGCCTCACTCAAGAACCAAAGTTGGACATTCAAAGGTAGACCAGAACACTCAGCAAAGCAACTCTTATCATATTATAGGAGTAAAGTTCTGGAAGCAAGGGTGCTTGCTTCGACCCAGTCGAAGGCCTCAGAAGTGTAAGGATCTAAGTAGCATCTTTAAACCAACATTTTTTTTTTTCTGGTCTGCCACATTTTGCCACCTATGGTGCTTATCTTCTAAAGATGCGCACGTAGATGGAGTCACCCGATGACATCAGTAACAGGATATCATCAGACGCACGGCGCCGCAGGAAGCCCACAGGCAGGTGCAACCAACACCCACACTTTGAAAAATAAAAAGATAAGCCTTCAGGCTTTCTCTAAACAGCATCACCCGGCCCTCCCCAATAGCCTCTCCCCCGACTTCTATTCATCACACCCTAGCTGAAATTCCAGTCGCCCTGACCTCCTCAATCCCACATCAATGAGTCACTAGATGCATGTTCCCCAAGATCTCTTTTATCCATTAGCCTCCTTCCAATTCCCACCACTATCCACCTAGCCCAGACCTTTACCACCTCCCACCTGAGCTATCCACCTAGGTTTCTGTCTGCTCTCTCCATCTCAGCTTCCTCCTTCCAACCCATTCTACACTCCACTTACAGATTAATTGTTCTAAAAGATGGTTCTGACCATAATATCTACCAGCTCAACATCTTCACAGTTTTCCTGTTATTTTATGAAGTCCAGACCTCTCAGCCTTGCCTATAGAACAATCTATGCTCTAGCCTCAACGTGCCTCTCCAGACAGAATTCCAACCTACATTCCAGTCAAACTGCCTGATCGTTTTGTTTAGCCTTCTCATTTCAGTCAGAATGTCCTCCTTCCTGTCCAACTCTTTCCAAGTCAAAATCCTACCCATTCTACATACGCCTCCTGTGTGAAAGACCTCTTCCTTCTCTACTGGACCTTGTTTCTACTTCGCTTACACTGTCCATTCTGCTCTGGCTTATGTTACAGTTATCTATGTTCCTATATTGACTCCCATGTTGGACTCAAATGTCTTAAGACCGAGGATTGTATGCTATTTGTCTAGTTTCTGTCCCACCACCTAGCAGAGCTGTGTACAGCATAGGCACTCACAACAGTTTGTGAAAAGGAGAAAAGAAGGAAGGAAATGGGGAAGGAAGGGAGGGAGGGAGGAAGGGAAGGAGGGAAACAGGTACTGAAGAGGCCTCAGCAGTAAAGGAGCTCAGAAGGGGCCAGAGACAGCAGGAAGAGAATCCACTAAGGGAGGAGAAGGCAAATCATAAAAAGAAATGGAAAAATTAAATAAAATGCTGTGGGACAGATCCGGGGCAGTGTGAGAGTGTGTGTTCCAGATCCGAAGGGGAGAAGAATCAAGGAAACTTGCCTGCACCGTGAGAGGACTTACACCAACCTTGATTTGACCCCGGGGCAGACTCTATCATCCCGTTATCTCCCCCACTTCTCACAGCAGGGCTGGGGTCTTCAGGTTGAAACTTGGTTCCTGTGATTTATGAAGCCTTAACAGGTAGAAACTAGCCTTCCTCGTATACTCCATCTAGATTTAACTAAAACATCTCATCTCTATAATAATTAACTTTTAATTTAGTGTTACTGCCGTTTACAAAGTAGCCTCATCCATGACCCTGTATGGTCTTCGTATCAGCGCCACAAGATAAACAGTTAATATAATAGTTACTCCCTGAGAGTCGTCTGGCGCTTTAGAGTCCGCAAAGCAACTTGCCTGACAAGGTCGTCTTGTGTGGTCCCCACTCACATTTCCATTAGTCCCTTAAACCCCAGTCACACCCAGGGAGATCCATCTCCTCCAGCTTCCGGGACATGGCCTGCTGCTTTACACTTCATTGTCTTTGCAGACATTAGACAAACAGGTAGAATGGGTGGACAGATGGGCAGAACTCTTTTTAGCTCTTCACAATCCTCACCTCCAGAAGCCAGGTCTTCTGGAGGGAGGACCAGAGTAGCAGCACCTGAGGAACTGTCTAGAATCCTCCCTGGTGGGGGGGGGAGGGGTGCTCGTCACCGGACAGGCACAACTGGCATTCTGTGGCTGCCTCTGCTTCTGTGGAAACTCTAGAAAGGGATTCAGGACCAGGGGGATTATGGGACCCACAACACTGCCTCTGGCCAGTGAAGAACACACACACACACACATGTATACACCTCTGCCCCAGTCAACACAAAGAAGGGAGAGCTCACACAGTCAAACCCGCTTCCTTTGCTGTTGGGAGAAAAGAGGAAAACTCTATACTCACTACAAAGTGGGACAGTGACGAGGGGAGAGAAATCCCCACACACACTGTACTGTATTGGCTTACTTCTGCCAATTTCTCATTCTTGTAGATGTCTCACATGCCCCCACTTTCAGCTCTTTCTTCTGCAGAATTCATTCAAGACAGCCCATTCTGTTTGCGGAGGACACAAAGGCACGGGCCAGGGACAGGTCAGAAGAGCAGGGCATTCTAAGTGGTTTTCTCCGTCTCAAGATGGGGGTAAAGCAGAGATTTCCAAGGAGAAAATAAAGCATACAGTTGGAAAAAATAGACTTAATCGTGGGTTTTTTTTCAGATTTGGAAAATAGCCTATCGTTTCACAGTACAAACTATAGAAAGTAAACAAAGTTCAACAAAACCCTCTAGGCTGGTGAAGAATGGGCAGAAGAAATATCTTCTCTATATTCATGCTTTCAAGGACAATGCCAGAGATTTCTTGCGGGACTCACCAGAAAGGAGGGCCAATTAAATGCTTATGTTTAGCATAAAAGGGCAGAGGCAGTCTTTACCTACCAGAGACCAGGGAGCCAGTCTGGTGACCCCCAGCACTTAAACCCTTAAACAGAAGCCCGGGTAGAAATTCATGGCAGTGCCCAAGCAAGCCTGCCCTTTTCTAGAATTGAGACTGGGACACAGGGCAGGCATATGACAGAGAAGAGAGAAAGAAGCTGTTGCTGGGACATCAAAAAATTCAGAAATGCTGGAGAACGTGGGTTTCTGGGTTGACTGGTTATGATGGTGTGTGTGTGTCAGCGTGGGTGTAAGAGAGAAGCTGGGGGAGGGTATTTGGTTGAAGGAGTGAGGGTGGTTTTTTTTAGCCTGGCAAATTGCCAATGTATGACAAAAACCTTAGTACACCCCGTATGGGGTGGCATGAAAGGCAGTTGGAAACAAAAATGCCCCCCAAAAGAGTAACCAGCTGCCAGAACCCTAACCCTGAAGCGAAAGTTTACTTGGCAGAGAAGAAAACTCCTATCCAGTCTTGAGGAGCCTAATCGAAATCACTTTAGGGGGAAGCTTGAAGATGGAGCTGGAATACCCTCCCATTTATCATCAAAGATAAAGCTTTCAGCAACCTGGACATGCAAATGGAGAGCTGTTTGTGGAAAGGATTCATCCAAGTTGTTCACAGTTGTTCGGTGTCGCCAAAGAGGTCATTCTCCTCTGCCCCTAAACAAGCAATAAACTATCCGCACGTGAGCTGATTTCCGAACCATAAAGGGACAGTGGGCAGACCTGGGACATTTGGTGTCTGCTCCCTATGAGGGGCTCCCCACCGCAGCTCTCAGAGGCAGGCAGGGCCGTACAGGGCTGCATTCGGCAACTTGGACCCGAGTAAAAACACCCCGGAGGATGATGTCGTGACCGGTTACCCACAGGGATCAATGACTGGAAAAACAAGAAAGAAAACCTGAAACACACCACCTCGATATTTTTAAATAACTCTGAAAACGATTTCATTCCCTCCATCTAAAAGGAAATCGCTCCAACAACAGAGCCTTCCTCAGTTTACAGAGATTCCAGGAAACGCCTGGATTGAAAGGGGTCGAAGGGGCAGCTAGATGAGAAAGCAAGGTTTTCTCCAGGCAGCCATCAGCGCCTGCTAAAAAGAAACCCATTTAGGCATGGATCTTCAGACAATTTTTTTAAGGTTTATTATTTATTCATTCATTCATTCATTTTATTTTTGGTTGCATCGGGTCGTAGCTGCGGCAGGCGGGATCTTCATTGAGGCATGCAGGATCTTCTACTGTCGCGTGGGCTTCTCTCTAGTTGTGGCCTGCGGGTTTTCTCTTCTCTAGTTGCGGCCCGCAGGCTCCAGGGTGCGTGGGCTCTGTAGTTTGCAGCACGCCCTAGTTGAGGTGCCCAAGCTCACCAGTTGTGAGATGGGCTTAGTTGCCCTGCAGCATGTGGGATCTCAGTTCCCTGACCAGGGATCGAACCCACGTTCCCAGCATTGTAAGGCGGATTCTTCAGACAAGTTTTTAAGTATTCATTTTAACCTGGCTTCCCCTAATGTAAGACCACGCAAAGATGGGGTTAATCTCACTCTCGATTAGCTGACACTTTCCCACGTTTTCTTTCCAGACAACGAGTACATCGGAAAGACTCAGGAGGCCTTAAAAAGTCCAGCACTAAATCTTTTGAGTCACTTAATCCCCAAATCTTCCATGTTTGGAGATAATTTTCTTTATGAAAAGAAACCCTAACCTGGCCTGATTCCACTCTCAAACTTGCTAATGGAACAAACAGGCCTCTCATTAGACTCATCCCTGCGGCTACAGAAATCAGTGTCTCAGGAAGGGCAGGCAGGTTGTGCTTTAGCTCCAGGATGGTTTTGGCTTCTGCTCTCTTTGGCTTCCTCTTGCAGCATCTCATCCAGCTGAGCTCTAGCTAAATTAGACCCAGTAGATAGAGAGTGGGGGAGGCAGGTGCCTAGGAGAAAGGGCTGAACAGTGATCAGGTTCACCCACCAGTGAATGGGCTCCCTTTCCGAGTAATGGGCTGCCCATCCCTGGGAGTGTTCAGAGGTGGCACCACCCCATACGGTTGTAGAAGGAACTCCTTGGAATGGAGACCAAATGGGTTCAAAGACCCCTCCCAAGCCTGAATCCGAGTCTCTGTAACTACAGGAGGGGGCTTTCAAGGCACATATGAGAAACTTTATTATGTCTCTTTCCTTCCTCCATCAGATGTCTCTCTTCTGCCCCACAATTAGAAGTAAGAACATTTCACACTTTACTGAAGGCTCCATTTCCCCTTACCTCACTTCTCTGGGTAATGGTGGAGAAAGCCATCTGCCTGGTTAACCAAATCCCTCCAATGACAAGAAAGACATTTCAACAGCTGAGATATGAGCCTATATTAATAATAGGTAACGTTTATTGAGCACTTACTATGTGCCCCACGCTGTGAGAAAGACTTTACATGCATTTTCCTATTTAATCCACCCAACAATCCAAAAGTGGAAATGCTATTGTTATCTATTACAGCTAAGGAAACAGACTTATGAGATACGTTTGCCCAGCTGTGATGCCCCTGCATGTAGAGCTGGAAAAGATGTGGAGTCAGCACTCAAGTGTGTATATGAGCCAGCTCCAAAGTCCTGTGCTCCGAACCACTAAGCTTCACTGTTCAGCTGGCAATCCTTCCTTCTACTGTCAGTGTTCCTGTTTAAAGAGAAGAGGAAAGAATGTCCATCTTCCCAAAGGAAGCTGTCCTACAAGGCTGAAAGGAGTAACAGCCCAGCATTCATGCATGCAAGGTAGCCAAGAAGGCTGAGAGCCTAGGGATGGGGAAGCGTTTGGGGGAATAAAACAGAGTCACACAGAAGTTGAGTTCATTCTCTTCAGGGTCCTAAATATTAACCTGAGTACAGTGGGAGCTAGAGGGGAGAATCAATTCAGGAAATCCAAAGTGATTAATTTCAGTCTTGGCGTAATGGACAAATTATGGCACAGAGGCTACTGCAAAAGGGTTCTGAAGCTGATTCTGATTATTTGGCACTGTTGCCCTTGTCTGTATCTGTTCCATCCTTCCAGGTCTCCCAACCCCCAATTAGTCTTTTGATTCCTAGTGCCAATACCTTAGGCCAGTGTAAACTGGAAGCTTTTAAAGGTTTTGTTTGTTTGCTTGTTTGTTTTGAATCTACATTTTAAAGTTGAGAGATTTCACATTTAACAAATCAGGACTTTCAGCTTCTCTTTAAAAAATTGGAAGATATGGCCCAAATTCCCACATAGGGCAATCCAGGATAGTGGCTACCCACTCTGGACAGGGTATGTACCCTCCATGTCTTCACAGTCCCTACCACTCCCTATTGCCTCATTCATTTACAGTATCTGCAGGTTTTTAGAATTTGTCACTGGTGCCTTAGACCTTTACAAGTAGCTCTGGCTACTTACAGCCAGATTGGTTATGGCTTTGGATTTAATAACTTGCTCATGCAAGAACATTGCATGAATTCCCTCTACACACACACACACACACACACACACACACACACACACACACTTCCCATCCTGTCCTGCTAATATAAAACTCTTGGTAGAATGATCTCAGAGCCCATCTGTATGGGTGATCAGATCACATTTCTGGGAGCACCCTGGCTCTGCCATGGATGCATTATTCTCTTTAGAAAGTGGACTGTCCACAGGGCTCTGGGCGCTTCCTCTTGTTATAAAGCTGCCTGAGGTCACCGCCAATAAATTACTGGTTTAAGGAAAACAATGACAAGCCTTCTCCATGGAGAACAGAGTTTTCTCACTCAATTATTTCCTAAAGTCATGCCCTCTTTCCCAGCTTGACACCATAATTTTTGAGGTAGCAGCACTGAGTCTGTTTGTTGTTTGTTCTTCGGATCCACACACCACACCTGCCACGTGAGCCCAGCAAACTCTGAGAGTACTACATCCTCCTGGCAGTGGAATTAGTCAAGTTATGATCATTGCACTGTCAATTAAGTGGCTGCTTTGTTAAAATGACTTACCAGAGTGACTCTAAATTGGCTGTATTTGTTTACCAGTCTAGCTTTTCTCTTTGTAAAGGCAATTTCGTTAACTGTTTTTGACTGCTACAGAGCTTCAATGGAAATCATGAATAATCTCATTTTAGTGAAATCAGACCTTTTAGAAACTCAAGATATGACTTAAATTTAGGATAAAAATGGTACCTGGAAAACCAGTAATAATCTTCCTAAATTGGTATATAGCTGCAAGATGGAAGACAGGTTTATTTGCCAAAGTCATTTTTCACCTGTAGGTGCTGGTGACATAAGGAGCTGGGGAATGAGGAGTGGGCTGGGTGCAGTGGCAGTGGGGTGGTGGACCATTTCTCCCACCTAATATCAGCTTGGAAATAGTTGACATTTGATAGCATTGTCACTTTGAGATATATAACCCTCTGTTAGAATTACATGGCCCTTGAGAAATAGCTTCCTTTTTAAAAAATTACTTGGGAAAATATTAACTTTGTCCCTTTGAGTATCCCCTACTGCCATCAAGGAAGTTCGTATTTTTTTTCTCTGTCAAAAACAAAAGTGGCAATTTTTCTTTTCAGAGACAGGGGAGGGCCCAGGGAGGGGACAGGGGGACCCGGTGCTTTCAGAAGGCCTTTGATGCAGCTGCCTCCTGCCATCCACCATCGGGAGGAGGTCTGTCCCTAAGCTTTCTCCCCAACTGGCTTTGAGCCTATCTGGGGACAGAGTACAGCTTTCTGTCATACACAAACAGATAACACACACACGCACACAAGCTCACACACAAACCAACCAGCTGCAGAGCGAGCAACAGGAGGTGGCAGAATGCTTGCCACTGTGTCACTGGATTTGTCAGCATCCCCTCCAAACCACGGCCAAGACTAGTTATTCCCTGGGCTAAAGCCAGCCTGAGAACTTGGGGACCCTGCCAAGCCCTGACAGCCCCTAGGCCTAGCTCTGTTGCCAGAGCCACACAGGGAAGTCATTAATTCGTTAAACAAAGCTTCAATAAACGATTAAGGAGTCCATCATTTGTTCATCAGTGGGCTAGCTGCATAGAGGATATCTGAGCATTCACTTTAAGGAACCTAGACTATTTGGGGGAGAGGAGAAAAGCTATACACTCATTTTAAAATTGAATATTGTCACAAGAGATGCCACTCAAAGCAGCATGTAAGTAAATGCCAAATGCCCTTTCAGAGGAAGGAGTTTCAGACGGTGAATCTCAGCATCAGAGAAAGCAGACACTGTGATGTAGTGGAGACAGCCTGGGCTTTGGAGCCAGACGGACTGGCTGCAGATCCTCACTGTGTGATCACAGCCAAGTTCCTCACCCTCTCTGGACTTCAGTCTGCTTACCCGTGGAGTAGAGGTGGTACATGCCTTCCAGAGTTGTTGAGGGGATTATATGAGGTGGGCTGCATATTACAAGCCTTCAATAAATGTTTGAGTTTTTTGTTCTGCTTTGTTTTTAAGAACATCAGAGCGTTTAAAAAATCAGTTCAGGTAGGATTAGCGCAGAGGAAAATGACCTGAGACCATTCCTTAGAAAGAGGAAAGGACGACTATCATAGAAAAAGTTATCATGTCTAGCGAATACTTTAGGAAGTGGAAAGGTATGAGAAAGGATTGTTTCCTTTTTTTATCATATTGACTTTTTCCTGAACATGAAAATGTTTCACGTCTATAGGAAATTTGGAAAGCACAGTAAAACGCAAGGAACAAAGTAAAAAATCAAATATAATTCTGTACCCAATGAAAACTCCTATAAACACTTTGGCTTTCCTTCCAACCTTCTCCTAATTTTAACATAACTGAGATCACACTATATACACAGTTTGGAATCCTGGTTTTTGTACCTAATGTTTCATAAGCATCTTCCTCTGTCATTAAAAATTCTTTGCAAACATCACTTGCAATGGGCATATGGAATTCCACATATGGATGTACCAACGTTTTCTCAGCTATTCTACTAACAGTGGACACTTAGGGCTGTTCAGATACTTCACTATTATAAAAATGCCTCTGTGAACGTGAATACTTTTGTTGCAAAATCCTATTTCTTTAGGATAAGTTTCCATAGAAACTTATGGAATTACTGTTCTAAGGTTCCTGCTGAATATAAAGTGTTTTCCACAAAGGATTGTCCCAACCCACATTCCCACCAGCCACAGGCGAGAGACAGTTGGTCTTATCAAATCCTGAGACCCAATATTATCTTTGCAAAGAAAATTTTTTGCCTAATTTGATAGTCACGAAATAGCATTTCATTGTTCTCTTAACTATCTTCTTCCTTCTAGCAATATACCTAAAAGGATGTAAAGGAGTGCTCAGATAAAGGAAAGGAGCTTTCTTTTGTCTGCAAACAATCAACAAATATTTATTGTGCAAATCATTTTACTCTGGATTTACCTTCTCTCCCCTTTTTGGGTGGGTTTGGGAGATTCCACTTTTCAGGTGTTAGCCATTGTGAAGATAAGAGTTTTGAGGTACAATGCTGCTGACATTCTGGGTCAAAACACACCGATTCTGCCACTACTAAGCTTCAAGAAAAGCAAGCCATGGAACCTGTCTGAAACGCCAGCCCTTCAGCCGATAGGATGCCTGTCCTACCTGGTTTATGGAAATGTGAAGATCCTGACATTTTATTAATGATTTATCAAAATTTAAAGTGCTTTTAAGACTTAAAAAAATTCTACATAACATAATATTATGTCCGATTTTATCCCATCATTATTGTGTCCTAAATTGACAGTTTCTGAGAGTCCCACCTCCTAACTCTAATATCAGCTTTCAGTAGATGAGGACCTTCACCGACAAATATTAGGGAAAGGGTCCAGACAAAAGAGGAAAAACTTATGCTCTGTAGAGATACAGTTCCCAGCCTACCCACTGTCTCTGGAACACCTCCAGATTGAAAGGTTTCATCTGGAAGAAAAAGGGGGTGGTGCTTAAGGTCCAGTCTGGGCAAGCCCTCTTCTCGCGAGGGTCCCAGGGTGGGAGGCGTCTGCAGTCCGCGTCAAAGTGCAACCACCTCTCCCGGCGGCTGACGCTCACACCTGGGTCCCCGCTGTCACTCCTGCGGTCACCCCCGCCTGCGGTCGGTCGCACTATTTCTCGGCCCCGTCCTTCACTGGGTCCCCGGCCCCACCCAGGCTCTCCGTGGATGGGAAGTGGCGCGATACTGGAAAGCACTGTCTGGGCGCCCACTGCAAACCCCAGCCGTCTGGGGTTAAGCGTCCAGACTCCACCCCAACTCCACCCCGCCCTGCTCTCCAACCTAATTTCTTACCGCTGCCAAGGCTTGTCCTCCGTATTGGGTCGGACTGCAGATGCGGGGCCGGTAGATGTGGGTTCGAGTCCGCTTGGAACCTCCTGCCAACCCTGGCATTTCATCTCTGCAGGGCTCCTTCCTGTTTCCTCCGCCTGGGGGCTTTGCCAGGTTCACCGCTGTATCCCCAGCGCCTGGAACAGTGTGTGGCATGCAGTCAGCCCTCACTAAATATCTGTTGACTAAATACATCTCTGTAATGGTAACACCCACAGGGTGTTGTGGGAATGAATGATTCTGTGCAACTACCTTGTGATATGTTACAAAAGTACTATTCGCTAAGTTTCTCTAAGAGAACAAAGCATATATATATATATATATATATATATATATATATATATATATATATATTTTAAGTACTATTCACGAATTGGTTACCTGGGAATACATACCTACTTCTCTATCACAGCCTCCTCCCAGAATTATGCCAAATTATCCTACCTTCTTCTGAAAGTGTTTCCTGACTCTAGTACTATTACTGTGGATGTGCATGCCTAGTTATATACAGCTGTGCTCTGAAGAAAGAATCTTTACTTATTTCATTTCCTGAATGGATTGCATGTGCTGAAAGAGCAGGGAATGGAGTCAGATGTTGGACCCGATGCCAGCATTGCCGCCTATTGGTCGGGTTACTCTGGCAAGTCATTTCCCCTCTCTGGGACTCAGTGTCTCCATCTGTAGCCTTCCCGGGTCTGGAATGCCACCCACGTGAGCAAGGATAGACGCGCCACACAGGGACGCGTCGGTCGCCCGCGCTTTCAACCTCCCTGCAGGCGCATCCTGCTTTCCCAAGTTGCGGCACGCCTCCGGGACGCCCTCCACAGCTCTAGACTCACGAGGTGATCTCGAGCTAGGGCTAAAGGGAGCCGCTGAGGGGCTTCCCTGGCTTAGCCTGCGGGGGCCGCCTGAGTGCTTACCCCCTCGTCCCTCCCTCGCGGCCTCCACCCGCTCATCTGCCCCTCTCCCCCCCCACCCCGCCTTTCTCCCCGCCCCGCCCTCCCGCCCACCCGCGCGGCGCATGCGCCGCCCGCGGAGCGTGTTTTTATAAAAGTCCAGCTTCGACTGGAAACTTCAGTTTGTTGGCTGTGGTAGCAGGTAGCAAAGTGTCTCCTAGGACTTGAGTACTCCGGTAGCCCCCGCGGCTGGAGAGCAAGCGATTACCATGGACGGGTTCCATGTAAGTCGTTTCAACCTGCTTTTTCTTAAACGTATTACAAACACATGAATTTAGAGCGCAACCCCTCTCCGAGCGGGCAGAAACGACCAGAATATTGGAGGTGCCCGTGCCCCCGAGAAGGGGCATAGAAAGGAGTTTTCGTGCGCTTGGCTACGGTCGGGGTGGGGGGTGGGGTTGGACTGAAATCTTTTTCTAAGTAGAGGAGAAAAGATGGGAACGACCGTTTTCGGTGGCTGCATGTGTCTCCCCCTTGAGTTCTGCGGCGCGCGCCGGGTTTGCACGCTGTTTGCAAACAGAACATTCTGTGCACAAGTGCAGAGAAGATGTGCGCGCTGCCAGAGACCGTGGGTCTCTTACTCGGGGGAGCGGGGGTTTCTTTTGGAGCGAATTACATGATCTGAATTTGGAGATGGAGGGCGGCGCGCCGGGGCTGAGTTCCCAGAGGGAGACTGCGCCCCTGGTTAACTTCAGGAGCAAAGGCGCCTGGGGACCGCTCTTGGTGTTGGGCGCGTGTTCGCTAAACTCTGCTGCCCGCGGAGCTGTGCCAGTGCCCGGGCACTGGGAGCAGAGGGCGGACCCACCGTGCCGCTTGGCTGAGGTGTCTGCGTGTTGGCCGCAGCAGGGAGGTGGCCGGGAGCAGCCCGCGCCACTGAGGATTGAGGGAGAGACATCGCGGGCGTCGCCAGCGCCGCGAGTGGGCCCCGGGCTTCTGGAGTTGGGGGTCGTGCAGAAGTTGAAGGAGTATATAAACGGTCACGGTGCAGCAGCACTCCGAGGTGTGCGCGGCGGGGACTGAGGGTGGAGTGAAGGGCTGGGAGGGCACCTGGGCTGCCAGTAGTTGCGGCGCAGACACGCAGGTGCAAGTGGGGACAGTTGGGCTCTCACCGAGCCCGGTTGCGCCAGTTAACCGTCGGTGGTTTCCTGGAGCCTTTTGAAATCCCCTTGGTAGGGAGGCTTTTCGTTTCCCCCAGCGGCGCGCGATTCAAAGGCTCCCGCGGCGAAGCCGCCCAATCTCTCCCTAGCACCCTGCAGGACCGCGCCTGGCGTGCGGCGGGGCCAAACCGTTGGAGCCACTGCCTGCCGGCGGTGGGCGTGGTGGGCCGCGCGGAAGGCTGGAGCTGGACCACCCGGCCCCCAGCGCGCCCTCCGCCTGGAGGCTTCCAGCTTGCAGACCTCCCACCCCATTAACTGGATCCGTGGCGGGATGGGAAGCGACCCGGGAGAGTGAGGAAATGAAACTCGGGGCGAGGACCACGGGTGCAGACCCCGTGACTTTCCCCTCCCATTAAAATGCTGTGCTCGCTAACGTCCCAAAGGCGCCAAGTGATAAACATGGGTTTGGCAGAGAAACCCACGCCCCTGAGCGGCGCCGGTGGGAGTGAGGGTTCCCCGCTTCTGACACCCCACCCCCGCCCTCAAGCACCAAAGCCCTTCGTTTAAGACCGCATTCCCCTTCCCCACTACGTGTTGCTTGAAGTACGGAATGGTTTGTGTTTAGACAGTCGTGGAGAAAACAGTGTTTCATGCCTTAGAATAAGAGTCTTTGGGACCCCGCAGTGCTTCTTCCTCCCCTCTTCCCTCTCCTGGCGAATCTTCATAGAGAAAGTTAATCCCAGCTCCTCGGAACACGAGATTCTACCCCCAGTCCCACCATCATGCCGCCTAGGAGTGGCCTCTTTGTGTTTTGTTTTGGTTTTTTTCCTCCCAAGGTTTTTCCTTCCCTCTAGTGGGCGGGGCAGAAGAGTTAGCAAAGATGTGACTTTGGAACCCAAAGAATCTCATCGCCCTCTTGTTTTGAACAAAGAATTTTGTAACTGGTTCTCCTAATGAGGGATATAATGAAGCGACTATGGGGGAAGATGGGAGGAGAGTTGTAGGAGTCTAGAATAATTCCCTTGTGCTCTGACCCCAGTACTGTAGTGGGAGCAGAAGTTCCTGAAGCAGGCCGGGCTGAGTTGGTTTTTATAAATTGCTTTTTTAAAATACCAGAAACATTGTTTGGAACTTCGGGAATGCCTGCTGAACTTGAAAAGTGAATGTCCATTCCCTTGCCTTTTTCAGATTTTCTCTTCAGATAATTACACAGAGGATGACTTGGGCTCAGGAGACTATGACTCCATAAAGGAACCCTGCTTCCGGGAGGAAAATGCCCATTTCAACCGTATCTTTCTGCCCACTGTCTACTCTATCATCTTCTTGACTGGCATAGTGGGTAACGGATTGGTCATCCTGGTCATGGGTTACCAGAAGAAACTGAGAAGCATGACAGACAAGTACAGACTGCACCTGTCTGTGGCAGACCTCCTCTTTGTTCTCACACTTCCCTTCTGGGCAGTTGATGCCGTGGCAAACTGGTACTTTGGGATGTTCCTGTGCAAGGCAGTCCATGTCATCTACACAGTCAACCTCTACAGCAGTGTCCTCATCCTGGCCTTCATCAGTCTGGACCGGTACCTGGCTATCGTCCATGCCACCAACAGTCAGAGGCCAAGGAAGCTGTTGGCTGAAAAGGTGGTCTATGTTGGTGTCTGGATACCTGCTCTCCTGTTGACTATTCCCGATTTCATCTTTGCCAACGTCAAGGAGGGGGATGGGAGGTACATCTGCGACCGCTTCTATCCCAACGACTTGTGGTTGGTGGTGTTCCAGTTTCAGCACATCGTGGTTGGCCTTATCCTGCCGGGTATCGTCATCCTGTCCTGCTATTGCATTATCATCTCCAAGCTGTCCCACTCCAAGGGCTACCAGAAGCGAAAGGCCCTCAAGACCACAGTTATCCTCATCCTGGCTTTCTTTGCCTGCTGGCTGCCCTACTACATTGGGATCAGCATCGACTCCTTCATCCTCCTGGAAATCATCCAGCAAGGGTGTGAGTTTGAGAGCACTGTGCACAAGTGGATTTCCATCACCGAGGCCCTAGCCTTTTTCCATTGTTGCCTGAATCCCATCCTCTATGCCTTCCTTGGGGCCAAATTTAAAACCTCTGCCCAGCATGCACTCACTTCTGTGAGCAGAGGGTCCAGCCTCAAGATCCTCTCCAAGGGAAAGCGGGGTGGACATTCTTCTGTTTCAACTGAGTCGGAATCTTCGAGTTTTCACTCCAGCTAACACTGGACTTGTATACATTAAAGAACTTTTTCTGAAGTTACACATTTTTTCAGATATAAAAGACTGACCAATACTGTACAGTTTTTATCGACTGTTGGACTTTTTTTCTTGTGTGCCTTTAGTTTTTGTGAGGTTTAATTGACTTATTTATATAAATATTTTTTGTTGTTGTTTCATGTTGATGAGCGTCTAGGCAGGACCTGTGGCCAAGTTCTTAGTTGCTGTATGTCATTGTAGGACCGTAGAAAAGGGGACTGAACATTCCAGAGTGTATAGTGAAATCACTTAAGCTAGAAAGTATCCTCAGCTGTTTGTAAATAAATAATCTGTCCATTCCAGTGGAACATTTTCCTCTTCCTGCTCTTAAAGTGTTCGGTTACACTATGTGGTTTTGCTGTAGAAGGTGGCACTTTTAACCAAAGCCTGAAGTGGTGTAGTTTTCAGGAGGGGGTTGATTTCAGTACCTACAATGTACAGCCTTGTATTAAGTTGTTAATAAAAGTACATGATAAACCTACTTAGTGTTACGTTCTGATTTCTATTGACATTCCTTTGGCTGGCAGAAGTCAAAAATAACAGTAGATACCTGCATGGCATGTCAGATCCTGTCCTAGGTATTTTAGTTGTAATATTTTACTTAATCCTTATCACAACTCTATGATAGGCTCTGGTTCTATCACTACTAACATTTTGTAGAGCAGGAAACCAAAGTACAGAAAGCCTAAGTGACTTGGTCAAAGTATAGTAAGTAAGCACAATGAATATCTCAAACCAGGTAATGTGACTTCAGTATCTGAAGTCTTAACCACTCTTAACTCATGGAAGTTTAGAAATATCCAGCCAGTACATATTCCTATGAAAGATAATCTTCCTGAAGGATAAATGTGCGTAAAGAAGAAAAGGGATGCAATCCCATGTTTTAGATTTTACTACTATCATCCCCTTGTGTACTCCAGGTCTGTGCCAGCCAGGCACTGTATGCTCTTCTCATCTACGCCTCTCAATCTAGATGTCGTCACGCCCTTTTGACAGGCAAGGAGACTGAGGTTCAGAGACTTGCCATAACTTGCACTTTCAAGGGGACATACCAGGAGCTGACTCCATTCATCCTTCCAGCCCTTGCTCTTAACCATTACCCACTGTTGTCCCCCAGAACACCTGGTCATAAGGCAACTGAACTGCTATTGAAAATAAAAGCCAAAAGCCAAAAGTGAATGTTTTCTTCATAAAATTAACCATGCCCAAAATACCCCTCTTGCAATATCTTCTATGCAAATCTCAACACTTAATCTATTGCAACATCTAGCACCTCAAGGGTTCAGCCAAGCAGATAAAAGTTAAATTGGTGCTTTCAGAGCTCAGAAGGAAGGTCCATTGATGCAAGCTCCCCATTGCCCACGTTTTGCACAAGATTTTGGAGTCTTATGTAACATCACCCGTGGCTATTTACACTACCATTGTGCAAGCCCCAAGCTCTTGAGTACATTTCAGCTCCGGTCTCCATTCAAAGATAATTTCTAAACTATGGTAGCCATACCTGTCTCACTTTGTGACACACACACGGCACTCCAGGCATGCCCTCAAAGATGATAACCAGGATATAAATAAGGCAATATTTGGTCTACTTTTCATAATTGTTTCTGGCACAGAAAATCCATTTTGGAGGAAAAATTGCAATGTCTTATCTTTCTGAGGCAAATCACATTTGTTGAAGACAAAGTATAGATCCTGTGAAGGGAAATAATTTAATTACTTAAAATAGAATCCAATTTGGCTGTCCATTTTTGCTGCAGTCTATGGAGCTGGGATAATTCAAAGTAGTATTCCTATTCCACTTGAGAACACAATTAGATTTTACATAGGAAATTATCTTGAGGTTTCTTGGTTTTTTACCCTGGGAAGCCTAATTGGATCACCCTTCATTTAAGCATAGTTTTACATGTTTTCTCTCAAAGGCTTAGTCTTAAAGCCGTGACCATTGTAAAAGACTTCACTTGAACTTTCTCTATAAATATTTATTCTTGAGGAGACAATAGAAGAAATCCTTGGAAGGAATTCTTTTTCTTTCTCATCTTAGCTTGAAACCTTGTCACCCCAGATTCCTCGCCTCTGCCCTGGAGTCACAACAAAAGGAACTGAGCTGAAACAAAATTCCCAGTGTCACCAGTCTTAATGGATATTTCATTCTCCTTTGGAACAAAGGTGGGATATCTCTTTTTCAAAAAGAAAAAAAGCCTTGGCTCTCTCCCTGCCCTGAAAGCTCCCCCACCCCTATCATTCTCTGTCCTGACCCTGCCATTTCCAAGCGGCTCCAAAGCATTCCCTGTGTGGTGGTTTGTCTGACAATGCTGGGAAACCCAGTCTGCTGGCCAGCCCTTGCATGAAGTAGCTGATTGTTCCCTTTCCTCATCCCTTATGAATGGGGCCCCTGAAGGTCAGTAATATAGATCCAGTCGTATAATGGAAGCTAAAATATTTAAATTGTATGCATGCTGCCAATAATGGCGTAAATATGACATCTGAGTTATTAATAACATTAAGCCTGTAACTGGGGAAGAAAGTGGATGTTTTTATCTTGCCAAGCCTTTGTTTTCCTCAAATGCCACTTGGCAATTCAGCTCTCCCTTCTGTGGGCTTCTCAGCCTCCTTTTGTGGTTATGCCTATACTTGATTACTATATTCAAGTAATCATTCTGGGGTACTCTTTTAAGAGGATAACCTACAGGCTTTATTTTAATAATTTCAACTAAGTGTCTGTGACTTTCTCCAGGCTTACTGTCAGTAAATAAAGGCACCACAAACAGAATTGAGTTGTCATTATTCCCAGGTAATACTCACTTAAGAGGGTCAAGGACCGCTGGAGACAAGATTCACATTACCTTAGAAAATAATCTAGGCGGCCCCAACACTTGGAAATGTGGCACTGAGCCTGGCATTGTGGGGATTTACCCAGCCCACTTTGAGGAGGTCTCCACTTGGCTGCCAAAGTGGCTTATCCGGTCAGTGCTGGAGAGATCCAAAAGGTAGCCAAAGGAATGGCTTAAGAGGAATGTTGGAGCCTCATGGACCCATAAAGTAGTGGAGACAAATCCTTTCAGAGCAGTGGTTCTCAACTGGGGGTGATTTTTGCCCCCCAGGGAACATTTAGTAAGGTCCGGAAACATTCTGGGTTACCATACTGGGGGGTGGGTGGGTGGGTAGGAGGGTAGGTGAGGTGTTACTGGCATCTAGTGGGTAGGGACCAGGGGATGCTGCTAAACGTCCTACGATGTACAGGACAGGCACCCACAACAATTACCCAGCCCAAAGTGTCAACAGTGTTCAAGACTGAGAACAAGTTTTTAAGGTGACGGCCATGGGATGAAAATTATTATCAGAATAAGGATACATCCAACCAGCATAATTTCATGAAATTATCACTGGACAGGGTCCCAAGGTCTCCCTTTTGCCTCCTTTATTCTGTCTCATTTCAATGCTTTTTTACCCCCACTTTACTCAACTCACACAATTCTCTTTCACCCTGATTTCAATGTTACTTTGTCATAACAAACATATCTTTCTGTTTGTTTTCTGCTTTCCTGCCATGCTAAGAAGACATCCCACAAAGGGAAATCCATGGTAAAGGGTGACTGCTGATGATTCTCTGGTTTCCACCCAATATCTGTCGCTCTAAAGACAACGATGTTTACTCATTTAATCCTCACCACAGCCTGTGGCTCAACTAGGAACACTTCCCATCTTTCTCCTTTTATTTGAAAAATAAAAGGTACCAGCCCATTGTTCCATTGTCTGCACCTGATTTGGATTAATTTAAATCAATCCTGTTAAGTCCCATAATTAAAATCTTCTAAAACCTTCTGAAAATCCTTCTTTCAACTGGAAATGCTAAACTGCTTGAAGGCTGAGCTGAAGGATCCACAATGTTAAGAAAGCCACAAAAAGGGAAAGAATGTTTCAAAATCAAACAAATAAAGGTGCTCAACCAAACCATACCAGGTGCTGGGTGTTTATCTGGCAGAGCCGGTCCACGATTAAGTTGATTTACATATTACAGTTCAATTAACTAGAACTCAACTCATCAACACTCTTAATCAAAGGGAATTACTTCCTCATATTTGACTCTGTCAGAAGGAAAGTAATATTTATTGAAAGCTCACTAAATTCCAGGCACTCTCGTACACGTGATCCACGCACAAAGAGCCCATCAGTTAGATGATATTGCTATCTGCATTTTCAGGCGAGGACACAGTCAAAGAGTTAAACTACAAATAAAGGGGTTATGCTCTTTCTGCTATGCATACTATAAATGGCATTAAAACAGAACCACCAAGGTCTGGGGCATGTCCTCATGTTCTCAATGTATTCAGTCCAAACATCTCTATCTTTTCCAGGCCGAATCCTATGTGATAACAAAAACAGTTACCGTTCACTTTGAGGGTTTCCTACATTAAATAATACATTGATTATTTAATCTCACAGCAGCCCTATATAGTAGGAAATATTATTTTCCTGTTTTACAGATGGAGAAATTGAGGCAAAATTAACCCAATGCCATATATTTAATGAGTGGTAAAGCTCTGACACCAGGCAGTCTGACAGCAGAGTGTGCCTTCTTAAGCATTATAGTAACTTTATTATTTTCTATGACATTAGCCAGGGTAATAACCATGAGGTCAAAAAGATCCTCCATGCTCTCCAGTCCTCTTTAGGGTTCAATACCGGACACTCGCCTGGTTGTACTTTTTAAAGCAACAAAGCAGACACTGACATTTGAGAAAGGTTTTCACTATTAGTCATTGAAATAAAATGGGTTTCAGTGCCTGGCACATAGCAGGACCCAATAAATACTTGCTGAATGAGCTAATGAATGAACACCCATAAATTTGTATTCCTGAGAGCACACTATGCTCTAAGCATTCTGATTAATGTTTGTGTGAGACTTGACTTCCTTCCTTTACTCTTTCAGCCATTCTTTTTTTCTTTATTGAAGTATAGTTGATTTACAATATTGTGTTAGTTTTAGGTGTACAGCAAACTGATTCAGTTATAAATATATTTTTTCAGATTATTTTCCCTTATAGGTTATTATAAGATATTGACAGTTCCCTGTGTTATACAGTAAATCCTTGTTGCTTATCTATTTTATGTATAGTAGTTTGTATTTGTTAATCCCGTACTTCTAATTTATCCCTCTCCCCCAACCCTTTCCTCTTAGGTAACCATAAGTTTGTTTTCTATGTCTGTGAGTACGTTTCTATTTTATATAGAGAGTCACTTGTATTATTTTTTAGATTCCACATGTAAGTGGTATCATATAATATTTGTCTTTCTCTGTCTGACTTACTTCACTTAGTATGATAATCTCTAGGTCCATCCTTGTCACTGCAAATGGCAATATTTCATTCTTTTTTATCAGCCATTCTTTTATTGAACCATTTATTGAACAAAACCCTGGGCCATGCAGGTATGAATGTTGCTCATGGTATAGTGGAAGAACTAATCCTTTGATGTTCTAGACATGCTGGAAACTTAGCTAAAGGACTCTCAGACTTTCCGACTTCCTTACATTTTAAGAAATCAAAGTTTTCGCCCTCCCACCCAATTTTTCTATTATTTAATACCTGTCCCCCAAGTCTTGCTTCCACTGATTTCCCATTTAGGGGAGAGCAGATCCCTGCCCACCTCACAAGCTGGGTGAGAAGCTCCCAATCCCTGTCTTCCTATTTTAGCAGCCCAAGGGAGGCTGTCCATTCACACCATGAGGATAAAAGCAGAAATTCTGCCAAACCATGGAATATGGGAAAGAGCCTCAAAGGCAGTTTCTTGGACTTCGGTCCATAGGAGACAACTTGTTAAGCCCCTGGGATTGAAGAATGAAATCATGACCATCGTTTTGGACAACATCCTACTTCCTCTGGCAAGCCTACTCAGTCTCTATCAGTCCAAAGTGAGCTTTTCCACCCTAAATTCTTAGCTCATGAAGTCTGCAGTTTGTAAGCTAGCACACATAAAAGGCTTTTGAAAAGTTAAAAGCAACTGTTGTGTGTCATTACCATTATTCTTTTCTTTCATTTTTAAACAAATTTTGCTTCCCAACTAGTTTAATGTCTTAAGTGCAGAGACCTTTGCAGTCTAACATAGTTAATTGATAAGCTTGATTTGACTTGATGAGAAATCAGATTCCATAGGTTGTGCCAATGTTGGCTAAAATTACATAAGTTAGCTCAGTTGGTTAGAACCTGTTTCTAAAGCCAGGACCAAGGGTGAGTCCCACCGGGGCCATTTTAAAGTGATGTTACACATGAATGTAAGCTCTATGAACGCAAAGACTATGTCTATGTTGTTTATAGCTGTATTTCCAGTGTCTAGAACAGGGATCGAAAGCTTTTTCTGTAAAGGGCTAGATAGTAAATGTTTTAGGCTTGACAGGGCATGCAGTTTCTGTCACAACTACTCAACTCTGCCAATTGTAGCAGGAAAGCATCCAGAGACAACACATGAATGAATGAGCGTGTCTGTGTTCCAATAAAACTTTATTTTTGGACCCTGATGTTTGAATTTCATATAATTTTCACATATCACAAAATATTATTCTTCTTTTAATTTTTTTCAACCATTTTATAAAAATGTAAATACCATTCTTTGCTCCCAGGCTATGAAAAACAGGGACAGGTCAAATCTGACCTGCTGGCTGTAGTTTGCTGACCACAACTAAACAATGCTTAAATACAGAAGAAATTCAATAAACATGGATAAATATGTGAAACTCTTAACATGAGACAGTTTACTCTTTAAGCTTTAAGGTACCAAGAACCCCAGTGAACCTGTGACCTTTAAGTATTTGCAAAAACACGACACCTACCATTTATAAGCACTTTATCAGCCACAAAATGCTTTCACAGGTAGGACCTCAGTGTGGGTCTGTGTGCTAATTTGTGCCCTATTGGTTGGCCAAATCCTGCTGCTTTACTGGGTCTATTATTTGGAGAAGAAAGGCCTGGGAGGGCTTCCCTGGTGGCACAGTGGCTAAGAACCTGCCTGCCAACACAGGGGACACAGGTTTGAGCCCTGGTCCGGGAAGATCCCACATGCCGCGGAGCAACTAAGCTCATGGGCCACAACTACTGAAGCCTGCACGCTTAGAGCCCGTGCTCCGCAACAAGAGAAGCCACCGCAATGAGAAGCCCTCGCACAGCAACCAAGAGTGGCCCCCGCTCACCGCAACTAGAGAAAGCCTGCACGCAACAAAAAAGATCCAATGCAGCCAAAGATAAAAATAAATAAAATAAATAAATTTATTTAAAAAAAAAAAAAAGAAAGGCCTGGGATAGGAGAGTTGCCTTTTTTATCCACTTTTTGTGCTCCATCACTCTCATCTCCAGGAGTACAGATGAAGGTGGTGTCTTCTGTTAAAACTCCCCGTAGCTAGAACAGCAATGGTCCACTCATCAGAGCTGTTGGGATACACACGGACTAACCTTCCTCAGGCGTGAGCAACATGAGATTTGCTTCTCCAAAGTGATAATCACCAGTCACAACTTTTGGCAGCAACTCTCCAGCCAGTAAATAGGACAAAAGAAAAAGCCATAATCCACGGTGATGAATAGTGTTTCACAGCCACAAGCTGAGCCACAAAAGCCCAAGAAAAATCAATGGTGCAGAAAGCCTTTTTGGACCTGACCCCAGCTTTGGAGGGAATGAGGATAATTCTGCTATCCCCTTTTAGCCTTCAGGTGCCTCATGGGAATGTCAAAATTAATCTCCAAGGGGCTGCCGCTATTATGTCGCTTACTAAGAGAGTTTCCAAGTGAACTTCACTACTTTATAGAACATTTTTCCCGAGGAGAGAGGCCCAACTCTGTCTCAGATGAGAAGGCATGAGAAGACACTGAAGAAACTGCGAAGTGCATTCTGTTTAAGATGGGCTTTCTGTTACAGCTGTGTGACAGTACAAAAACAATTGATCAGTCACCATGGGTCCTGAAAAAAGGAAGACAAGCTGTATAGGTTAAAGTGGCCCTGGAAAAAAAACCCTGGCTGAGCTGAAATCCCATCTGTAAGAAGTGGAAAAGAAGAGCAATGTGGAAGAAATAATAAAATGAGAAAGGACACACAGTGCCAGTTCATAAAAGAGGAAATAAAACTGATAAACAAAAGTATGAGGACACGTTCAACCCCACTGGCAACCAAATAAATAAAAATCAAAACACACCGCTTCTCATTTATCAAACTAGCAAATATTTTCAAAGTAACAGTTTCCCAAGTGCAAGGACGCAGTGAGCCAGGCATCACTAAGCACTGCTAGTCAGGCGTAAACTGGCCAAACCCTTCCAAAGCCCTGGCAGATGCCCTGGAAGCTTCAATGTTCACCCCCTTGCACACAGAGAGACCACTTCTGGATCTTTAACTTCAGGAAAGAGTAGTAAATACTAAAAATGCGCAAAGCTGAGTTTTTCAGGTAGAATAACAAGAAAATAGGAAATCATCTAAATATCTCGCAGCAAAATGAAGATTAAGGAAACTATGGTGAATCTACACAGTGGAATATTATCTAGCTTCTTCAGTGATGTTTACAAAGGCTACTGGAAAATGTGTATGAGGTGTGACACGAAAGAAGCAGTTTCATACAACTTCTACTGTACATACTATCTGATTATCAATTTTTTTAAGTCTATGCATATAAAAAAGATAAATAAAAATGTTATTAGCGGTAGTTAAGTGATAGCCCTTTTGATTGATTTTTAAATATTTTTTTTGATTTCTCTGTATTTTCCAAACTTACTATAATGAATAATGAAAAAATAATCAGCTTATTTTAAAAGGTGTAGGGCAGGGAGAAAAGAAGTATATAAGCTCCTTCCTAGGCTATAAACACTCCAAGATAGGAACCCAGTCTTGTTCTTTCTTTTTTTTTTTAAATCGGCTCAGGGCCCAACTAAGTACTAAATAAATGATTGTTGAACTGAACGGAACTAGGCATTTGCAGTGTTGAATTAATTAAACAAGGAGATTATTAGACTGAGGCTCTAATGCCCTGGCAGCCTACTAAACAAACCAAAATCTAAGCTTTTAAATGCCTCAAGGTTATAAAATCAAAATGCTAAGGACAGTCAATTAAAGAACAGCCACCTAAGCTTAAAGCTATAGCCAATCAAATTATTTCCTTTCTTTGCTTCTGTACCTCTTTAGGTAAGTCTTTTCCCCTGGCTCTTGTGGAGGAGTGGTCCTAGCCACTTCCGATTTGGTGCTGCCCAATTCCAGTCAATTTTGTTCAAATAAACTCTTAAAAATTTTTAATATATCTCAGTTTTTTAAACAGTTTGATATTTTTAAAATATCAGACATTTATATTACCCTGAAGGTATTTAGAATGTAGTAGTAGAATTTACTAGTAGCAGAAATGTTAACATTATATTCCAAGTAGAGCCTTTGATAAAGTCCAGTGTTTCTGAACTGAAGGTTATGATCTAAAGGAAGCATTCTAGAGAATTCCACAAGTACAAGAGAATGGAATTCAGAGCTGTGTAGCAGTAGCCACAGGCTGGACTGAGCTTATGGTGAGCGAAGCTGTTTCAAATCAACACATAGTCATGGCGCCATCTTTACAAAGCTGTCCAGTTAAGGCTCTAGTAGAGGTGATATGGATCTGGGGTCTCTCAAAGGACTTCTCCCAGAGAGGTCAAGTCTTTCAAAACCCACAGGAAAGTAAACATACGAGAAAACCTAAAGGAAATTTCTGAAAGGTTAGGCATTCATACATGACGGCAATACTGTGGGCCTGAAATGGGAACAATGTGTAAGTGGTCAACCCTAAATACTCCATTTTTGTATTGTATTAGAAAGGAAATGTCATGTTGGGGAAGAACTTCCTTCATTCTAATAAGTCCCCAAAACATAGCCACACACAACAATGGTGGTTTACAAGACGTAACATAATGCAAGTTTCTGAGGTAGGAAATGCCAGGAGAAAAAGACCAATGTTCACTTTTGTGGAGAGGATACCACAAGTTTGTTACTTTTATTACTTGACATAGGCTGAGGAACCAAGTAGACAAAAGGACTAGAAAGGAAAAAACTAACATTTTTCCTACAGTTAAAATAAAATTAACATTTTAATAAGTAATAATTTAATAATTTTTATTATGTCCTGGGAAACAAATTTTCCTAATGTGGATATAAATTCAAAACAATATATGTTTTAATGATAAAGATATTATCTGGCCTGATTTGGATTTTTAATCCACGTAATAAAGAAATCTCCACTGGTAGTTTCAAGCATATGGTCATTTATGAGCTGTAACATTTCTTTTTCAAGATAAATCATGTATCTTGAACATTACAAGTCCACTCAGGAATTACCAAAGCATTTTGATCTTTTTTTTTTTTGGCTGTGCAGGGTCTTTGTTGCGGCACGCAGGAGCTTCTCTCTAGTTGCGGCGCAAGGGCTTCTCATTGCGGTGCACGGGCTTCTCTAGTTGCGGCACGTGCAGGCTTCTCTTCTTGTGGAGCTTGGGCTCTAGAGCGCGCGGGCTCAGTAGTTGTGGCGCACTGGCTTCTCTAGTCGCGGTGCACGGGCTTAGTTGCCTCACAGCATGCGGGACCTTAGCTCCCCTACCAGAGATTGAACCCGCGTCCCCTGCATTGGAAGGCGAATTCTTAACCACTGGACCACCAGGGAAGTCCCTAGCACTTTGGTCTTATACCTCATTGTCTGTTTTTTTAGATATACTAATATAACTCTTTGGCTATAAATTAGACATTTGAGGAAGGGTATTAATTCTTTGCCTTTTTAAATATAATTTTTATTTTTCATATTATTTTATTGTATTTCTACTTCCATTGGTGTCCAAGACAAGTTAAAACACTTAAAATCAAAGAGTTGCTTTACGGGCCTCTGTTTATAGGCTAACTTGTACCCCTGAAAAATTCATATGTTGAAGCCCTTAGAATGTGACTGTATTTGGAGATAGGTTCTTTAAAGAGATAATCAACTTAAAATCAAGTTTCTAGGGTGGGTCCTAATCCAACATGACTGGTGTCTTATAGGAAGAGAAAATTAGTACATAGGTACATACAGAGGGAAGATCATGTAAAGATACAGGGAGAAGATGGCCATCTACAAGCCAAGAAGAGACAAAAGAAGAAATCAATCAACCCTGCTGACCCCTTGATCTCAGACTTCCAGCCTCCAGAATTGTAAGAAAAGGAAGTACTGTTCTTTAAGCCACCCAGTCTCAGTGCTTTGTTAAGGCAGCTTTACCAAACTAATATAGCCTCTATCTAAAATGCTATTATAGTATGTCTTATTCTTGTCTCTTCTATTTAATAGAAACCAAAAAAAAAAAAGATTGAATATACATCCAATCATTCAACAAATATTCATTGAGCACCTCCTATGTGTCAAGTGCTGGGATACGACAGTAACAAACAAAGTCTCTGGCCTCGTGGACCTTACAGATTAGTAACAAAGGAATTATTCTCCTTCTAGAATTATTCTTCATTTCAGAAATAGGCCTTATAAATTGAGCTACTAAACATTATCAGAGACAATGAACCGGGAAAGGAGCATGGAAAAATCAAAATAAATAAAACCCTAACATTTTAATTGCATATCATTATATTACTAGAAGCCCTCTGCATTGGTTGGATTTTTTAAGAAACAGATGCTGAGACAGAGTTAGGAGTGCTAGAGGTTTACTGGAGGGTAGAGCCCATGAAAGAGCAAAGAGTGAGGAAGGGGATTTGAAAGAGAAAGCTCTTAGATTCTGACTTTGGGGAGAAAGCAGGATTGAGAGAGCCTCAGACCACCGTGCAGATCCAACAAAGTCTTGGCCAACCCAACGGGGAGCTCCAGAGGAAGGGGTGCCTTTTAGAGAAGTCCTGCATAAGGCAGAAATGGCCAGGTGCTGGTGCTCCAACGGTGCTCGTCATTGGCTGGCAGCTCCCTGGGAGGACTCTGCTAGAAAGCTGGGGTAGGGTTCTGAAGGCACCCACAGCTGGAGACTGTCAGCTAAGGGGAATCAAGGCAGGTTTTCTGCTGAAGGGAGTTCTGAGTAGCACCTTCATGACTATTGCAGCCTTCAAAGGGTAAAATAGGAAGCTGCTTTTGTAGAGATTTTTTTTAATTCCATACAAACAATTTCTCTCCTTTTAAAACATAGGAATGTGTCTCAGCACGCGCTTTAATAGCCAAAATCTAGGTCTTTAAGGAAATGCATTTTTAACACGTGATATGACTTTAACTTGCCAAATATTTATATAGTGGAAAGAAGACTTAAATTTTAAATTTTTGTTAAAGTGCGATATGCTGCTATAGGGAAAAGCAGGTTTGGGGGAAAAACGGGGGACGGGGGGTGTACTTTTGAATGCAACATTAGGATTTGGAATCAAACATTTGAAGTTATAACTTTCATTCATTCATTCATTCCAGGTTCTGTGCTAGGTGCTGAACACAGCAAAACATACATAGTCCCTACTCATATGGAACCTAGAGTAAGAGAATTAAAGTTAAACAAATAACCAGGGCAACAAATGCATATTTATGAACTGGGCTTAGTGCTCTGCAAGAAACCAAGGAACCTGACCTAAAATGACCTAGTCCTAGGCAGGGAAGAAGTCCCTAAGAAGTGTTGACCGTGCTGGCGTCTTAAGGATGAATGTGTGTTTGGACAGAGTAAGGGGTACAGGAAATGACAGCATGGAGGACATGGGCAAAGGCCCTGGGCAGTAAGAAGTCAGCAAATCTAAGACTGTGTGGCTAGATCTCCAAAGCCAGGGGGAGAAGTCATACCAAGTGAGGCTTGGGACTCAAGGCAGGGTTAGACCTAGCCAAATCTCATAAGGCACATCACTTTGATCTCTGCCTAAGAGCAATCGAAAGTATTTTAAAGCAGGACTGGGTAACATGATCAGGTTTATGTTTTGAAATGATAACTCTGACTGTAGTGTGGGGAAAAAAAATTAGAATGGGCCTGAGTAGATTTGGGAAGACAACTTAATCAGAAAGTATGTGGTCCAGGTGAGAGATGAGGGTCCCAGTCACTGGTCACCATTTCTTTAACCTCCACAATGTGCCTTTCAAATTGGGCACACTGGGGAGAACACCGTGGAAGAGGAGACGCTACCCTGTCCATCATTAAAATGAAAAGATGATGGGGGCCTCAAAATAGACACATAGAATGACTTATTTCTTCCAGGTTTACTCATCGAAGTTTTAGTTTTCCACTGTCACTTCAAACCCAATATACCCAAAACAAAAAGGCGTCCTCTAGAAACTAGATCTGCATCTAATCCATTTTCTCCCACTTGCCACACCACCAATGTCTCCTGTCCTTTACTTGTGAAACCCGGATGCTACCGGCAGCACTTCCCTCTCCTTTGCCCATATGTCCAGTCTGTTGCCCAGTGACCTGGGGAGGACAGAATTACACCCAGATCTCCTGACTCCTTCCACCATGTCCTTTTTCCCCCATCCAAGGACAGGGCCACACGGGGGTTCTCTGTCCAGAAGAACTTTGGTTTATCACAACAAAGACAATTGAACTTTGTTTTTCTCATCATATTTCACAAGTGTGGTCACTAAGTTTAAACCTCTTCTCTTTCATGAAAGTTTCCTATACTACTCTGGTTGCCTTCTCCCACATTCTTAAATCCAGCAGTCCACACTATGCAATTTTCTTCTGAATCACTGCCTTGTTCTTTGACTGACTGCAATTTCCTGATCAGCAAAATGAGAGATTTAGACAAGACATATAATAAAACCAATTTTCAACAAAATCATATGTGGACACCCAGCCTGTGAAACATAAAATTATAATTGTTCTGATTAAACAAACGGTAATAGACCAGGAAAAGCTTCCCTATGCCCCCCACTTTCTAGCCACCTCTGAGGTCCCTTATTTGAAGGATATAAGAAGCTTAATTTGAAAAGCATTTTTTTTTTTTTAATTAGAGGCTTTGAATGCCTCTAAGGTCTCTTCCAGCCCTAAAATTCTATGGTCTGTTATTTCATAAATGTCATTTGGTCTTATCCTTTCCTCTTGATTCTCACTGCAACATTGTTCAGACCTTTTTCACCTCCTGCCTGGAATACTGCAAATTGGTTGAATGGCTTCCTCCCCAAAATACTCATGTTCACCTGGAACTTCGGAATCTGACCTTATTTGGAAACAAGGTCTTTGTAGATGTAATCAGTTAAGAGGAGGTTATATTGGAATAGGGTAGGTCATAAAGCCCATGTGACTGCTGTCTTTCTAAGAAGAGAAGAGACATAGAGAAAGAAGAGGCACACAGGGAGAGGGCCATGGGACAACAGAGGCAAGATCGGAGCAACGCTCCCACAAGCCAAGGAACTCCAGGGATTGCTGGTAACCACCAGAATCTAGAAGAGGCAAGGAGGGATCCTCTCCTAGAGATCTGGCCCTGCTGACACCTTGGTTTCAGCCTTCCAACATCCATAACTATGAAAGAATGAATTTCTGTTGTTTTAAGACCCCCAGTTTGTGCTAATTTGTTACAGTAATGCTAGGAAACAAATACATCCAGTCTCTCTCCAGCTAAAATCCCCTTTACATATTTCTTCTGATAAAGTTTCCCTAATCTCTGCTCTCATCAGATTCCTCTCCTACTAACTTCCTTTGAGGAAGTATTAGATTTATTGAGCAACTACTATGTGAAACTCACCATGATAATACTGAGTGTACAGAGGTGAACAACACCAATATGGCCCCTGCCACCATGGAGCTTCAATTATAGCAGGGAACAGAGCTGCCATCTAATGTATAGTCATAAATTCTGATGTACTATACATGAAAAGATTAGGTTGTTATGAAATACAGTTGGAGAGCTGGGGAAGAGGGGGTTAAGCTGATGCCTGCAGGATGACTAGGCACCAACCTGATAAAGAAGGAAGGAAAGAACTTTCCTAGTAGAGACAACACATGATCAAGAGGTCTGGAGTGGGAAAGGGCTTGGGGTGTTTAAGGAACTGAAATGGAAAGATGGCTACTGTGGCTAAAGACTGGTGAGCGAGGAGAAAGTGACACAGGATGAGGTCAGGGAAGAAAGCAGAAACCTAATCATAGTGGATCAAGTTCAGGACTTAGGACTGTATCTTAATAAAAATGAGACGGCACTGAGAGGTTTCAAACAGGAACATGACATAAAGCATTTAAGTTCTTAAAACTGTCTCTGGGAGAGAGGGGGAAGATGGCGGAAGAGTAAGACACGGAGATCACCTTCCTCCCCACAGATACACCAGAAATACATCTACAGGTGGAACTGCTCCTATAGAACAACGCTGGCAGAAGACCTCAGACCTCCCAAAAGGCAAGAAACTCCCCACGTACCTGGGTAGGGCAAAAGAAAAAAGAATAAACAGAGACAAAAGGATAGGGACAGGACCTGCACCAGTGGGAGGGAGCTGTGAAGGAGGAAAGGTTTCCACACACTAGGAAGCCCCTTTGAGGGCGGAGACTGCGGGTGGCGGAGGGGGAAAGCTTCGGAGCCGCGGAGGAGAGCATAGCAACAGGGGTGCGGAGGGCAGAGCAGAGAGATTCCCGCACAGAGGATCAGTGCCGACCGGCACTTTCCAGCCCGAGAGGCTTATCTGCTCACCCGCCGGGGCGGGCGGGGGCTGGGAGCTGAGGCTCGCGCTTCGGTGGGATTGCAGGGAGAGGACTGGGGTGGGCTGCATGAACACAGCCTGAAGGGGTTAGTGCGCCACGGCTAGCCGGGAGGGAGTCTGGGAAAAAGTCTGGAGCTGCCGAAGAGGCAAGAGACTTTTTCTTCCCTCTTTGTTTCCTGATGCGCGAGGAGAGGGGATTAAGAGCACTGCTTAAAGGAGCTCCAGAGACAGGCGCAAGCCGCGGCTATCAGCGCAGACCCCAGAGACGGGCATGAGACGCTAAGGCCGCTGCTGCCGCCACCAAGAAGCCTGTGTGCGAGCACAGGTCACTCTCCACACCTCCCCTCCCGGGAGCCTGTGCAGCCCCCCACTGCCAGGGTCCCGTGATCCAGGGACAACTTCCCCGGGAGAACGCACAGCGCGCCCCAGGCTGGTGCAACGTCAACTCGGCCTCTGCTGCCGAAGGCTCGCCCAGCACTCCGGGCCCTTCCCTCCCCCCAGCCTGAGTGAGCCAGAACCCCCGAATCAGCTGCTCCTTTAATCCTGTCCTGTCTGAGCGAAGAACAGACGCCCTGCGGCGACCTACACGCAGAGGCAGGGCCAAATCCAAAGTTGAGCCCCAGGAGCTGTGCGAACAAAGAAGAGAAAGGGAAATGTCTCCCAGCAGCCTCAGGAGCAGCGGATTAAATCTCTACAATCAACCTGATGTACCCTGCATCTGTGGAATACCTGAATAGACAAAAAATCATCCCAAATTGAGGAGGTGGACTTTGAGAGCAAGATATATTATTTTTTCCCCTTTTCCTCTTTTTGTGAGTGTGTATGTGTATGCTTCTGTGTGAGATTTTGTCTGTATAGCTTTGCTTGCACCATTTGTCCTAGGGTTCTGTCCGTCCGTTTTTTGGTTTGGTTTTTTTTACTTAAAATTTTTTTTTCTTAATAATTATATTTTATTTTAATAACTTTATGTTATCTTTTTTTTTTATTTTATCCTCTTTTTTTTCTTTCTTTCTACTTTTTCTCCCTTTTATTCTGAGCTGTGTGGATGAAAGGCTTTTGGTGCTACAGCCAGGAGTCAGTGCTGTGCCTCTGATGTGGGAGAGCCAACTTCAGGACACTGGTCCACAAGAGACCTCCCAGTTCCACGTAATATCAAACAGCTAAAATCTCCCAGAGATCTCCATCTCAACACCAACACCCAGCTTCACTCAACGACCAGCAAGCTACAGTGCTGGACACCCTATGCCAAACAACTAGCAAGACAGGAACACAACCCCACCCGTTAGCAGAGAGGCTACCTAAAATCATAATAAGGCCACAGACACGCCAAAACACACCACCAGACGTGGACCTGCCCACCAGAAAGACAAGATCCAGCCTCATCCACCAGAACACAGGCACTAGTCCCCTCCACCAGGAAGCCTACACAACCCACTGAACCAACCTTAGCCACTGGGGACAGACACCAAAAACAATGGGAACGACGAACCTGCAGCCTGCAAAAAGGAGACCCCAAACCCAGTAAGATAAGCAAAATGAGAAGACAGAAAAACACACAGCAGATGAAGGAGCAAGATAAAAACTCACCAGACCTAACAAATGAAGAGGAAATAGGCAGTCTACCTGAAAAAGAATTCAAAATAATGATAGTAAAGATGATCCAAAATTTTGGAAATAGAATAGAGAAAATTCAAGAAACATTTAACAAGGACCTAGAAGAACTAAAGAGGAAACAAGCAACGATGAACAACACAATAAATGGAATTAAAAATACTCTAGAAGGGATCAATAGCAAAATAACTGAGGCAGAAGAACGGATAAGTGACCTGGAAGATAAAATAGTGGAAACAACTACTGCAGAGCAGAATAAAGAAAAAAGAATGAAAAGAACTGAGGACAGTCTCAGAGACCTCTGGGACAACATTAAATGCACCAACATTCGAATTATAGGGGTCCCAGAAGAAGAAGAGAAAAAGAAAGGGACGGAGAAAATATTTGAAGAGATTATAGTTGAAAACTTCCCTAATATGGGAAAAGAAATACTTAAGTCCAGGAAGCACAGAGAGTCCCATACAGGATAAATCCAAGGAGAAACACGCGAAGACACATATTAAAAACTATCAAAAATTAAGTACAAAGAAAACATATTAAAAGCAGCAAGGGAAAAACAACAAATAACACACAAGGGAATCCCCATAAGGTTAACAGCTGATCTTTCAGCAGAAACTCTGCAAACCAGAAGGGACTGGCAGGACATATTTAAAGTGATGAAGGAGAAAAACCTACAACCAAGATTACTCTACCCAGCAAGGATCTCATTCAGATTTGATGGAGAAATTAAAACCTTTACAGACAAGCAAAAGCTGAGAGAGTTCAGCACCACCAAACCAGCTTTACAACAAATGCTAAAGGAATTTCTCTAGGCAAGAAACACAAGAGAAGGAACAGACCTACAATAACAAACCCAAAACAATTAAGAAAATGAGAATAGGAACATACATATCGATAATTACCTAAATGTAAATGGATTAAAGGCTCCCACCAAAAGACACAGACTGGCTGAATGGATACAAAAACAAGACCCGTATACATGCTGTCTACAAGAGACCCACTTCAGACCTAGGGACACATACAGACTGAAAGTGAGGGGATGGAAAAAGATATTCCATGCAAATGGAAATCAAAAGAAAGCTGGAGCAGCAATTCTCATATCAGACAAAATAGACTTTAAAATAAAGACTATTATAAGAGACAAAGAAGGACACTACATAATAATCAAGGGATTGATCCAAGAAGAAGAATTAACAATTGTAAATATTTATGCACCCAACATAGGAGCACCTCAATACATAAGACAAATACTAACAGCCATAAAAGGGGAAACTGACAGTAACACATTCATAGTAGGGGACTTTAACACCCTACTTTCACCAATGGACAGATCATCCAAAATGAAAATAAATAAGGAAACACAAGCTTTAAATGACACTTAAACAAAATGGACTTAATTGATATTTATAGGACATTCCATCCAAAAACAACAGAATACACATTTTTCTCAAGTGCTCATAGAACATTTTCCAGGATAGATCATATCTTGGGTCACAAATCAAGCCTTGGTAAATTTAAGAAAATTGAAATTGTATCAAGTATCTTTTCCAACCACAACGCTATGAGACTAGATATCAATTACAGGAAAAGATCTGTAAAAAATACAAACACATGGAGGCTAAACAATACACTACTTAATAACGAAGGAATCACTGAAGAAATCAAAGAGGAAATCAAAAAGTACCTAGAAACAAATGACAATGGAGACACGACGAACCAAAACCTATGGGATGCAGCAAAAGCAGTTCTAAGAGGGAAGTTTATAGCAATACAATCCTACCTTAAGAAACAGGAAACATCTCAAATAAACAACCTAACCTTGAACCTAAAGCAATTAGAGAAAGAAGAACAAAAAAAACCCAAAGTTAGCAGAAGGAAAGAAATCATAAACATCAGTTCAGAAATAAATGAAAAAGAAATGAAGGAAACAATAGCAAAGATCAATAAAACTAAAACCTGGACCTTTGAGAAGATAAAAAAAATTGATAAACCATTAGCCAGACTCATCAAGAAAAAAAGGGAGAAGACTCAAATCAATAGAATTGGAAACGAAAAAGGAGAAGTAAAAACTGACACTGCAGAAATACAAAAGATCATGAGAGATTACTACAAGCAACTCTATGCCAATAAAATGGACAACCTGGAAGAAATGGACAAATTCTTAGAAATGCATAACCTGCCAAGACTGAATCAGGAAGAAATAGAAAATATGAACAGACCAATCACAAGCACTGAAATTCAAACTGTGCTTAAAATTCTTCCAACAAAAAAAAGCCCAGGACCAGATGGCTTCACAGGCGAATTCTATCAAACATTTAGAGAAAAGAGCTAACACCTATCCTTCTCAAACTCTTCAAAAATATAGCAGAGGGAGGAACACTCCCAAACTCATTCTACGAGGCCACCATCACGCTGATACCAAAACCAGACAAAGATGTCACAAAGAAAGAAAACTACAGGCCAATATCACTGATGAACATAGATGGAAAAATCCTCAACAAAATACTAGCAAACAGAATCCTACAGCACATTAAAAGGATCATACACCATGATCAAGTGGTGTTTATTCCAGGAATGCAAGGATTCTTCAATATACGCAAATCAATCAACGTGATACACCATAATAACAAATTGAAGGAGAAAAACAATATGATCATCTCAGTAGATGCAGAGAAAACTTTCGACAAAATTCAACACCCATTTATGATAAAAACCCTGCAGAATGTAGGCATAGAGGGAACTTTCCTCAACATAATAAAGGCCATATATGACAAACCCACAGCAAACATCATCCTCAATGGTGAAAAACTGAAAGCATTTCCACTAAGATCAGGAACAAGACAAGGTTGCCCACTCTCACCACTCTTATTCAACATAGTTTTGGAAGTTTTAGCCACAGCAATCAGAGAAGAAAAGGAAATAAAAGGAATCCAAATCGGAAAAGAAGAAGTAAAGCTGTCACTGTTTGCAGATGACATGATACTGTACATAGAGAATCCTAAAGATGCTACCAGAAAACTACTAGAGCTAATCAATGAATTTGGTAAAGTAGCAGGATACAAAATTAATGCACAGAAATCTCTGGCATTCCTATACACTAATGATGAAAAATCTGAAAGTGAAATTAAGGAAACAGTCCCATTTACCACTGCAACAAAAAGAATAAAATACCTAGGAATAAACCTACCTAAGGAGAAAAAAGACCTGTATGCAGAAAACTATAAGATACTGATGAAATAAATTAAAGATGATACAAATAGATGGAGAGATATACCATGTTCTTGGATTGGAAGAATAAGCATTGTGAAAATGACTCTACTACCCAAAGCAATCTACAGATTCAATGCAATCCCAATCAAACTACCACTGGCATTTTTCACAGAACTAGAACAAAAAATTTCACAGTTTGTATGGAAACACAAAAGACCCCGAAGAGCCAAAGCAATCTTGAGAATGAAAATGGAGCTGGAGGAATCAGACTCCCTGACTTCAGACTATACTACAAAGCTACAGTAATCAAGACAGTACGGTACTGGCACAAAAAGAGAAAGATAGTTCAATGGAACAGGATAGAAAGCCCAGAGATAAACCCATGCACATATGGTCACCTTATCTTTGATAAAGGAGGCAGGAATGTACAATGGAGAAAGGACAGCCTCTTCAATAAATGGTGCTGGGAAAACTGGACAGCTACGTGTAAAAGTATGAGATTGGAACACTCCCTAATACCATACACAAAAATAAGCTCAAAATGGATTAAAGTCCTAAATGTAAGGCCAGACACTATCAAACTCTTAGAGGAAAACATAAGCAGAAAACTCTATGACATAAATCACAGCAAGATTCTTTTTGACCCACCTCCTAGAGAAATGGAAATAAAAACAAAAATAAACAAATGGGACCTAATGAAACTTCAAAGCTTTTGCACAGCAAAGGAAACCATAAACAAGACCAAAAGACAACCCTCAGAATGGGAAAAAATATTTGCAAATGAAGCAACTGACAAAGGATTAATCTCCAAAATATACAAGCAGCTCATGCAGCTCAATATCAAAAAAAAAACAACCCAATCCCCAAATGGGCAAAAGACCTAAATAGACATTTCTCTAAAGAAGATATACAGATTGCCAACAAACACATGAAAGAATGCTCAACATCATTAATCATTAGAGAAATGCAAATCAAAACTACAATGAGATATCATCTCACACCAGTCAGAATGACCATCATCAAAAAATCCAGAAACAATAAATGCTGGAGAGGGTGTGGAGAAAAGGGAACCCTCTTGCACTACAGGTGGGAATATGAATTGGTACAGCCACTATGGAGAACAGTATGGAGGTTCCTTAAAAAACTACAAATAGAACTACCATATAACCCAGCATTCCCACTACTGGGCATATACCCTGAGAAAACCATAATTCAAAAAGAGTCACATACCAAAATTTTCATTGCAGCTCTATTTACAATAGCCAGGAGATGAAAGCAACCTAAGTGTCCATTATTGGATGAATGGATAAAGAAGATGTGTCACGTATATACGATGGAATATTACTCAGCCATAAAAAGAAACGAAACTGAGTTATTTGTAGTGAGGTGGGTGGACCTAGAGTCTTTCATATAGAGTGAAGTAAGTCAGAAAGAGAAAGACAAATACCGTATGCTAACACACATATATGGAATCTAAGGGGAAAAAATGTCATGAAGAACCTAGGGGTAAGATGGGAATAAAGACACAGACCTACTAGAGAATGGACTTGAGGATATGGGGAGGGGGAAGGGTAAGCTGGGACAAAGTGAGAGAGTGGCATGGACATATATACCCTACCAAACGTAAGGTAGATAGCTAGCGGGAAGCAGCTGCATAGCACAGGGAGATCAGCTCGGTGGTTTGTGACCACCTAGAGGGGTGGGATAGGGAGGGTAGGAGGGAGGGAGACGCAAGAGGTAAGAGATATGGGAACATATGTATATGTTTAACTGATTCACTTTGTTATAAAGCAGAGACTAACACACCATTGTACAGCAATTATACTCTAATAAAGATGTTAAAAGAAAAAAGAATAAAAAGCTGTCTCTGGCTGCAGTCAGGAGAGGGGTATATGGGGTCAAAACCAAAATGAGGTTATCAGTTAGGAGGTAGTGCAGTAGCCATACATGAATTTGGGTTTAGATGAATTTGAAGTATATTTTTTAGGTTCAACCGGTAGGACTTACTGATAATTTGTATTTGAAGAAGAAGGATGGAAAATCAACAGATTTCTTTTTCTTTTTTTTTTTTCTTTGGTACGCGGGCCTCTCACTGTTATGGCCTTTCCCATTGCAGAGCACAGGCTCCGGACGCGCAGGCTCAGCGGCCATGGCTCACGGGCCCAGCCGTGCCGCGGCTTGTGGGATCTTCCCGGACTGGGGCATGAACCCGTGTCCCCTGCATCGGCAGGCGGAGTCTCAACCACTGCGCCACCAGGGAAGCCCAATCAACAGATTTCTGGCTTGAGAAATTAGGTGGATAAAGATACCATTTACTGAGATGGGGAAGAATAGGTGGATGAGTTCGGGGTACGGTCGAAGCTGCTATACAGAATGGTCTCAAAGCACAGTGGCCCACAGAATATGGAAACATTTCTCTCTCACGTAATAACCCATAGGTAGAGAGTCCAAGGCTAGTAGGACAGCTTTTCCATCCTAAATGCAAGGTTCCTATCTTTGGATCTAACTTAGCCGTTCCAGCTTCAGCCCTCACTATAGCATCCCAGCCGGTACAATTTGGGGACCACCCAGCTGGAAGTGGCACACGTTACTTCTGTTGACCTCTCATTGGTCAAAGCTAGCTGCACGACCCCACCTAACTGAAATGGAGACGATGAAATGCAGCCTTTGGCTGGACAGCTATATGCCAAGCAAAAATTAGAAAGTTCTTTTACAAAAGGAAGAAGAGTATAAAGGTCGTTGATGGATAACCGGCAGTCTTAGCCAAACTGAAGGGTGATTAATATTAAGTAGGAATCATAAATGTGTAAGTGGAAGCTTCCTGTAGGACACCTAAGTGGAGATGTCAGGTAGGTAGATGGGAATGCGGTTCTGAGAAGTTCAAAAGGTAGCATGAGGCCGGAGATATATATTTGAGAGTTATTTCCATGCAGATGGTACTTAAAATTATGAATCTAGATGAAATCAAGTACAGTACCTAGAGAAAAGGGCCAAGGACTGAACCCTGGGGGCCTCTAACACTTAGAGGTTGGATAAAGGAGGATAGGCTTGTGAAGGAGACTGGGAAGACCAGTGAGGTAGAAGGAAGACCAAAAACATGTGTGGTCTTATGGGAGCTAAGAGCAAAGAGCATTTCCAGAAGAATGGCCCACTGTGTAGCATGCCAATGAGAGGCTTAGTAGAATGAAGATATAGACAATTATAATGTATCTCTGTTGCCTTTTCTACTTTCTGCTTTCCTTCAGAGTAGTTAGAATCTGTTTTTAGCCTATCTATTCAAACATATTTCTACTTCCCATTCTAAAATCATGTCCATATTCTCAGAGTCCCCAAACATATCAGCTGGTTCCCACTTTGACCATACTCTTCCTTCAACCTGAATTGATATTTCTCCCCATTCTCTAGTTACCCAAGTTATCCTCATTCTTCAAGGTTCCCCATTCACGAAGCCATCTTTGACTCTTAGAGCCCACACGAGGTGAACATTAAACTGTTTTTTCATTACATTTTATGTGCTATTTTTTCTGACTCTTAAGGATGAAGACCACATTACACTTATTCCATATCCCAAACAAGCTAATAGGGTTAGTGGAGTATGGGTACCCAGTATTTATTGACTAAGGCACAAATATAATACTTTCTGGAATAATTGGGAATACAGTCTTAGCATTTTGGATATAGAAGGACCTTTGGAATTATATGATTCAAAGCTACAACTTACACGTGAAAAATCTAAAGTCAAAGAAACATGAAAATGTTTTCTCTGTATTTAAAACAGAATCCAAGTTCACAGTCACCATCCTCATCGATGAGCATCATTGAACCACTGTGCCTCACTAATTGCACTTTTCACCAGCCATCCTCTTGCTTCAGTTCCTTCTATAGCTCCCCATAAAGTGTCTATTAGACACCTGGTAAGTGTCAGGCTCTGTGATTATGAGCAAGATGAAGTCTTGCCTTTGGGGACTCTGTAGATATAGAAGCTGGAGACTGCATCAATTTCTCCCTTCCTGATTTCCAGCCATGTGCAGTTTCCCAAGGAACACTGAAGCATATGCACAGGCATAAAAGAAAGCCCCATCTTGACTGGTTCTGCTGATGAAAACAACAAGCTCCCCTGCAGGAGCTGACTTTTACCTCCTCATTACAACCCTTCCATTCATATGCTGTAAGTTATACCAAATTTAGTGTAAACTATTTATATATTGAGTAAATAAACACATTTAACATTTGGAGGTATTCAGTTCTTTTCTAATTCAAGTAGCCCTATATGCATCTTACTATGATGTGTCTATCACCCATATGATGACTTATAAATGTTCAGGGTGGAACAGAGATATTCTTGACCGGCGTTTAACCACCTTGGTGTTTGTTTTCAGTGCTGTGGGAGGGCCATTGGAGGGTAGGTGAAGCTCAGAGGTGAGAGAAAACTTATTAACCACTGGAAAAGGTGCCAAGCAATCCTTTCAGGGAAATCTTTATGAACACGTTAAGAAGCTACTCAAAAACTATGTAGTGCCATTTTACGCTGACCCAGCTGTGCAGTTCACAGGAAATAGACAAGAGGCTAACAGAGTGGTAGGACTGAAGTCCAGCATCGCCGTTACACCTGGGCTACTGGAACCCCCTTCCCTGTAGAGGGCCTCACTGGCGAGGAGCCCGTGAGGGGAACAAAAGGAAATGCCCAGCAGAACCTGTGCCTCAGGTGCTCTCAGGATCCAGGTGCTGGTAAGTCCATGGCCTAATAGTCCTAGGCCTACGGCCAGGGCTATGAGGGCCTATTCTCTGGGTCGCCCTCCTAGGGGCAGAACATATCACCAATATGCACATTCTTGTCCCAAGGGACAGCTTTTTGGGGAGTAGGGGATGGAACTTGGATATGCCAGCTGGGTATCCCCCACTCAAAGCAAGAAGAAGTCCTTGAGGTGTAGGATGGAGCTAGGAGTGGAAAGAAAAGGGTGGCTCAAAGCCTCCATTTGCATTTTTCTCAGACCCCTAAAGGTCAGGGGTAGGCCAGCTCAAACTCTTGTAAAAGGAGCTGCATTATAAAAACTCCCCGTGCTCCACACCGTAAGACTCTCTGCAACTAATTCCCTGTGGTCATGGTCCAACGGGTGACAACAATGGCAGAGAGTCTGCTGAGAAAAGGCTTCCTGAGATTCACCTGCTTTGGTACCTCATCACTGGTGAGCGTGGAAAGGAGACTATCTGGCATGGAAACATCTGGGGTGTGGGTTTTTGTTCAGGGCTCAAAGTCACATGTTGATCTTCACATCCACTCAGCCCTGCCCAACAAGTACAAATCCAACAAACTGGAATGGATCTTCATGTGGTAGAATGATATTTGTATATTTGTTTTCTTTAAAAGTTTTAAAATTCAAAGTTTAGAATTTGAATTAGATGTTTAAACCCTTACTTTCAAAATGAATATAAATTTTGGCCAAGATGCTGATTCTGCTATACTTGGAGGTAGCACGAGATCGTTAGCCCTTAAAAGCAGCCTTTTAATTGTTCCAGAAAAAATATATATATACTTAACACATATATTATATATTTATTATTACTATTATCTGAAAATTGCTCCTTTTTTTCCTTTGTTTTGCCCCCAGCCTTCTCCCTCATTTCTTTTCCTCTACTGACTCTGTACAAGTGGCTAGAGTACACGTGCTAATGAGTTGCCCCGGAACTTGAGGAACTTAATCCCAAATCATAAAGACCCTAAGAAGGACCTCAGCTGCCATCCATAAATTTTTATTTAAAAGCAAGATAAAAGTGGAATTAATTCAGCACAGAGCCAGCGCAGCAAGGGAGAAAAAAAATTGTGTCGTTGCAAAATACTTAGTGTGTCCCTACCCTTCCTGAGCTCATAACTTGTGCACATGCTTGATAGGTCACGTCATAGTTAATGCTTCTTCCTTCTAGGAACGGCTTCATAAACCCCCTTAAACCCAGTCATCGCAGATGATTGGGGAATCGAAACACAGAGGCAACTCCCTACTTTCTCTAATTGGAATGACTAATTCGGCCATAACAGCAGTTCCATCCAGATGCTCAGATTGGTTCAGAGTATGGAAATCTGTAGTGAGGGGATTTACTCAAGATGCTGAACAAAGAAAGCCATCATTATCTGTGGTCAGGAAAAAGTATTCTAATTAGTGTTAATATTCTCCTGCTGAGCTCCTGTCATCCACATTTTGATCCCTGTCCTTGGGCTTTCCAGGATCTGATGTCCTGGCTACATGCAAGCAAGGGTCAGGGCGCTGATATAGGCAGATGGGAAGCAGAGGCTGGGTGTTCTGTCCAGAGCAAAAGAGTTAGCTTAAAAACTCACTTACATTGATTTTCCGGGATGAGATCTTTATAAAAATTTGCTCAGCAAGTGTCAGTCTAATGCACTCAGTTTACAAACTCATAATAACAGCTTGTAGTTGAATAAAAGCATGAGAAGAATTTGTGGAACACTGTCTTCAAACATTTGAATTACGCTTAAGGTTCATCTGCAAATCAATCTGAAACGACTGGATATCCATTAAGGTCTGAGATTTCTCAGCAATAAATTTAGACTCTAGGGGAGAGTAGGCATAAGTCAGTGCTTAATAAATCCCTTCTGAAGATGGCAGTGACAGGAAGAGATGCAGGTGGGCCTTCCTCCGGATTCCTTTCTTTTCACTCACCCCCTGAAGTCAGTGCCCTGATGGGCTGATTTGAAAGCCAAATAAATGGCCCAGAAACAGACTAAGGAAAAGAATCTTGATGTGCTTAGCCCCATGTGGAAAAGCGGAATGAAAAGAAAGAGCCTAGCAAACCCAAACCATTAATTTCCAAGGGAGACTTTTAAATATTGAGAGATTTAACTGACCCAGTTGAATCCCTCCATACAAGGTTTTCTGAGCTCTGGGCACTCCGCCAGCCACATATCTTATGTCACATATGACATGCGTGGCTCACGGTCAGAGACAGGATTGAAGAGAAGCCAGGACGGCAGTTATCCACCACCGGTAATCCGAGAAGTGAAATGGAAGTTTCTCCGCCCCTCTACCCGCTTCACAACCCCCCGCCCCCACCCTGCTTCTTTTCGCTCCTCCTAAAGTAAAAATGAATATAATCTGTGACAATGCCAAAAGTGTGTGAAATGTCTAATGATGGGGTTCAGCCCATGCTACCCCAAAATGCAGCACATTGGCATATTAAATATTTTAATAGAAGGACTTTGTGTGTGTGTCAAACATTCCAAGTTTAATATAAATATTTTTAAATATTTGCTCAGTGCATACATTCAAACATACCCAGAAAACTCATCCAGCAAAAATGATTTATTATCCCTCAGTGAGCTTTCCAGTCTGAGTCATGAACCCCATAAGAGGGACACCTTACCTAAGAGAAAGGACTTTTAAAATCAGCAGAAGCAGGAAGGTCACTCTGATCTCTACCTCCCATTCTCCCCTGGAAGAGGTCATAAAACCCTCGTGTCAGAGGTGCCCTCCTATACCCAGAAGAAAGGAGCATCCCTGTCTCCAAAGACAAATGGACATCCAGAAGAATCTGAACAATCAGGCCTTGCTAAATTTCCCCCAGTTTACTGTATTTACCTCATACTGTTTGACCTATCATTTTCCTCCACAACTGTCCATTCTTCATCAACTCTAACATAAATATACTCAGGTTTAATTATTGCTTCGGGTCTTCATTTCTTTATGAAGGCTCTTGTGTCATGTAAAACTTACATTAAATAAACCTGTATGCTTTTCTCCTGTTAATCTGTCTTGGTCAGTATAATTTTCAGACCCACCCAGGGATCCTAAAAAGATTAAGGAAAATTTTCCTCCCTTGCACTACACTAGAAAGTAATCCATTCACTGACTCCTATTTTTTTCAACCCTAGAGGTGGAAGATGACAGATTTAAAAGCTTTCTGTGAAAATCGAGATTCATCTCTTAATTCCATGTGCTGGAGTCCCTGACCATAAAGGCAAAAGGAAACCTACCAGGTGTCTGGCTATTTTACAGTAAGATTCCAACCCAAGTCCAAATCTGCTCATTTATTGTGCTATACTTTTTTTATAATGAAGTTGCACAATAAAATATCAATTATACATTTTGTTCCTTACGAAACATAAACGTTAGCTCACTAACAATAGTTGGTGAGAAATAAGAGAAAGACTTCATTTCGTGTACATCACATTATAACAGGGTTTCTTTGGTCTTATTATTGATTCAGAAGTGAATAAATATAATTCTGATTTTAAAGTGCAAATTTTGTCTCTGTTATCTTCCGTGTAATTTTTCTGTCCATTTAGATCTAAAGTAGAAGACAAATATAAGTAAATAAAGGAAATGTTTAAGGTAAATACCAAGAGACCAAGACAAATACCTGAGGTAAGAGCCGGGGAAAGAAGAGAAAGGAAATCTCAGAAACAGAGCTTTGTTTTTGTTGCTGTTGTTGCTGATGATGCCACAGATGGTGGTGGTGCTGCTGCAGCTCCTTTTTTTTTTTTTAATGTGCTTTTCATTTTTTAATTGCTAAGGATGTAATTGTTACCACCATGAGGGTGGTCTCCACTATCAGACTCTGATCATCTCCAAAGAACCAGTCTTTAGAATAAGAAAAACTACCACTATATTCGCTCTCTCTTTTTTTTTTTTTTCCGGTACGCAGGCCTCTCACTGTTGTGGCCTCTCCCGTTGCGGAGCACAGGCTCCGGACGCGCAGGCTCAGCGGCCATGGCTCACAGGCCCAGCTGCTCCGCGGCATGTGGGATCTTCCCAGACCGGGGCACGAACCCGTGTCCCCTGCATCAGCAGGCGGACTCCCAACCACTGCACCACCAGGGAAGCCCTCTCTTTTTAATATCATTCTATAGTGGATAAAAAATTCTTCTTCCTACTATCCTCCTAGGTTCTCTGGCTGGGGCCCTGAAAATTGGACTGACAAGACATATTAACAAGAGAAAAGCATACAAATTTATTTAATGTAAATTTTACTGGACATGGGAGGCTTTGTAAGGAAATGAAGACCCGAAGACACAGTTCAACTTGAGCATTTTTTGTACTAGGTTTGATGAAGAATGGAAAGTAGTGGGGAAATGGGACAGGATGACAGGGTGTGAGGTAAGTGTAGTAAACTGGGGGAAACTTAGCAAGGCCTGTTTGTTCAGCTTCCTCTGGGTGTACTCTTGTCTTCAGGGATAAGGATGCTCCTTTCCTCTGGGTGTAGGGAGCGCACCTCTCTCATGGGGGTTTGATGCCCTGCTTCAGGTGAAAAGGGGGAAGTCAGAGAGCTCTTCCTGCACCTGCTGTTTCTCAGATTCCTTCAGCTTAAAATATTCAATATCCAAGGTGCCATATTTTGAGGTCATATGTTCTGAACACTGTCAATCCCAGTAAATCTCAGCCGTATTATATTGCTTTTTTTATTATTATTGTGGTAAGAACACTTAACATGAGATCTACCCTCAACAAAATTTTCAAGTGTATGATACAGTATCACTAACTATAGGCACAGTATTGCATGGCGGATCTCTAGAACTTATTCATCTTGCTTAACTGAAACTCTATACCCTTTGAATAGCAACTCCCTATTGGTGGTGTTTTTTAATGGAGAAAATCCAAGCAAACCAAAGGCTTTCCTCATCTAAATACAGATAATTAAAAATAACTGGGTAAGGGCCTCCCTGGTGGTGCAGTGGTTAAGAATCCACCTGCCAATGTAGGTGACACGGGTTCGAGCCCTGGGCGGGGAAGATCCCGCCTGTGAGCTACAACTACTGAGCCTGTGCACCACAACTACTGAAGCCCACATGCCTAGAGCCCGTGCTCTGCAACAAGAGAAGCCACTGCAATGAGAAGCCCGCGCACTGCAGCAAAGAGTAGCCCCCGCGTGCTGCAACTAGAGAAAAGCCCGCGCGCAGCAACGAAGACCCAACGCAACCAAAAATAAATAAATAAAATAAATAAATTTATTATGTTTTTAATTACTGGGGAAGGGAAATAGGGGTCTAAGAACTGAGGTAGAAGAAAGGAAATATAACAATATCTCCACAAATGGAAGTTTCTTTATTTTCATCTGCCAGGCTTCAATAAGTGCTAATTTACAAAGAATTAAGGATGAAAGGGTTCAGCATACACTACCCCAAAACATGGCACCTTGGCTTAGTGAATATTTTAAGCTGAAGAAATTTGAGAAAACAGCAGAAACAGAAAGGTCACTCTGACCTTTTCCCCTCCCGTTTCTCCGCTGAAACAAGTCACAGAAATCCTCCTGTAAGAGGTGCCCTCCGATACCCAGAATAAAGGAGCATCCTTATCTCCAAAGACAAAGGGATGCCAAGAAGAATCTGAACAACAGGCCTTGCTAAGTTTCCCTGAATTTACTGCATTTACTTCATACTCTTTGACCTTTCACATTTCTACATGACTGTCCACTCTTCATCAAACCTAGCATAAAAATACTCAGGTTTAACCATGTCTTCAGATCTTCGTTTCCTTATGAAGGCTCCCTGTCATGTAAAATTTATATTAAATAAATTTATATGCTTTTCTCTTTTTAAGCTGTCTTTGTCAGCTTAATTTTCAGACCCAGCCAGGAACCTTAAGAGTGTCAAGGAGGGACTTCCCTGGTGGTCCAGTGGTTAAGACTCCAAGCTCCCAATGCAGGGGGCCCAGGTTCCATCCCCGCTCCGGGAACTAGATCCCACACGCATGCCGCAACTAAGAGTTCACATGCCACAACTAAAGAGCCAGTGAGCCGCAACTAAGGATCCCACATGTCACAACTAAGAAGCCAGCAAGCCACAAATAAGAAGCCGGCAAGCCGCAACTAAGGAGCCCGCAAGCTGCAACTAAGGAGCCCACCTGCCGCAACTAAGACCTGACGCAACCAAATAAAAAAATAAGTAAATATTTTAAAAAAACAAAAAAAGTGTCAAGGAAAACTTTTTTTCTCCCCTACAAGGAAAACACACAAAGAGCAAAGGACACCTCAGCCAATACATGTGATATCCACTTCCCAAGCTCTTTTCTCTCCTCACCTCACTATGAGTGATATTAATGAAATCCATTTATTCTTTTATTCAACAAATATTTATTGAGAGCCACTGTGTGCCTCATGTTTCATTCAATATATATTTACTGAAAGCTCACTCTGTGCCAAGAACTGTTCTAGGTCATAGGAATTCAAAGGTCAGTAAGATAGGCAAGATCTCTTATCCTCATGGTGCTCACGTGATAGTAAAGAAATAAATCAATAAGAGAACAAGATAATTTCTCTTTGTGGTAAGTGTTAGAAAGAAAGTAAAACAATAGTATAAAAGAGGGTGACTGAGCAAGCTATTTAAGATAGGGTAACATCTAATCAATAATCCACCCATCTCTCAAAAATGTACATTGGGTGCTTAATCAATTAGCTTTTACAGCATAACAAACCACCCAAACTTAGTGACTTAAAACAACCACCATTTTTTAAATTCACACTTCTTTGGGTGATCATTCGGGTTGGGCCCAGCTAGACAATTCTTCTGGTCTCAGCTAGACTCACTCATGCATCCGTGACCAGCTACTGGCCATGTAGGCAGCTGTACGTGGGGGGATGGCTGGTTGTCAGTTGGAGTGATAAGACTGACCAAGCCCTGTCTCCCTAACTCTCTAGTAAGCCATCCTAAGCTTGTTCAGGTAGAGGTCCTGTGGGGTCCAAGAAGGAGAGAAGTGTGGAAGGCCTCTTGAAGTCCAGGCCCAGAACTGACACCATATAGCTTCCGTCACATTTTATGGCCAAAGCAAAGTCTCAAAGCCAGAAACTACAGAATCACATGCAAAAGGCAAGGTTAGAGGGAAGGGAAGAATTATTGGGTTTTTCTTTTTTGGCAATCTAATACAGGTGCTTGGAGTAAGCCAGGCAACTGAGAATGTAGTGGTAAACAACACGGGCATGACCCCTGTCTTCTTGGAGCCTACAGTCTATCCATCTATGACCTGTGCTACAGGGGAAAATGCCTGCCCACAGCTCTAAGAGAATGGACACAGAATGGTTGTTAACCTGTGGGACCTGAATGTTGGTTTCATTAATTGGCACTTGGCACCTGAGACAGGGGATTCTGCCTGCTCACCATGGGACCTATTAACACGTCTTATTGTGAAGAGAACTAATTACTAAAATTGGATTCTAACCAAGCCATTCTCAGTCACTTCTCTACAGAGTGCCAATCCTATTGAGCAAAGGACAGACACAGCTCTGCTGAAATCTTATTTTCTTTTAAGACAAAGTCATTTGCTCAGTTGTTCATTGTATCAGACTCCCTATTGCATCTGGTGCCCCTGGACAAGAATTATTTGTCCAGAAGGTGACCTTCACTGTCGTGGCTTTCTCCTAGAAAACGGCTTCCAATAAACATGTGGTGAGCTTGAGGGCCAGGAGGCCCAGCCAAGTCCTGTTGGTTGTCCACCTTCCAGATGTCAAAGCCCAGAGACAGAAGGTGCTTGTCTCCAAATGGCCTCATCCTTTGGCACTGCAGGGGGTCAGCCATGTGGTAGACACGACGGGGTCTGCGCTGCCAAGGCCATGCAGAGCTCGCCATGGGCCGAAATGGAAGAGAAAACTTGTCAAATTCTGGCAGAAAGGCTAAGCGAAGCTCTTCGTGTGCTTTGCCTAATTTTTCTTGCTGGAGAATGGGGCTGCAACCACTTTATTCTTACTCCCAGACTTTTTCAGAATACGTGCCCTGATGTATCTGTTCACATTAGCTGGTCAACGAACTTTTATGAAGCACCATATTAGGGTTACAAAAATAAATACGACCCAGTCCCTGTTCTCAAGGCGCTTGTTGGCTTAGAGAAGTGTACAAGGAAGCTTCTTAAGGTCTGAGACTGCTATTATAAGATGGTTGTATTTAGTGTCACACAGAGCAGACTCGTACAAAATATGGGTGTTGCTAATTACGATGTTAATACTTGCTGTAACTTAAAAGGAAAGACCTCCTTTGAACTGCAGGTTTTAATGTTGCCATGGCTATCTTGTTGTGTCAAAATTCTTCAGCCATTGGGTTAAATCTTTTGGAAGAAACCAGATATACAGAGATTACCCTCCAGAACTGGAGGAGGGGAACGTTTCGTGCAAAGCAATGGAATTCTCATGGCTGAGTGAGATTTTATCCATCCCCTAAGAGATGGGGGAAACGAAGGCTGGGCAGCCTCTGTCGGCTCTGACACCTTGACCTCCACCCCACTGGGGATACATACCATGGTCCCCACTTTCATGTCCTTGTTTGGGCTATGTCCTTCACTTCCTTTCTGCATATGCAGATTCCAGCTCTACTGTTAAACTCAGCAGAGAAGACCCCCTCTTCCATGAAGTCTTACCTGATCAACGTGCCTGGTCGTCATAGCTCTCCAAAAGTTCCATAGTGTTTATATAAAACCCTTGGTGGCATTTTCAATTTGCTTTCCCCACAGTGCCTAACACATTGCCCCAGAAGCATAATAGATTCTCAATAAATATTTGCTGGAAATGAAAGGGAGAGAAGAGGAGGGGGAGTGAAAAGGAGAAGTATCAGCGAGATAGAGAGAAACCGAGAGAATGGACTGACTACACAAAGATTCCTAGGAAAGAGCCAGCACCACCCCAAAAGGAAAGCAGAAGAAGCAGACTGCTGACTCTTTAGGGAACTACCAAATCCCATCTCTGGTGGCACTGCCTTCCTGACTGAGCAGATTTGAGATCTGGTCATCCAAGGAGGGACTTCATTCTTTCCCTTTTGTTCTGAAATGTGTGATGACCCAGGGACCAGAGATGCCACTGACACAAAACAATCCAGCTTAAACAGCTGAAAACTGAACAGGACCACTACCAGCCCCACAAGTCCCCCAGTCTAATTCCAGACAGTCCCCTGGCTTGCTGATTTCAAAGTAATAGGGACTCGGGTCCTCAACTGCAGCACGATTTCCTCTGGGTCACAAAACATGATGATTTCAGAAGGTCACCCCTAGAGCTGAAACCAGGAAGAGGAGGGAGGGGATACTACAGTATAGAAGCTGAGACTCTCCCACAGAGTCCCATTTTATCCCCAATCACCTTTTTTGCTCTTCTCCTGGGCAGTGACACACCACAAAATTGCTGCTAGGTTCAGAGGAAGGGAGAAGCGGCAAGATCACCCAAGACACAAGAGAATTGTCATCCAGCAGGCCCCAGGTCTTGCTGCCCTGTTAGTCACTAAATCAAGGCTTCTACTTCCTACTGTCTTAAGGTCAAGTCCGTAAGCTCCTGACAAAACTTCTCAAGTGCCTAAAGCATGTCTATACTCGGTCTCGATACGATCTGCAAAAATCACAACCTGTTTAGTAGAGAACTGGTAGTGATATTTCCATCATACAGATGGGGAACTGAGAGGCTGAGAGGTTAAATGACTGGTCCAAGTTTACAAGCAAGTAAGTGGGACCAGAACCAGGACCCAGTACCTGCGGGACACTCCTCCCTTTCTCCCAAACACCCTCTCCTTCTTCCTTGAGCTCCCACAGTACCCTGTGATTACCTCCACAGCAGATTTCCAGTTTTCAGTCGGTCTCTCAGCCAGACTCTGCCTTACCCATGTTTCATCCCCAGCTCATAGAAAATATTCAGTGACTATTTGTTGAGCTAAACTGTACTAAAGCCCGAGACTTCTGACTCCAAACTTATAGCTCTAGAATCTATTCCTCCCTAAAAGTGTAATTCACTGGCTGCAAAAAGAATTATATCTTCATTGAAGACTACTTGGAAAATAATGACAAATATTTAAAAAATAGACTAGTTTCATGACCCAGAGGTAATTACAAGTTACATTTTTATTTCCCCCAACTTTTCTTCCCATGGACATATGTATTTTATAGATTGAGTTTATAAACGATTTAACACTGGATTGTGAAGCTTTTTCCTCTTTATCATATTTTGGAGGAAATCTTTATTTCCAATGGTTCTTGAAATTTTTATTCCAATATTCAAATATATTCTAATATTATAATATTCAAACATATAAGTATATGAATTTATTTAGTTTTACTTACTGTTTTTTATTTGTTTCTGACTTTTAAATTATTATTAACAAACCTAAGATAAATGTAGTTGTGAATAAATCTCTGTTCAAATTTTTGACTATTTCTTTAGGACAAAGTTCTAAAAGTGAAATTATTTTTGAAGTCTTTTATTAATTATTGTTAAATTGCTTTTCAGAAAGAGTATAGCCTGAGGTTCTTTTGTGACATCAGACAATTAGAAATATAATGCTGAAAGAAAGTTTAGGCATTCTCTACCAAAAATCAAGTCACTTTATGGATAGGGAAACCAAGGCCCACGCATGGTTTGTCCAAAGTCACACTGATGATACCTTAACATCTTTGAGAAGAAATCAGCAAAAAGGTTAAGGGAAATTGACATTCTTAACGACTGGTACAGTCACAAAATATGAAGGAAACTGGTTTAAAACATGCCCAGCTGGCCAGGGGGCAAAGAGCTCATTCAACAAAGCTCTCCATTGCTAGCTGTACATTTCACTATTATAATTGATTCTTTCTCTGCCTCTGACTGACTCTTAAGGGAGTCCCTTATAGTTTTAATATCCTCACTCTGACTCCTGGCCAATTGTTAGTCAGCAAATATTTCAAGTCAAGAAGACTTAATTGAGCACCTACTATGTGCCAAACATTGTGGTAGGTACTGAGGACACAGTGACAAGCAAGAGAAACAGAGCTCCTGCCCCCAAGGAGCTTATATGCAGAAAATAGACCATAACACATAAATAAATGATGAAAGTTTAATTACCAATACATGCCATGAATAAAATCAAAAAGATATATGAGTATGTGATGGAGAGAGCTGCTGTATCCAGAGTGGTCAAGGATCACTTTTCTGAGAAAGTGATACTTGAGTTAAGACCCAAATGAGGACAAGGAACAGCCAATGAAAGATCTAGAAGAAAGCAGTCTGATCCAATAGCTCCAAGCCAGGAGCAAACAGCCTAACAAATGGACAGAAAGAAAACCAACACAGACAGAACAGAGGGAGAGGTAGGCAGTGGCTATCTCACGTAGGGGCTTGAAAGCCACAATAGGAGGGACCTTGGATTTTATTCTGCGATGGAAAGCCGTCAGAACGCTTTAAGCCCAGAGCTGTGTGCTGAGCTTTCTGCTTTCTGGCCATGAGATCACCTGTAGAGAGTACAGATACCTAAGACAGGAGGTCTGAGGACTAAGCCCCAGGGACCCACCCCGCAATGAGAGGTCTTATTGGAGAGAAGGCAGTAAAGGAGACTGCCATGTGTGTCATTTAGGTAGGAGGAGAACCAAGACAGTGTGGTCTTCCAGAAGCTTGGAGAAGAAAGTGTTTGAAGGAGAGTGTGACCAGCAGCATCCAATGCAGCTGAGAGGCTGGACAAGGTGAGGACATTGACCACTGGCTTTGGCAAAATGTTGGATCATTAATGACTCTGTAAAGAGTGAGTTCCGTGAAGTGGTTGATGTGAAAACCTGAACGGTGTGGACTTGGGAGAGAAAGGGGGGTGGGGAAGTGGAGATAACAAGTAAAGAGCTGACTCTTTCAAGTAGTTTTGCAGGGAAGAACAGCAGAGAAATGGGGCCATCACTAGCTTGGAGTATGAGTCAAGGGAGGTTTTGTAGCAGTGCTGGCCAATAGAATTTTCTGCAATGATGGGACTGTTCTGTATCTGCCATCGGGCAGTTGAGAATTGATGGAACTGAGGAAGTCAAGGTTAAATTTTACTTAATTTTAGTTAATTTAAATTTAAATGGCTACATGTAACTCTTGGCTACTGTTTGGGGTGATGCAGTTTGTAGTTGTTCCTTTGAGAAGTGATATTAAGACACATATGCATGCTGATAGGAATCACTACATACATTAATCAGTTGGGTACCTGGGTAAATCTGGATTCTGGGTCGCCCTTCTACCACCACCTCCCCCATGTCCTTAAATCTATTGGAGTTTGACTCATAGTTTGTCTTTTACAGTAAGGAAAAAAAAAAAAATCCAGGACTTCCCTGGTGGTCTAGTGGGTAAGACTCCATGCTCCCAATGCAGGGGGCCCAGGTTCCATCCCTGGTCGGGGAACTAGATCCTGCATGCCACAACTAAGAGTCTGCATGTTGCAACGAAGACCTGGTGCGGCCAAAATAAATAAATAAAATAAATAAATATTTTTTTTAAAAAGGGAAAGAAAAAAATCTATCTCTCATGGTCAATTCTGTGAACCATTATAGTTCTATGTGAGTCACTTTAACCTCTATGTCCCTTAGTCCCTCCATCTAGGACTGAGGTTTAAAATGAAAATAGCTCAGTTCCCATTTTCTAAGGAAAAGGGAAATGAAGCCAATGCTGGGTCTAGTTAGAATGGCAGCATGATAAGCGATTAAGAACAGAGGCTTTGGATATGGCGAGCCATAGAGGTCCAGCTCTTGGCTCTACGAGGTATTAGCTGTGAAACTTTAAGTGAATTACATTAACTTCTCAGGGCCTCAGTTCCTACATCTGGAAAATGGGGTAATAAGAGCCTAGGGTGAGGATCAAATGAGATCATTTGTGCACAGTGCCTGCCTGGCATATAGTAGGTATTCAATAAATGTTAACTATTATCATTAACAGCAGGTGTGAGAGAGACCAGCCTTGGAAGCACCATTATGCCCCGTCTGGTAGTGGCTTGAGGAACGTAATGTCTCTATGGATTCGTTTCTTATCTAAAAAGTAGATACACAGCTTATATGACACCAGGATAGCTTCATTTCCTAAATCAGGGATCTAGGATTAGGAAAAGAGCTTCTCTAACTTACAACAGGAGGCTCCTTCCTGGAGGTGGGTGCAAGGACAGGAGGGTTTGGAGGACTTCTCCAAGAAACATTACCCACTGCATGACTTGTTATTTTTCCCAGACCCTTATCTACCAGTGCTGCCCACTTAAACCAAGAGGCTCACTGATAATTCTGAGCCCAGCTGCCAGGCCAGCAGCCATCTGTTTAAAACTTCAGATGAATGCCCCCCACACCCACCTACTTTCTCCACACAGCACTACAAGATGCCTCCCCGGCCCCTGATAATGGCTTTGAAGAACATCTTGCCTGTTAACAAACAGCTTTTGATTATGCCTGGGTTTGATCTTTATTTTGTCCTTATTCATCAGACCTCTTTAAACGGATTCTTTCACACTCTTCAGATTAGCCTAAAGGAAACCCCATGAAACAATGGGTCCAATTCTCCCTGGTGCAGCGAGTGGGCTGTCAAAAGACCACATAGGGCCCTGCAGGGCTGTGAGAGGAAAGAGGGGTTGGTGATGCTGCCGACGCCAGCGAAGAGTGAATTAGGCTAGCTTCAAAAGCAGTTAGATAGGATGGAAGAGCAGAAACACAGCACACAGCCCTCTGGCTCAGGACAATCTTCACTCACTTTCAAAGAAAACTTGTTGCCTTTACACACAGGCAGCTTCTTCCTCAGAAAGCCCCGGATCATCACGCATGTCCAGAACACCAGAGCTGACCTCCCACTGGCAGAACAGGAAAATAGCCAGTGTGATTTGGAGGGGTGGAGAATATACCGCCCTCGCACAGCTGGTGTGTTTCTAAAAGCATTCTGTTGAAACAGTTTTTTCTTTTGGAGAATTGGCATTCCCTGACCTAGAAGGACTGTGGCCACCTTTCCCACCTTAGTAGCTGGTGCACAGCCCTGGCTGGCTCATTAGAATCCCATCCATCTAGACACTGATTGGTCCAGGGAAGAACACATGATTCATGCAGGACCGACCAGAGTTCTGGAGAAACAGAGAGAGAGAGAGAAAGGGAGACTCTCCATTTCTTTCTCCTTCAAAGGTCAAGTCGCCAGGGTCTAATCTTTGCTGACACACAGAGGGAGTTTGGGACTGAAGAAGGACACAGCACTAAGGACATAACTTGACCCCCTGAATGCAAGCCGTGCCTGAATGCCTGAAGTATTATCTACCCCTTTAAACTTCATAGCAATTTCAGCCAGTCAATGATCTTTTTTGTTTATGCTAGTTGGAATTCCTGTTCTGCCACTTGCAACTGATAGGACAAAAAGCTAAGTTCATTACATCCAAGTCTTCCTAAGAATTTGTAGACAGAGATAGATAAACATGATGAAAGTAGTGTTTTAGGAATATGTGTTTGACAATGGTTTTTAAGATAAATTGGTGTGTAGACACCAGGTTGGGAGCCTGTTGCCATAATCTAGGCATCAGGATTTTTAATTTCAAGCAGTGGAAGTTAATCCAAGTGGTTAGAAGAAAAGGAGTTTATGTAAAGGATATGGAAGACCCAGGCTCTACAACTTCGTCAAGCCGTTTCTATTAGGTAGATGACCTCAACCACAAAGATGTTTTCTTATTCTTGAAAGTATCCAAATCACTATAATTTCAATGAGAATAAAAAATATTTGAAAAAAACCCTTCTACAGACATGTTCATGACGTACAAGCCATATTGAATAACTAATTATTTATACCAAATAAGCTATAAGAGGACTTCCCTGGCGGTTCAGTGGTTAGGACTCAGCATTTCCACTGCAGGGGGCACGGGTTCAATTCCTGGTCAGGGAAATAAGATCCCACATGCATGCAGTGAGGAGGGAAAAAAAAAAAAGCTACAAGAACCACGTCACTTTACTTGTACCATAAACATCATAAACATAAGGCAAAGCGAATTGTTAGAAAGACCGGAGAATCACCCTTGAAGTTCAACTTCTAGAAAAAATGCCCACCTCACTGCAGAAATGGTCTAATGTGATAATCACAACTGCTACCACTAAGCACCGGGCATCTGTTTGCACTGCCATTTTTGTGCCACTTCTGAGTAACTGTGGAGCCTAGAACTCAAATTAGACCAATCTCTACTGCTTCCAGCCCCACTGTGACTTCTGAACCAAGAGCTCATATGGCTGTGGCTTCTGCCACTGCTGCTGGCATGGGATCCTTCCCTCACTAGGCCCCAATACGGGTGCTTGGTAGACTTTTATGGGTTAAGTTGTATCCTTTCAATTTTCTATTTTTACCCCTCAGGGAACTGTATTTGGAGAGAGAATCTTTAAAGAGAATTTAGGTTAAATGAGGTCATAATGGTGGGGCCTACTCCAATAGGACTGGTGTCCTTCTAAGAAGAAGGAGAGACACCAGGGAGGTTCACACACAGAGAAACGACCATGCGAGGACAGAGTGAGAAGGCAGCCGTCGGCAAGCCAAGGAGAGAGGCCTCAGGAGAGACCAGAACTGAAAACACCTTGATTTTGGACCCCCAAAATCAGCCTCCAGAACTGTGAAAAAATTAATGTCTATTGTTTAGGGCACCTCATCTGTAGTATTTTTCTAGGCAGTCCTAGCAATTAAATACAGTGGATTTATTCATATGTCTTTCCCTAGCTGCTAGGAAGGATGGGAAGTGGCAGATGGTGGCACTAAGGATAAACTCAAGAGACTTCACACATGAAGATAAAAGAGGATTTGGTGACTAATAAGAAGTGGGGATGAACGTAGAGAATGAGTCAAAGAGGTCTCTCAGATTTAGAACCCAGTGGCTAGATAATTGATGATGACCTGGTAGAGATAGAGAAGTTGCACGAAGAATTAACTTGGGAGGAATTCAATTCCATACACATTGAAAAGGTGGAGGTACCTAGTGGAAATTGTAAGTGGGAGCCTGAGGCAGGGCATACAGCTGCCTTCTAACTCTAGTGTGTTACAGGCAAAAGTTGAAGCTGTAATAAGGATATACTGTTTGAGGGAGAGACAGCAGGAGATCTCGGATCTTGAGGAAAGCTCAGCTAGGGGTGGTGAGAGGGAATATATCAGCTAGATCTGTTAGGGTGATCTAAGTTATGCTCCAGTAACAAACAACCCTAAAATCTTCATGGCAATAAAGGTATATTTCTTGCCCTGATTCACATCCATTGGGTTGGCCAGTGGCTTCAGTCACCATAATCCCTCAGGGTCCCAGGCTGACAGAGGTTCCATCTGGACATGTGCTTCAGTGATCACCAACCACATCAGGGAGAAGTGAATATGGCAAATCAGGCACAGACTCTTGAAGCTTCCACAGAGAAGTCACGTCCATTCACTTTTTACTCGCCAAAATAAAACACGTGTCCGCACTCGACCTCAGGAGGATGAGAGAGTATAATCCAATCATGTACCCAAAAGGGATAGAAATGAAAGTATTTGGTGAACAGCATTAATGACAACCACAGAGGACAAGAGGATGAACAGGAACCAGTAGAAGAGACAGGGACAAATCATTTCGAGATGGATTGTGAAACAGGGCAATGTAGAATCAAAGAGGTCCATGCAAAATACAAACAGGACCACACACTGCTTTGATTGCTGGAAGAGTAGTCATGGGGGTGTGTGTGTGTGTGTGTGTGTGTGTGTGTGTGTGTGTGTCTTCTGCTATTTTGTTTGCTTTTGGCCCTTTCTGTGTGGGGGGATTTCCCCTTAATGTATAATATTAGAGAAAAGGAGAGCCTGAGACCAGATTTTCCCTCAGGAATCAAGGCACAGGCAAAGTGGCCTGGCAGGCTCATGACCTTTAAATCTTCACTAAGAAGAGGTGGTAGTGGAATCCACAAGAGTCCAGCAGCCACAGGGGTGATGTCGGGGCCTGACCATTACTGCTGAAACATCAGCTTCTCAGCACTCAGGGCTGCTTTGTTTGCTGCCCACTCCCAAATCTGCACTTTTGGTCCCCTGTTGGTTCTGTAAGCCCTGCTGTACCCCCAATAAATTAAGATAGCTAGAATTAGTCTCAGGTTCTTGGATCTGAGAGCATCTGCATTCAAGTCCACACCACAATGAGGCCTGTAGGTACAGTGGGAATTTAGGCAGTTTTTCTTCTTCTTAGCCAGAGCCCTGATGATGGTTTCACAGTTATTAGGACATAAGAAAATAGAATATAAAGACTGTCAAAATCATTGTTTCTAAAACAGCAAGATAGGACTTCCCTGGTGGTGCAGTGGTTAAGAATCTGCCTGCCAATGCAGGGGACATGGGTCCGATCCCTGGCCCAGGAAGATCCCACATGCCACGGAGCAACTAAACCTGTGCACCACAACTACTGAGCCTGTGCTCTAGAGCCCGCAAGCCACAACTACTGAGCCCATGTGCCACAAATACTGAAGCCTGTGCGCCTAGAAACCGTGCACTGCAACGAAGAGAGTAGCCCCTGCTCGCCGCAACTAGAGAAAGCCCATGTGCAGCAACAAAGGCCCAACGCAGCCAAAAATTTTAAAAAATTAAAAAAAAAAACCAGCAAAGGCTTCCCTGGTGGCGCAGTGGTTGAGAGTCCGCCTGCCGATGCAGTGGACGCGGGTTCGTGCCCCAGTCCGGGAAGATCCCACATGCCGCGGAGCGGCTGGGCCCGTGAGCCATGGCCGCTGAGCCTGCGCATCTGGAGCCTGTGCTCTGCAACGGGAGAGGCCACAACAGTGAGAGGCCCGCATACCGCAAAAAAAAAAAATCACCCGGGGAAGAATTCTGCCTACCTTCCCTTACATTCCCTTGGGTTGGGAGTGGAAATATATGTAGTATTATTTCTTTGACCGGCCAATATCTGAGTCCCCTTCCTCTGGTTGGGAAATTCCCCAACATGTGTCTTGGTGGAAAGTAGGGCCTGCATTCCACCACAAAGTTGAATATGCCAGGTGCTCATTATCTGGTCCCCTGGTAACCATGGCACATGAACTAGGCTCAGTCCATGGGGTGCTCCCACCTAGGATGTTGAATCTGAAACAAGCGGCAGAGAGCCAGAGACAGTACAGCGGGTTGGGTGTTCAGTGTCCTGGAGCAGTGACAGAGGCAGTGGCAGCTGCATAGTTAGGCATGAGTTTGGAATGTGGACTCCCTAGACTATGTCAGTTCCTGTCCAGTTTCCGACCGGGTTCTTCGGTCTTCCCAGGGATCAGGGGAGGTCCGTGATACACCTTCGGGAAGTACCTTTTCTGCTTAAGCTAATGTGATAGTTAATTTTATGTCAAAGTGGCTGGGCCACAGCACCCAGATATTTGGTCAAATATTGTTCTGGATGTTTCTGTTAGGGTGTTTTTGGATGAGATTTACATTGAAATCAGTAGACCCTGAGTAAAGAAGATTGTTCTTCCCAGTGTGGGTGGGCCTCATCTAATCAGTTGAAGGCCTGGCTAGCATACAGACTGCTCCCACCACTCCCTTGCCAGCAACACAAAGGAATTCTGTCAGCAAACAGCCACCGGACTTGGGCCTCAGCCTTGGCTTTTCTTTGGGTCTCCATCCTGCTATCACCACCCTGCAGATTTTGGACTTGCCAGCCTCTATAATGGCATGAACCAATTCCTTAAAATAAATCTCTTTCTACATATATACCGGCCCTATTGGTTCTGGTTCTCTGGAGAATCCTAACTAATACAGCTAACCAGAGTGACTTCTATTATTTGCAGTCAGGAATCCTGATCTGCGTATTTTGAAAAATACGCATCCTTAGGGAATTCTAGTATATTATCCACTTTAAGAATTACTTTTTAAATTTAATTCTCTACCCGTTTTATTCCTTACGTATTCCTCTACAGAACATTCTGGAGGAATCCAGGGGCAGTGGATCCACTCATAGAACTTGCCCAACTTGGGAAATAAGTAAGTCCTCCAACCTCTGTGTTATGGTTGATAACAATACCTTCTGTTTTTATCATGACTTTTTAAAACTGTGGTATAAAACATAAAATTTACCATCTCAACCATTTTTTTAAAAATTTATTTGTTTATTTATTTTTGGCTGTGTTGGGTCTTCTTTGTTGCTGTGTGCGGGCTTTTCTCTAGTTGCAGTGAGCAGGGGCTACTCTTCATTGCGGAGCACAGGCTCTAGGCACGCAGGCTTCAGTAGTTGTGGTACGTGGGCTCAGTAGTTGTGGCTCACGGGCTCTAGAGCTCAGGCTCAGTAGTTGTGGCACACGGGCTTAGTTGCTCCACAGCATGTGGGATCTTCCCGGGTCAGGGCTCAAACCCGTGTCCCGTGCATTGGCAGGCAATTCTTAAACACTGTGCCGCCAGGGAAGCCCCTCAACCATTTTTAAGTGTACAGTTCAATAGTGTTAAGTATATTCACATTGTGAAACAGATCTCCAGAACTTTTTCATCTCGTAAATCTGAAACTCTATACCCATTGAACAATAACGCCCTTTTTTCTCCCTCTCCCCAGACCCTATAAACCACTGTTCTACTTTCTGTTTCTATGAATTTGACTACTTCAGCTACCTCATATATAAGTGGAATCATATAATATTGATCTTTTTGCAATTAGTTTATTTCACTTAGCATAATGTCCTCAAGGTTCACCCATATTGTAGCATGTGACGGGAGTGCCTTCCTTTTAAAGGCCTAATAATATTCCATTGTATACGTATACACCACATTTTGTGTATCTATTCATCCACTGATGGACATTTGGGTTACTTCCACCTCTTGGCTATTGTGAATAGTGCTGCTATGAACATGAGTGTGCAAATACGTCTTCAAGACCCTTCTTTGCATCCTTGTGAAGAAATACCCAGAAATGGTACTAGTGGATCATATGGTAGTTCTATTTTTAATTTTTTGAGAAACCTCTATCCTGTCTTTTATAGCAGTCGTACAATTTTATCTACTATGCTTTAAACTCCTCAAAGTGCTTTTATACTTACAGTTTTGTTCTGACAACCCTATGAAGTTCATAGAATATAGATATTATCTCCATCTTGTAGATGAGGTAGTTGAGGCATACAGAGGTTAAGTGGCTTGCATGATATAACAGCTATTTCATAATAAATTGGCTTCCTAGCCCAATGCACTTGTGACTGACCAGGGACACTTAAGTCAGAGGTAGGGGGTAGGAATGGCCTACGTGCTGAATCTAAGGAAAGATTTTTTTCAGATTTAACCCCTGACCCTTTCCTAAATAAATGGGGGGAAAAAATCCTTTTAATGAGAGCTGTTACTGATGGGCATGGATTGTACACACGAATGGTACAGAAGTGGGGAAAAAACACAGAACCACCGTTGCAGATAACACTGTCTCTCCGGGACTCTGCCTTGTTTATGCATGTGTTTATTCGGCTTTCACCCAAATCCTCCTCTAAAGAAAGAGTACCTGCCTGAGGATTGACATAGACCTAATACTTCTCAACACGAGTATTTGGAAATGTAGGAATGATTGGTTTGGTTTTCGCAATGGCTGCCCCCTCTTCCCGGACATTTAGTGAGCAGGGCGGGGAACACTGAAAGTCCTGCAGCACAGGGTGGTCCCCACATAAAGAAAACGGTTCATTCCAAAATGTCAGTGGTGCCCACTTTGAGAAACACAGACTCAGGACAAGGTCAGTTGTGATGTCAGGGGGAGGTTTAGGGGCTTTTGCTTCAATGGTTCTTCAAGCCACTGCAAATAATTATACAATCTAAGCGGCAACAGCGTGCCAGCTACACAAACACAGCCTCAAGCCAGGTCCCCCTGCCACCCCTATTCTTACAGCTGTCCGCCCCTACACCCTCCTGTAAAGAAATTCTAGAGATGCTACTGAGCACGCTCAGAACTCAATCCCCAGAAGTTCTGGAATGTCATTTTGACCGCCAAGTGGTGATTTCCCTTTAAACAGCAACAAAAAGACGATTTTTAAAGGAGCAGTTAGAAACAAAACCCACTTAACTTAAACCCACTTGCCGTTCCAATGGAAACGTGAGACTCCCAGTTTCAGGTCATCTTTTAGACTAAAGGAAAGGAATCCCATCTCCTGCCAGCCTTCTCCTTGGTAAAGACGCTTTTATAAAGAGAAGGCTTCTCCCTGGTTGATGGGTATTTTGCAAATAACAAAATCTTTGAAGAGGTAACACAGCCCTTTTCTGAAATGTGTGTTCCCAGGCTTGGAGCTGGTATTTGTGCCACGCTTCCTGCAGCGTTCACTCTGCATCCACTGTGTACAGAGCCTCTAACCTGCACGGTGCTGGCTCTGGGAATCCCGGAGCCTCTGAGCTTGAACAGGTCTAACTCCAAGAGGAAAGAAAGGGAAGAGGGGCAAGGTGCTTGTATGCTCATTAGCATTTCCAATTTCCTCTTTCACTGCTCCTCCTCCTGCCTCAAATCCTGCAGGGCACAATGAACTAATGCTTTGTGATTCATCAGGGCCTGCAGATAACAGGGTATACTTCCCTGCTTCCATATTCCCTTGTCTGTCACACAAAGCAACCTATATTGCTGTCTACAAGGAAAGCTGGCATAAATCTGAAAATTTTAAATATTCATGTAGAGAGTGTTTGCAGAGCTCAATTTCAAGTTACTTTTTTGTCTCCTGTTTTCCTAAAAGGGGGGGGGGGTGGGCAAGGGGGTAGGAGTGGCAGAATCTGACTACTTCAGCCTAACTCTTTCAGAATCGCAGTCAGAAGAGATTGTGAGTTGTTTGGAAATGAGTGCTTAGCCCGTTCCTATCACACTCTGCAAGCTATGAACATTTTCACTGCACGTACACGGGTGATCAATTTCTAAGCACATCTTTGTTTTTCCTAAATAGCTGCATTATTTGTCTGATGTTGTAAATGGCATCTGTACTGTATGTAATTTCCATACTCACTTGGCACCATCAACTGCCTTTGATGACACTCAGGACTGTTTCTTCTTTGTCTCCTTCTTCCCTCCAGCTGCAAGACCCAGATGTCAGGTTCAGGAATGCATTTTCTCTGGCAGAGATATCTGGCTTCTCTCGGCAGTCCCTAAGTTGGTAGCTATTGTGGAACTGCCGGCCAAAGAGGACAAGATCGCACTAAAGACGGGATTCAGATGTTTTTGAGAAAAAGAAAAAGAGTTCGAAACTGGGAGGGAAAAACACATTTCTTATGCCTCTAATTATTGCCAGGCAAGCGGCAGGCCGTGCCTGAGCAAATTGCCTTCCCCCCATTTATCTGCTGCTCATCCATTTTCCCCTCTTGACAGTTTTTTATCTCCCCAGCCTGCATCTGAAATCAGCAGCTGGGTACGATGAAGGGTTTCCCTAAGTTAATCAAACCTGGGGTAGTGACGGGGTCAGGCCCTATGTAAAATATGTGGATTAGAAAAAAAGAGAAAAAATAGAAAGTAAGTAAAGAAGGAAGGGAGGGAGGAAGGAAGACAGCCTAAAGGAATTGGTAACTGAAGCAAAGGCCAAGGACAGACGACCACCCAGAACTGCGGTGCCCAAGGAGGCCCTTTGTAGCAGCCCTCACGTCACCTGGGTGTTGGGATGCCACAATTAGCTTTTCTTTTTTAAGCAGCCTTTGTAAAAAATGAATGGAGATCAAGCTACTATCCGCCCTCTATCCCAGCCTGGCTTCTGCTGAGACTCACTTCAAAGACTTCTTGAATGAGGCAGAAACTCAAAGAACCACTGCCCAAAGCACCACATACGGGTGGAGGTGCCAGGAGGTGAAGAGAATCTTAAGCCATAAGGGAGACTTGTGGTGTCTAATTATTTTTTTCTTTTCTAAGCTGCTGATCTAGGCCAAGCAGTTGAGTGCAGGGCAGACTCTGGAAGCTTCCCACGGTCAAGTCAGTCTGCCGGATGCCCAGCAGCTGCCCCTTGTTTGCTGCCTTGAAGACTCCCAACAGTTCAAAGAAGTTTGCTGAAACTCCATCAGTGAGAGTCTCTCTCTCAGGCCAAAATTCAGGTTATCCAGTTCTTTTAGAAGTATAAAGCAGTGCTGCATCTTAATGGAATTTAGTTTCCACGAATTCACTCATCCACAGTGTGTGCCACGCCATGCATAGCTCTGCCATTTCACTGTGTGGCCCCCCATGTGTATCTGGATTATGTCTCTGCTTAAGGGCGGTCCACTCAACTGCAGGCTGACTCTTCTGCTGCCCTCCACAGGCTAGGTCCCTGAGACATCCCAGCTCCTGGAGCTCAAGGCCGTCTAAGTGCGGATGTGAGTCTTTCTCCATCCTCCATTCTTGAATCTGGAGATTAGAGTCGATGCTCAGGAATGTCAGCCAATCAGAGTAAACCAACACCAGCAGTTTGCCCTGAGAGTTCACACCCAACCACGGCTCCTCCTGCACCGCACCCTCACTGATGGAACTCGAGGGTTATTTTGATTCAGTGTGAACCCAAATGGCAAGCCAGTTATAAGGGTTTTGAAGGCAGGTCATATACTCCAGAGCACAAAATATTGTAGCACATCCACATTAACTCTGCAGGGGAAAGTGGACATGGTGAATTTGTTGAAAGGTACATTCCTGTCACAGGGCATAAATAAGAGCATGGGGACTTCCATAGTGGTCCAGTGGTAAAGAATCCACCTTCCGATGCGGGGGACGCGGGTTTGATCCCTGGCTGGGGAACTAAAATCCCACATGCCGCGGGGCAACTAAGCCTGCATGCCACAATGCCTGAGCCCGGGCGTCTCAACTAGAGAGCCCGCGGGCCGCAAACTACAGAACCCATGCACTCTGGAGCCCACGCGCCACAACTAGAGAGAGAAAACCCACATGCCACAACTAAAGAGAAGCCTGTGCGCCAAAACAAAGAGCCCTCGAGGAGATCCTGCACGCCGCAACGAAAATCCCGAGTGCCGCAACTAAGACCCAACACAGCCAATAAATAAATAAATAAGAGCATGAATTCTACACTAAAGTCTTTTCTTAAAAATCTCAAAACTTGAAAATGATTGGATTTTTAAGGGCATTTTCACAGAAAGTATGACTCTACCCCAACTGGTGTTAATGCTGTCCCTCTGGATCACTGCCCTCAGGTCAGATGAAGCGCTACTGTCAAGGCCACACAAAGGCAGGGCAGAATGACAATGTCCTTTCTGGCCAGTGTGCTTCCCTAGCTCCCTCATCATCCACCTTTTCCCTACCGTCTGGTCCTCGACTAGACTCCCCTGCTCATTGCTTCACCCAGACTGGCCTCCCAGCTGCCCTGTTACTGGCTTATGCTGAGTTAGCTTCAGAGACATCTTGAATCCTTCTCTCTGCTCTGTGAACACAACAAGCTCTTCAGTAACCCAGAGGCTTCAGGTGTCTTCCCAACTGGAAAATGCACACAACCTGTCACATAAACTGCACCTTGTGCCCCTAGGTACCCACATACTCCAGAAGACTTTTCCAACCTGATCCTTCTTATTCACGTGCTGTCTCCCTTCCCCATCAGTACCTGCTTTGTCCCCATCGTGCATTTTGACACAGTCTCACGCTTCCACGCTGGTATTGAAGAGAGAGTGAAGGTTCTTACAGGGCATTGCCTCTTGCTGTTGTATTTCTCCAGGCTGGTTCCAGGATAACACAGCTGGCACCGGAGCTGTACCTGACATCTGTGGAACACGCGGCCTAGCAGCCTCCAATGAGGCTGTCCTGCCTCAGCACATACATCAGTGCTGGGTGGTGAGTTGAGTCTACCCAGCTTGGGATGTCTGGTTCATAGTACCTGAGGGGCTTCTTTAACTTAAGATTTAAGAAGCAGCAAAATGAATGAGGTGAGAAGGTAGAGGATGAATGACCTACACATCGGTTGTTTAACAACCTACTGTCCTAGATAAATTTTTCATATGTGTAATAAGTTAGAGAAAATTCCATTTATGGTCTTCTAGTCAGGAAGACTATGTGGGTGCTTGGGAGAAATATTTTATTTGCTCCTTTGAGTTGGGGGCGGAACCCCTAAGGGCCTTCTCTGGCAGCAATAGATGTTTCCTAAACTGCCATTCGAAGAGGGTCTTTGCTTTGCAGACTGAGTAAGTAGACAAGTTGGGGACTGAACTGAGCTGTCTGGTGGAGAAGGTAGAAGAGGTGGAGAAGGAGAAAGGGATTTGGACAAACTTATCTGGTAACCACATTTGCAGTTGTTTACTATGTAGTATGCAACAGAAATTGCTTCTTCTGTTTTCCCTATAGAATCTTCCATAGGGTCCTTTTAAAAATCATAAGATACAAATATGATTACATTTTTTGGTGTGGAAATGGTTAAGGCACCAGGTCTGCCTACCAGAAGCTATAGTGCCAAGCCTATATAGATGAAGGGGACCCTGTACACCCCAATCATGGGTGTGCCACAAAAGGGATCCAGTTTGTCTGCTTCTGGCTTTTTATGCTAATCTTCATGATGACTATGGGGCTCTTGGGGCCTCTCTGTGTGCTTTGATTTCTAGTGATTATAATGCAAGAACTTTCTCCTTCTACCAGCAAATTTTCTCTGCTATAACTACTGTTGTCGTTGCAGCTGGCTGCTTTTTACACTCTCAGCACATTTGTATGCCCTACATAATGCCATAGTTGGCTGAGTTTGGGGGGACTGCCTTGCCTACTCTGGGCTGAGCTTTGTGTCCAGTTCTGCCCATTTGTTCCTGAAGATGGCTGTCAGATTTGCTGGTTCTCCTAGTGACTCCTCACCCTTAAGCACGTGGTCCCAGGGTCATGACCTCACAGATCACACCTTGCTGCCCATCTAACTACACGCCCACATGTCATCCACCCATTCACTTTAAAATGTTTACTGAGCACCTTCTTTGTGCCTGGCACTGTTTTAGTTCCTGCTTCCACAGGGCTTACAATCTAATGGGATAAAAAGACCATCAACGAATATACAGATAGCTAACGTGTGCTGGACAGTCTCTCTTTTCTACTTCAGCTCCAGTCTCCACCCTTTTCCACCTTGCTTTGTGCCCCAGGAGGCTGACCTCTATCTCTTGCTTCACTTGGGCTTCCTTGACCGCTGACTTCCAGATTGGTTTAGCCAATGTGGGGCACCAGCAGGAGATAGGAGGTCAGAACAAAAAAGAAGGCAATTCTCCCCTGGCCCTTCCTCTATCAGGTAGTCATTTGGCAGTGGCTATGTTCCTCTACCTAAGGCCACAGCTCCATGGAAGGCCTCTCCACCATGTCAACAGTTCTATCTGGGTTCCAGTATCAGCTTCCTTCCTTGTCCTATCAGGGCCACCAAGCTTTCCTTAAAATAGCTTCCCACTTTGCCAAACCCCGATGCTTAACCATCTCTGGTTGGTTCTCTTTAACTCTGCCCACATCCTTGAAAATAGTTTTTTCATTAAATTACCCCAACGAATGTGTCATCTATTTCCTACCAGGATCCTGTTCCATACAAATGTCAAATGATAAGAGATATTAAAAAATACATATATATATATATAAAGCAGGGTAAGGGACAGAGAGTGAGAGAAAATGAGGGGAGGAGAGCTAATTAGTATAAAGTAGACAATAGTCAGGGGAGGCATCTCTAAAAAAACATTTGAGCAGATGCACAAAGGAAGTAGGGATTTCAGGGGAAGAGCACTCCTGGCATAAGGAACAGCAAATGCAAAAGCTTGAGGAGGAGGTTTTCTTAAGAGTGTTTAAAGAGCTATAAGAGGTCCAGGGTGCCTGGAGTAGAGTGAGGACGGGGACAGGGACAGAAAATGAGATCGGAGAGGTGACACTGGCCAGATTAGATAGGGTATTTTTTATCGACTAAATGTTTGTGTCCCCCGCAGTCATGTTTTGAAATCCTAACTCCTAATGTGATGGTATTAGGAAGTGGAGCCTTCAGAAGGTGATTAGGTCATGAGGTGGAACCCTCATGAATGCGATTAGTGCCCTTATGAAAGATTCCGAAGGGCTCCCTCACCCATTCCACTATGTGAGAAGTCGGCAGTCTGCAATCTGGAAGAGAGTCCTCACCAGGACTCAACCATACTGTCACCCTGATCTTGAACTTGCAGCCTCAGGAGCTGTGAGAAATAAATCTCTGTTGTTCATAAGCCACCTAATCTATGGTATTTGTTACAGCAGCCTGAATGGACTAAGACAGCCATGGTAACGACTTCAGAGTTTATTCTCAAAGAAATGGGAAGCCATTGGAGGGTTTGAGTAGACTGTTAAAAAACAAAGTTCAGGGGCTTCCCTGGTGGCGCAGTGGTTGAGAGTCCGCCTGCTGATGCAGGGGACGCGGGTCCGTGCCCCGCTCCGGGAGGATCCCACATGCCGCGGAGCGGCTGGGCCTGTGAGCCATGGCCGCTGAGCCTGCGCGTCCGGAGCCTGTGCTCCGCAACGGGAGAAGCCACAACAGTGAGAGGCCCGCGTACCACAAAAAAACAAACAAAGTTCAACCGAGTAAATTTGAAGATCTAAATTGTCTTTATTAGGCAATTCATGAATCAGGCAGTATCCCATTAGCAACTAGAAGGGTGCTCTGAGAGGCTATACAAAATGGAAGGTTTTTAAAGAAAAAATGGTGGGGCAAGGGGGCTGTGAGCAAAAGAAAAGGAAGGACTGTTTTTAGGTCGGGACATCTTCTTTTGTGGGGCAAGGAACCTGCAAGGGTTTTATCATGCACCTGCCTCTTATTCCTCTGAGGGATGGAGAGGGCCTGCTTGACAGATTACCTCATTGCTGCTGATCAGAAAATTCCAGACTGGTTGATTAAGATTACATTTCTGGGGAAGTAGAAGCTGCAATTAAGTCAGGTAATAAGTCTAGGTTTGGTATCATCAGCTTTAGCACAAGTGATGCCATTCTGGGGCCTGTGGTTTTCTCTTTAACAAGAAAGGTAACATGATCGGACTTTATTTTAAAAAGCAAATCTCTGATTGCTATGTGGCGAATACACTGCAGAGGGGTAAAAGCGAAAGCAGGGAAGTCCATTAATGGGCAATTCCAATTGTTTAGGCAAGAAATGATAGCAGCTTGGACTGAAATAGGAAGGCAGTGAGATGTCAGAAGCTTGTTTTTGTAAATGTTAATTTGAGATGCTTATTCCGTATCCAAGTGGAGATGACAAGTAGGCAACGGATTTTCCCCACTGGAGTCCGGAGAAGTGGTCAAGACTTACAGATTACGGAGTCATAGATGGAGGAGAAGGAGTTATCGATTAGGGAGTCATCAGCCTATACATGGCATTTAAAGTCATGCACCTGGATGAGGTCATCTTGTGAGTGAGTGTCGATGCAGATAAAGAGGTCCAAGGGCTGAGCACAGGGCCTACCATCACAGAGTTCAGAGGATCCAGCAAAAGTGACTGAATGAGGTAGGAAGGGATTCAGAGAGTGTCCCCAGTGGCTAAGTAAAGAAAGTGTTTCAAAAAAAGAGGGAGTAATCAACCATGTTGACATCAGATAGGGCTGAGAGTTGATCTCTGGATTCAGCAACATGGAGCTCATTGGTGACGCTGAAGGGAGCTGTTTGGTAGGGTGGTAGAGATAAAGCCTTGTTTAAATTGGTTCAAAAGAGAGAATGGGAGGAAAGGAAGTGGATTCAAGGATGAAATATAACTCTTTTGAACATTTTCCTATAAAAAGAAGCTGAAAACTGAGGAGGTAGCTGGAAGGGAACATGGGGTCAATGAAAGCTTTCTTTTGTTTTGATTTGCAGGCTAATGGGAAAGCTCCAGGAGAAAGGAAAAAAACCAAAAAACTAATAATGTGGGAAAGAGAAAGAGGCCAAATCATGCAGAAGAGAGGGGTTGGCCTTCCTTAGATAGGAGCAGAGTCAGTTCATTCCGGATCACAGGAGGGAAGACAGGGAAAATGGATGCAGATAGAGATGGGTGGGGAGTTCAGGTGGTGGAGGCTTATGGAAGTTCTCTTCGGACCACATCTATTTCCTCAGTAAGAAATAAGAAGCAAAGTCATCAGCTGAGAATAAGGAAGGGGGAGGTGTTGATGGTTTAGAAGAGAGAAAGTGTAGAATGGACATCTAAGAGAATAGTGAGTTGACTGGAAATTTATCACCAGGCAACACTAAGTATCCCTTGAGCTTTGTGGTCACGCTGACCAGTGAACTTTAACTGACCATACATCTTTCTGACCAACCCTCACATATGGCTCTGTGTCCCATCTTTTTTATAACCTGACACTTGGAAAGCACCCTTCTCTCTGCTTTCATCTCTTGGCTTACTGAGAGGCCATTTTCCCAGCACCATGACTTTGGAAAGGATGACTGTCCCCCTGAAAACAACAGAGCCTTCTGTATTCTTCCTATTTCTCTCATTCAGACTGTCTTATCTGGAAGAGATAATGCTGCAACTGTGCTTTCACTCCCCTAGGCATTGTGTTAGGTGCTTCAGGAATACAAAGCCTAATAAGGATCCTGCCTGCACTCAGTGAATGTATAACTGGGTTGGGGAGCAGAGATTTGTACACAAGCACCTATGTACAATAGCTAAGCCCACTTGATCATGAGCACTTCCAGGCCTGGAGCTGTGAATAACTGAGTAGGGGTGTGTGATTCAGATCAGATGCTAGAGGGGATCAGAAATACAAGAGATCAGGAAGGGCTTGGAAATGTATGGGGAAGCTCTACTGAGGCAATTGGACTTAAGTACAGTCATTAGGCATGCAAATCGTCTTGTGGGCTTTCCAGTGTGTGCACTGGAATACATTAATGAGCTCAATTTCCCCTCTGCTGAAGCTCTGCTCTAGGCCTTTAACTGACACACCCTGTCAAAATATGTGGAAATTAAGTACCTTGAGTCCAAACCTCCCATGGAGAATCTAAAGGGAAGAAAGAAAGTACTCATAAATTGGCTGCCACTACCTCACTCCCTCCCAGGTGGCTGGATGTAGGAGCCTTTTCCCATACTTCTCAGCTCATTCCCTTTTCAAGATGACTTTACCGTCAATATTTGTTTTAACCAGAGTTTGCCCATATTTGGGGGTGGGAGAGGCATCAATGGAGAGATAGAGTCCCACCCTCCCAGGACGGCCTCCTTCCAGTTCCTAAGAGTCTGGGATGTGTCCATCATCTGTTTAAAAAAAACATAATTCAACTGAATAATTTTAAATATCTAACTGGCTTTATTTAATGATTCATGAATCAGGAAGCATCCCATCTAGCAGATAGAAAGGAGCTCTGGGGAGCTGTACAAAATGGAAGGCTTTTATAGGCAGATGGTTTGGAAAAAAGGAAATTTCTGGCAAAGAGTGGATTATTTCAGGCAAGGTCACCTTCCTTTGGGGGAAGGCAGGGGTCTAGCGGGCAGCAGGTCTACTAGGGCTGACCAGCTAATTCCAGATTGATTGATTAAAGGCCACATTCCTGGAAGAAGCTGAAACTACAGTTAGGTTAGGTATTAAGTCCTGGTGGGGCTTAGCACAGGTGACTCCATTTTGGGCCTGTTGTTTCTTTTTTAACACATCTCTATCCTGGATGGCTACGGTTGGGGCAGGAATTAGCTCATTTTGCTTATTTAAACTAATAAGCTGGAAGAGTGCTGTTTGTCTCAGAGCCACCATGTGGTTTGAGTGACAGATCTATGCCTTTGCCTGATGCTGAGACTCCATGAGAAACAGCATGTATTCTTGCTGAACTCTGATGGAAAGATAAGAGCCACAAACCATTTAATTTTAGGTTGTACCTGTCATTCACTATACCTTCTCAGTGCTTCTCAGTGATTCTCAGTGATAAGAAATTCCCCTAACATTTGTCATTCCAAAGACCCTAAAACAAAGTTAGTTCATTTTGTTACCTTAAAGAGGTCGCAGAAACTGCATTATAGTGAGTAATAAAAATATTGGTGCAGAGTACCCTGGGGTAAGCATTAGAGATTAGTGAGAATATGTTTAGGAATATCATGAGAAATAAAATGACTAGCTAAGAAAAGTGCATAAAATTGATGTAGTTTGGGCTTAAAGGGCAAACTAGAAATACCTGAAATCAGCAACCTCAAAGACAAAGAGAAACAGAAAAAACAAAAATAAATTTAGGTTAAACACATTTAGACCATAGAGGGACTTATTTCCTGACTAATGTCAAAAGCTGATTGTCCTTTGCCACAAGTGGGACAAATAACACCCCCTTCATCCAGTACCTCGCTTTCTTTTTGTTGCCTTTATAGTGTTTATACATTCAAAATATATAAAGAACTCATACAAATCAGTAAGAAAAATAGGCCACCCAATAAGAATAATGGGTAAAAACACCTGAAGAAGAACCCCATGAAAGAGGATATCTAAACAGCCAATATACATATGAAAAAGCACTGAATCAGTCTTTGAGCATGAGGAAAATTCAAATAAAAATTGCAACGGAAAACCCCAATACACCTACCAAGATGACTGAAGTTAAGACTAACAGTACCAGGTGTTGGAAAGAATGTCAAACAAGTGGAAGTCTTATACCCTGTTGCATTTCATCCGATGTTTTATCTCTGATTTTCCACTTCATTTATGGAGGAACTCGAAATGGTTTAAAACATATATATATATATATTTTTTTTTTAATTTGATTCAACTGTAGTGGGTGAAACAAAAACACCCTCTACAGAAAAAATAGATTTTCTATTGTATGACACTGTCCTGGCAACAACCAGTCAGCCCACCACATCCAGCACCCGGCTTTCTAACTGGTGTTCTCAGGCCGACGTCTATTCATGGCTAGAGCTGATTACAAGTTTTTAGTAAAGAACAAGCAAGAATTTTGCTTCTGACAACCCAGGGAGCAACTTTCTCATTGGAGAAACATATGTCAGAGCAGGTGGAAGAGGTTACTTGTCTTAGAAAAGGAGAGATCTGTGTGGTTGAGAGGACAGTGGACACCCCAGCCCTGAGGCTCAAGGTTGGCCAGGAGTGCTACTTGCTTAGGCAGAGCTGGGAGGCAGAACTGGGAGCAGATGGGATCTTTGGATGAGCTGGGAGTTCAGCCAGTGAGAACTCTGCAGGAGACTCTGACTGGTCTGGGAGTAGAACAAAAACAGGACTGAACAGAGAAAATCATTCCTAAACGAGAGAAGGCCTAACTGCTCCAGAGTGTGTGTCATCCGTACACTCACTTGGCAACTCAGTTCTGTGCTGTTATTTAACATTATTTAGAGTCAATGTTGCCCAACTAGACTGTCACATTCTTGAAGGCGAGTTTTGTATTTTGAGCATTTCATCTCTATGGCGATCTATGAGATAAATACTATTACTGGCTCTATCTCGCATAGGAAGAAACTGAGGCAGCTAGAGATGGGCAAGCAACTAATCCAGGATGATGCAGTCAGGGGGTGGCTTCTTACATTTCTGTTGACTAAAACAGTGAATCAATGAAGAGCAATGTATACATTTTCAAAAATATCCTTTTCAACTTTCTTAAGCAAGTTTAAGATGCCATTTGGAATTCATAATTAAAGTACTGGCAGCAAACTGTTTGAAGGGAGCAATCAAAGTGCATGCACTGAGATAGCAAAACAGTCAAAGGGTGATCTTTAACTAGTTTACTGGACTGTAAAATACAAAACAGTGAAGACTGTTATCTAAAGCAAGAGATAAAAGACAATGTAAAGATAACAAATTTCAGCAGTTGCAGATTTCTGTCTCTGGAAATCACAGCTGTTTTTTGTATCTGCCAACCAACTGGAACTCATCAGATGACATTTTTTTTAAGTAAATTTATTTATTTTATTTATTTATTTTTGGCTGCGTTGGGTCTTCATTGCTGCGCGCGGGCTTTCTCTAGTTGCGGTGAGCGGGGGCTACTCTTCGTTGCGGTGAACGTGCTTCTCACTGCGGTGGCTTCTCTTGTTGTGGAACACAAGCTCTAGGCACGTGCATGTTTCAGTAGTTGTGGCAAGTGGGCTCAGTAGTTGTGGCTCGCAGGCTCTAGAGTGTAGGATCATTAGTTGTGGCATATGGGCTCAGATGCTCCATGGTATGTGGGATTCTCCCAGACCAGGGGTCGAACCCGTGTTGATCCCTGCATTGGCAGGCGGATTCTCAACCACTGCGCCACCAGGGAAGTCCCCAGATGACTTGTTGAAAGCCCACAAGGTCCTGGCAGGGCACATAGAGCTTGCAGAAGACATGGGCTGTCTCTCTCAGGGCCTTACATTTAAAAAGCTATTCAGGGACTTCCCTGGTGGCACAGTGGATAAGAATCTGCCTGCCAATGCAGGGGACATGGGTTCTATCCCTGGTCCGGGAAGATCCCACATGCCACGGAGCAACTAAGCCTGTGCGCCACAACTACTGAGCCTGCGCTCTACAGGCCACGTGCCACAACTACTGAGCCCGCGCGCCTAGAGCCTGTGCTCCACAACAAAAGAAGCCACCGCAAGGAGAAGCCCAAGCACCGCAACAAAGAGCAGCCCCCGCTCAGCACTACTAGAGAAAGCCCACGTGCAGCAACGAAGACCCAACGCAGCCAAAAATAAAATAAATAAATAAAAATTTTTTAAAAAGCTATTCAGGGGGAATCAGAGACTTCAAGGGGAAACTGACCAGATGAAGGTGAAAGGACAAGCTTCAGAGCATGTTTTCACACACCCTAACAATTCTGGCCAAGGAGCGCAGCCCCTGGCTACTCTGTACAACAAGGAGGAAACAAGGACACCAGAAAGTCTGTATGCACTAAAAGGCTACTATTGATTTTAATATTTATAATTAAGGGTGCATTCATGTTGACAGTCATCATTCAGTCAGTCAACAAGCATTTGGGAGGACCTACTTTGTACTGGGCTCAATGCTAGTGACAGGTTTGCCAGCATAGAGAGTGGTCTCTAGAGTCTGTGCAACTCAAGGGACCTCATTCCTCTACAGAAACCAACAAACTCAAGTTGCATGTTGACTCAAGTCAGCATCAGAGGGCCAGCTGGCTAGCAAGTCATCAGACCAGCTCTTATCCAACCAACAAGTTGCCTCCTTGCTCACTTTGCTGTCACCAAGGCAACAGAGGTAGTCCTGGAACTGTCTGCCAAGTGTCCCCACTCCCAGCCCTCTATCCCTTTGGTGACATTTCCCTCATCTCCACCACCGTAACTGCTTGTGTCCCTCACAACACTTCTACCCACTGCTCTCCCTAGTGAGAGAGATCATCCTATCAAGGCTGCTTCAGAAGTTTCGTTTTTACTAGGTTTCGTATGTCTGCTGCGTCACTGGGGAGTGGATGCAGACATCTTATTCTCAGAATGAAGCCCTGCAAATAGTTGCTACGAAGTGTGCTAGCTGAGATGAAAGGAAAAATTGGGTTAGTATTTACCGAAACTGGTCAGGCTGAAGCGGAAATCCCCGAAGAGAAAGATGCAAAACACTCTACTGTTTCTAGTAGTGATAGAGAGATTTGTGGAAGAAAGCGGGAGTGGGGGTGGGAATATGGTGCAAAGTTGCTTATATGGATGGCAAGAGAAAAAAAACTGGGGGCAACGTCTCTCTGGGTAAAAGATAAAAAATTTTCAAAAATGCAGAATAATAGAGAAAAGAATCTAATAGTGTACAGATTAAACAAGAGTTAACATTATGCCTTTTTGCTTCAACTCCTTTGCTTTAAGAAATAAGATGTTATAGTCTAATTGAAGCCCCCTTTGTAATCCTCTGATCTCATTTTACCCCCACCACAAAGTGCAGATAATTTTCAAGAATGAGAGCTACTGAGGCATCATATTGGGGTCCTTTCTTATAGCCTATCATTGGTTTTTGCTTCATATGAAATATAATAAAGCTCTGTTCAACACCTATCAGTTTGTTTAAAATGTGTGAAAAATAAGGCAAATTCTATTCCTTATATACCTCACTGTTTGCAAATGAACCAGACCTGGTTCATGGGACATTTCTTAGAGAAAGTCACTCCTTACAGGTTACAGCCTTAAAGAAATAGAGATCAGCATGTCTTCTCCTAAATATCCCCCATGAGGCCCTGGAAAAGGATCTGTCCCTCTGAGCCCCATTTCTAAAATTCATCTCTTTCAACATACATTTTTTACACATGGCCTGTATCACTTCTGCTAGCTAGCTAGCTGGGACCTCCTTCGAAGAACATTTCTCCATGCGTGACATATGAACCAACAGGGATTTGTCTAAGCACTTTACGTACATAAACTCACTTAATCTTCACAACAAGATTAGATATAGTTATTGTCCCCATTTTACAGATGAGAAAACGCATCTGCAGCAGGTACGGGACTTTGTGTACTTCGGCAAAGGAATGATGTGGCAGTCATGAGCTCTTGCGTGCAGAGTAAACTGTAGCCCTTGTCAAATTTGATGTTGTTGTGCTATGTAATTACTGGGGCTTTAATAGCCTAAGGCTTCAATCCATCCAGTCATTATGTCAATGCCTACTGGTATTGTAGCTACTCCCTTAACTTTCTTCAAAAACAGAGTTTTCATTGCTTCATAGAGAACTCACTAGAAGACAGATGTCTCAGTGGACCCAGATCACCCCTTTTGCACACAAAAATATGTTAGCCATCCATCTTCTTGGGCCTAAGGAAGGGCTGGGACTTAGAGAGGGCAAATCAGAGGCACTTGGCGGCAGCAGCAGGACACAAGCCATAAATAGATGCAGGGGGAGTGGAAAGATGGTGCCCCTTTAGCCACAGTGCCTCTCTGCCCTTTCATTCTACTTCTGACCATCCTGCTGGCCTGGCCAAAACAATCATTCTTCAAAGTCCAGCTTAGTCCTATATCTCCAGGGAAGCCCTCCTGGACAAGGGCAGCCCACACTGGTTCCTTATCACATTGACCCTTACCGTTGTATAATTGGTTCACATTCTTCTCTGTCTCTCTCTCTCCTTCTCTCTTTGGCCAATGAACTTCCAAAAGACAGGAATATTTTATACTTATGTATACCTAATAACAATTATTATAAAACTCTTTGGAGTGCCAGTTGTTTCCTGGCTTAAGAATACGGAGGGAAACATATGGAGGAGACCATATGGAGAAAGAGAGGTCTTTATCATGGCAACCCTACCATGATAGGAAGCAGATGGTGTTGCTTGGGGACTGTATGACTACAAGCAATCTTCCAGCCATGGAAGGGGCAATATTCCTTCCTTCTATTCCAAGCACAAAATAATAGGGACATCTAAGAGATCTTCAAATGCCTTCATACCCTGGTTTACAGGAGGTTCAGCAGGACCCATTATTAGATTGTATCTGATAAGAGGAATTAAACACAAGGAATTAAACAAAGGTAGTAGACTGAGAGGATTAAGAACATGGACTCTGGAGCCAGATTGCCTGGAATCAAAGCCCAGCTCTGCCACTTACTAGTTGAGATACCTTCAGCGAGCTATTTAATCTCTCCATGCCTCTGTTTCTTAAACTGGAAAATCAGGGTGATAATAATATCATGTGTCCCTAAGGTTGCTATGAGCTTTAAATATACTTCTATTCATAAAGCACTTAGAACAACTGTGCCTCATACAAAGTGGCACGATACAAGTGTTTGCTACTATTTTTCATGTCCCTACCCTCTCTTCTAATGTTTTTTTTTTTTTCCTAAAAGAATAGGGCTTTCATTCAGACTGTTTAACTTTAGTTTTTCATACCATGGTTTGGGTCCAACAGGCTTCCTTAACGTATATGAATCATTTTTGCAAAAATGATCAGCAGAAATGCCTTTCAGCCTGGCATAATGGAAGGAGTCTGGCAGACCTGAGTTCAAATGCCAGTGCTACTCCCTAGCATTTCTGAGTGTCAATTTTTCTATCTGTAAAAGGGAACTAATAATACTTTCTTCATACCACTGTTATAAACATTCGAAATAACGCTGGATAGTAATCAATTGACACATAGTAGGCACTCAATGATAGCAATTTTTATCGTCATTCTCATTATCACGAATTGTGTTTCTCTCATGTTTCATAGAGTACTAAGCAAACTGCTAGAACTTATTTTTGTTTGTTTGTTTGTTTGTTTTTTGCGGTACGCGGGCCTCTCACTGCTGCGGCCCCTCCCGCTGCGGAGCACAGGCTCCGGACGCGCAGGCCCAGCGGCCATGGCTCACGGGCCCAGCCGCTCGGCGGCACGTGGGATCTTCCCGGACCGGGGCACGAACCCGCGTCCCCTGCATCAGCAGGCAGACCCTCAACCACTGCGCCACCAGGGAAGCCCTAGAACTTATTTTTAAAAGATAGTTATTACCTATATTCTTGAGGTTTTAAAATTTTCTACAAAAGAACTCACAGCTTCTCTTATGAAAGCTAACAGGGGCTCTATAAACATGCTATCATGTAATTCTAACGCTTCCTACCAATTAACAATGATATGATAGAGAAATCTAAAAATAATTTTTAAACCACTTTAATGAGGTATTATTGACACATTAAAAGCTGTACATATTTAATGTATACAACTTGATGAGTTTAGGGATAAGTATACACCCATGGAACCATCACCACAATCTACGCCATAAACATAGCCATCACTTCCCACAGTTTCCTCCTGCCCCCTCTAAAAACAATTTTTGCATCCTGTTTATACTTTAAACAAATCTCTAGGCTTCATTATAATATATGCATTGGAACATGATTGTAAAGCCATTTTCAAAAAAGAAAGTCTTGGTTTCAGTACTATCCTTAAAATGGTTATCATATTATAGGCAGTGGCAGGCATCACTATTTTAAATGAGAAACCAAGTACCAAAGGAATATAGTGGGAGCTTGTTCAGGATGTACATTGCCTACAGAAAACATTGTGGTGAAAAAGCAATTACTCAAAAGGCTTTTGAAGTTACAAGGGATTTGTTCCCTGGAAATCATTTTCAGAGTTTAAAAGAAAATTTTTTTCCTAATGAACAGCCTTACCTTTATTTGGAAGACTCAATACAATCATGGCATGTTAGAGCTGTAAGGAATCATTCTAAAGGTAATTTTAGGACAGTTGCCCCACTCTAGATTAGCCACTCAGACCCAGGGAGGTGATGAAAGTAGCTCAGGATCAGTCTTTTATTATCTTTCCTACAACTGGTCAACCCTGGACCAGAGTTCTTACATTTGCACTAAACTCAAGAGCTACTGCATCTCTTCTCTGACTGCAAATTTAGATAAATGTGGGAACTGACATACACGCACCCAAGGGGAGAGAATTTATACCTCTGTGGGTACATGAGGCTAGCGAGAAAAAAGGTAAAAGGGTAGCATGATTGAGAAATATTCCTTTAACGTAATTTTGTTTTATCAATGACTCGGACTGCCCATCATTTTTTGACATTATTATCTAAAAACTATCTAGCCAAAAACTCATTTTTTGGTGAAGCCTAAGAGGCTTTGACTAATCAAACATACAAACTCACCAGAAGGCACACACTGAGACCTCACATCAGGTCAGGCAGATTACAGGAAGAACCCCTGAGCAGAGTTGTATTAGTCAATCTGATATATATGGTTATTATGCACGTTTATGGAAAGCCCCGTTATTCACAGCGACTCAAACAGAGCAAATCCTTCACAGATGCTGGTGTACAAATCCTGTTCTCAAGTGGACTTACACTGTCCCTCTTGAAGCTACTGAGCGTTCTGCCTCCCAGAGGGAACCAGCAAGTACCCAATGTGGGCGGCTTGAAAATGGCTTTGAACAGGTGCTTCCATAGTCTCTTTTCAATTCCATTTTTCTTGGACTTTGTAAAGGGCTATCAGACACCAGGATGAGAGACACAATGCAAATACAAAACCAGATTTATTCCTCCATTGTCCTGATGTGACCTTCTTCACTGAATATTCCATCTTGTGTATGGAAGCTACTCTCCTCCACAGATTATGTAAAAGTTATTTGGGGAAGGGTGTTGTTGTCAAGGCTGAAGTTGTTTTATAGGTTGGAGAGAGTGACTCACTAAAATTCTTGTTAGAGTCCTGCTCTTGTAGCCTCCTCAGTCTCCTGGGAATACGGAAGGGAAATGGAAACGATCACCTCAAGGTACCCCAGTTTCCTTGGTGCATTTTCCTCATCATTATTTTCTAGTTATGTTAACTGTGGGGGTTTTTTTTTGGAATTTATTATTATTTTTTTATACAGCAGGTTCTTATTAGTTATCTATTTTATACATATTAGTGTATATATGTCAATCCCAATCTCTCAATTCATCCCAAAACACCACCACCCCTCCCCAACTGTGGCTTATTTTGAAATATTCATCTCCTACTTTTCTGTGTCTCCTATTAATTAGCTCTATTGTTATTTCACTGTTCATTAGCACCTCCACAAGAGAAGACAGGAAGGGAAATGAAACTCACCTGTAATTAAACAATACCAAGAAGATATTTGATTTGGTCAATACTGGAGGAAAAAGAACCATAGAACAAAGTGACTTTAGAAATCATCCCTTTGTAGTGGTTAAGATGGCTTAAGATGGACTTTTGCTGCAAGGAAGAGAAAACCTGACTTTGCTGAAGAATTAAATTTGACCTTAAGAACTAAAGACATGTGATTTACTTCATATGCACTAAGTCCCCTACATAGGAACCTTCAAGTTCCAAACTTTCAAAAATGCAAACACGGAGCTTACTAATGAAGACCTGATGGACTTGGAGGCCCCGAGAAAGGACAAAGAGAGACAAGAGGAAGAAGTAATTGAAGAACCGAAGAGATTCACAATGCAGTAAATGGCAAGGGGATTTCTTTATTTGAGGAGGCACAGGACCCGAATGCAGAACAGTAGCAGATTGTGTTAGTTGGGTACCGAGGCTAACTTTGTTGAACTTAAAAACAAATTGGTCTTACAAACGCGCTCTCGGAACAGAACTCGTTTGTACGTAGGAGACTTACTGTAATAAGAAGTCCATCGGTGAACAGTTCCAAGGTTGATGCAACAGGCCAAGGGCCAGCCTCTTCCCATCTCCAGGCCCCGCCATCCTCAGAGGGTTGGTTTCTCATACTCATGCTTGTTTACACATGGAGGCAAAACAGTTGTCACAATTCCAGGCATCTCTTTCCCCCACAAATGCTTTCAAGGCAGGAAGCAGAAGGCAGGGAACAGGCTTTCTCCCCATGTCTCTGCCACTTTCTCTAGGAAAAGAACCCTTCTCAGAAATGCTCCAGGACTTCCCAGGTGGCACAGTGGTTAAGAATCCACCTGCCAATGCAGGGGACATGGGTTCGATCCCTGGTCCGGGAAGATCCCACATGCCGCGGAGCAACTAAGCCCGTGCACCGCAACTACTGAGCCCGTGTCCACAACTACTGAAGCTCTTGCGCCTAGAACCCGTGCTCCGCAACGAGAAGCCACTGCAATGAGAAACACGCACACCGCAACAAAGAGTAGCCCCTGTTCGCCCAACTACAGAAAGCTCGCGTGCAGCAATGAAGACCCAACACAACCAAAAAATAAAAAAATAAACAATTAATTAATTAAGAAAAAAAAAGGAAACAGGTCACATGAGCCAGGCCTAGCTGCAAGGGAGGCTAAGTGAAGTCATATTTCATCTTCCAGTCTCTATTCCATACTGAGAAGTAGACAAGGAAAGGGGGGTTTGAAATGATTACAGGGTTAGCCAATCAATAGTATCTGCCGTAGGAGAAAACGATCTTATTTGTCAAATAAGACAATTGAGACCAAGAGAATTTAAGAAACTTACATTTAACATTTTTTGAGTATCCAGTGGATGCTGGACCCAAAGCATTTTTTTGCCAAAGCAAAAAGCTGGGTCAGCCTGACCTGCAGTTCTATGCACGTGTATTAGGTCACACCACAGAGGAGAGGACAGTGCACACTGGTGAGAGAAGCAAGCAAGTTTTCTGCATTAGGTAGATGAAATTACTTTTTTTAAAATGGTGAGGTGTTATTTGATTCTTCTTGAAGAGTATAGACACAAACACCTCTAGGGAATGCCCTGGCAGCCCAGTGGTTAGGACTCCACACTTTCACTGCTGAGGGCCTGGGATCTATCCCTGGTTGGGGAACTAAGATCCCACAAGCCATGGCGTGGCAAAAAATAAATAAATAAAAGATATATTGGAGGAAATTTTGAAACTGCTGGCTAGTAGCAGTACATTGGGATCTATGATCCCTGTGTATTAATGACCATTGTCAACACTAATGCACCTTTAAGATTTGGGGGAATTAAATGTAAATTTCTTCTGTAACAGGTATCCACAAAAAATTGAGAATCTACCATTCAAAAGACTACAAAATAAAAATATGAAAACACTTCACTGTTTTGGAAACATTTTTATCAACCCTGGTTTCATGAATGAAGAAGCTAAAGGTAAACAAATTTCAATGACTTGTGTTAAGTTTCAAGGAGACTCAATGACACAGTGCAGATCAGTGATCAATGTCATTTTTGTATGAGCTCATGCAGTAGAGCTTAAGTCATACAATTAAATAAAAATACATATTTTATTTTTCTGGATCACGTCAGCTCTGTCTAATTTCCCAGACAATTCAGGCAAAGGCGGGGACATTCACTTGAACCACCTTTGGAATTCACAAAGTTAAGACTATTTCCTGAATGACCTGGATAACTATAGCTATTGTCCTATTCACTATGGAACTACAAATAGCTTTACATGGAGACTTCTCATGACAACTGTAAATTGTCTAATTTGTAGCTTACATATGGAAATGAGAGTTTCAAAATCATACTCTGGTATGAATATTAACAACCCCAATTTACCAACACAAGCTTTGGCCTAAATAAATGGTCACAATAACCCTACACATCGAGGGCACTGACACAGGTCCCATGACCTAGAAGTGTCCTTATATCCTCCAAGGGAAGAGGGGGGATGGTGTCACAAGGCTGAGGATCTGAGAGCCAAAAAAGACCAAGTCCAGGCCAGATCAGGAGCAAATGGGTGGGTCTCTATCTCTGCTCAGACTACAGGCAGTTCCCAAGAGATCCTGTGTGATTACAAGCAACTACAGTAGCAAAAGCATTGGCCTTCTACTCCATGGAAATTTTCTCCCACCTTGGGCAGGGCTTGGAGTGAAGGGGGATTTCACTCTCTTCACCCTATTCCCCGACTAAGACATTTTCTGGTCTAACCAAGCCCAGTTTTTGGAGAAAGACAGAGACCTCTTTGTTATATCCAGGGGAAATCCACATTAGATTTAGCACGGAGGTCCATTTTTTTACTAATTATGTCACTGTGTAATTCTATGCATATGAAGAAGCCCCAGAAAAATATGAATTTACAATCATGGTCTTGTTCTATTGCATACAAATGTTTTTTGTTCCCTAATTCAAACTATTTACTGTAGAGAGATAGTCAATGTTAGGGACAGGAGGGGCTCTAGAGATGATCTACTTAGACTCCATCCTTCAACAGAACAAAAAAAGATGCCCTAACGGTGCTAAGAAAACAGCCACGCCAGAACTATAATCCAGAGCTCCTAACTCTTTGATTTTCTTATGTAAGAGATAAAATGCCACCTTCTCTTCTGTGGCTCTGTTCCAGATCACCCATCGTGGGAGACATGTCCTTTCCTAGAATCCAGAATGTAGCTTACTGTGAACAAACAGTTTTATAAATAGTAGTTGGTAAAGGTGAAATCATACTACTACTTCAGATATGTTGTGGTATTTTGTGGGCTTACTAGCCAACCTAATTATTACTATTTCTATGGGGAAAAAATGTATTTAAGGTTTTAAATAACCAACTTGCACATGCTATTTTGGACTAAGCACAGTTCGTAAATAGCCTAAGGCTAAAAGCCCTTTAATATAGTTCTTGGAAATTCTTGCGTCTCGCAGACACCCCGTGACTCTGAGGTGGCAGCAACAATTGGTAGGGAGTTCCCTAGGCATCTTCACTGGGGTCTCTTCTACTTGTGCCCTTCCAAGTGTCAGAATGGCTGCACCTCCTGCAGCAGCTGTGGCACGTCTCCATACCCATCATGGAGGTTCCCTGAGGTACACAGTGCTGGTGCGGTGGACATGGAGATGCACCACCCAGATCCCCATCAAGGAGGGACTTGCCACCCAGCTGCAAGGAGCGTGGCTGGTAGATGGTCTCCTGCTGTCTGCTTCTCCAAGGCCAGCTTCAGCTAGCCCGAGACTGTGCCTTCCTGGCACAGTCTGAGTCTAGTGACTGAGGGAGGCAGCAGGATAAAGGCCAGACATACAGATGGGCAATACTGTCTCCAGAGCCCCCCCAGTGGGCTGGCCAAGGTTCTGTTGGGCCTGCACTGCAGTTCAACATTTTCTTCTGCCCAATGCTCTTACCCACCCCCTGCCCTTCTTTTGATGGGTGTTTATTTGCTTTACAAAATACTTTATTTTTTATAATAGTTTTTAATGTACAGAAAAATTGATAAGATAGTAGAGAGTTCCTAATATTCCCCATACCCAGTTTTCTCTATCACTAACATCTTATATTAGTATGATATAGCTTTCACAATTAATGTACCAATACTGATACATTACTATTAACAAAAGTCCATAGTTTTAGATTTCCTTAGTTTGTACCTAATATCCTTTTTCTGTTCCAGGATTACATCCAGGATACCATTTTAATCCTAATAAATAACTTGCAACCAAAATTCTATTTTATGTTTCCAGAAAATCTAATCTGTGATAGTTGGTTGCCTATTCAACAGTCATTCTCCCTTTTTCTTGCTAATATCATTCCAATTTCTTACCAGCAACAGTGGGCCCAGCCTCAGGACATGAATCATAATGGTTCTAATCCAGTAGGGTAATCGCAATCTAATTTGCTGGTGACTGACCCAGGGGTGGCCATGTGATCCAATCATAACCAATGAAACACAAGGAAACTTCTGCCAGGGGCTTTCTGGGAAGATTTTCCACCCTGATAGAAATTATCATAAAAGTTCAAGGAGAAGTGTTTGTTGTTTTGTTTTGTTTTGTTTTGTTTACTCTGCTTCTCTCCCTATCTACTGAAGATTCTGTCCTGTAAGGCAAAAAGGCAATGTAGAGGGCAAAGGCTCCTGGATCTTTCTTGACATCATGAAGCTACAGAACCAACACTGGAAATGGAATTCTTGTTACATAAATAATAAACGTCCTTACATTTAAGACACTGCCAGTTGAGTTTTCTGTTCCTTGCAGCTGAAAGCATTTCTAACATGCACTCACTCAGGGTGGCCCAAGAAAATGCCTTATTATAAGGATTCACATGGCTAACAAGGAGATAGAATCTCATAAAATTTTAATAACAGGTCCAGGCCTCACAGAGCCTGAATTAAACAGTAGTTCTGATAGGAATCCTCCCTTGCAATTTTAGAGGTCTTTATGCCAGCACTTGACTCTATGTATCTTTTCTCTTCCTCACAAATACAGCTCACTTAGGGCATCTTAAGTCTCTCTTAATTTAATGATCTTTCAGCTTCAGCTCCCACTCAAAATTCTCAATATATCTCTGTTGAAAATCTTCACGGAGAGAATATAATTGACCCAGCACATCTTTTTCTTCCAGGTCATACTACAGGTCACTGGCCAGTCTACAGATTGTCTTTGGCATGTCCAATCAACTATGCTTGGAGGAGCAAGGTCACATGGTATAAAATCAAGCCATATAGAGCTGCCCCTTCAAGAGGACTGTGCATGGGACAGTGGGTTGGTCAGGCACAGTGACACATGGGGTCTGGCAGAGCAGCAGCTGGGAGCAGAAAGGTAGCGATATCAATGCCCTGCACTCTTATCCCTCATCTCCGTCCCTCCCCACCAAATTAGTCCAGTTCTAAGGCTTTTTGTTTGTAAATTACTGGAAACCTTCCTATCTCACACAAATAAAAGACAAGATGTCTCCAAATAAACTTCGGTTACGGCTACTAGGAAAGCCAGCAAGCAAGCAAGAGGGAGAAGGAAGGGAGGGAGGGAGGGAGGAAAGAGAAAAAGAAAGAACAGAGCAAGGGGCTATTGTCTTTGACAGGCAAACACAAGTGTCGATGACAAAGACTTGGCACATGAGCAAGAGAGGGAGACAGAAAGCAAAGCCATGGACGAATGAGGTCCAAGTCAGCTTCCAACTCAGCCCAGAACCAATGGAAAACAGAGACGGTTTCATGGAAGAGAGAAGTTTTAATGGGTGACATAAACTAGACTAATCCAACAGGCTCCTGCGGTACAATTATGACCCATGGAACGCATTCCATGGATTCAGCCGTACCATGGGTCATACCATTCTTCCCACAAGAGTGTCATCTCCTTTCCCTGACATCGGCATTGTAATACATTTTTACTGCACATCTCATCAGAGAGGCCCAAATTAATTCCATTTACAGAAAGGCAAAAGTACCCAATTTACCCCTGAGAATAAGACATACAACAGGAAACACCGGCCCAATGTATCTAAAAGCACAGAGTGAACTATGAAAATGAGATTTTACTCCATGACTACCAGAGGTTTCTTGCAAGCATTTGCTTTGCAGAAACCTTGGCTTTCATTCTTCTCTTGATTTTTTTAAGGTGGTCTTTGAACACGACTCAGTAGGTAGTTGGCCCTTTTGATGTTTGGCACTGGCATAAAAAGGATGAGTTATTTAATTTTCTGCAAAGGCAACTAAGCCTGTTCCGTATGTAAAAAGGCAAGCCATTCAGGCACATGTGAAAGCCTTTCTTCTTTGAAGGTTCAAAGTTAACATGTCAACTGAATTCCAAGGAATTGTGCACCAGACCCTGAAATGTAGAAACTTAAGTCAGGCAATTTGAAGTACAGCGTTAAAGCAACAATCAGGAACATTAAGAGGAACTGAAGGACTGCTCGTGGTAGAAAAATGATTTTTCTTTTCTGTCCTCAATTATCTAGGTTGGCTGTCTTCTGACCAAAGAGAATACTGGCAATCCAAAGGAAAATCCAAAAGGAACTGGAGTTTGCTATGCCCACAAAAGCAAGACAAATTAGAACTCTGGCTTGATTTATAGGATAGAACACAGACTAGTGGGAAGGGTTCCTTTAGCCTGAATGGTCCAGATTGGTCACTTGCATGCAATTGAGTTGATGTGTTGTGATACACAAATTTTTATTTGTGTATAAACAAGGCTTGAGGGGAAGCGAACAGCACTCAACAAACGTATTTTTTTTTTAAGGATCTTTTTGATGTGGACAATTTTTTAAGTCTTTATTGAATGTGTTACAACATTGCTTCTGTTTTATGTTTTGGTTTTTTGGCCGCAAGGTATGTGGGATCTTAGCTCCCCGACCAGGGATTGAACCCGCACCCCCTGCATTGGATGGCGAAGCCCTAACCACTGGACCACCAGGGAAGCCCCTCAACAAACTTATTGAATGCCTATATGAGCTAGGTTGTGTGGTAAGTGCCGGGAATACAGAAATGAAAAAGACAAACATCCACCAAAAAACCTATTTCATGAAAGAAGTGTAAAAAGGATAAAGTGGAAATAAATTAAAATAGATGTCCATAGAGTTTACGGATTTAGAGGATGGTTAGGCACCTTGAGTTTTATGAGCTTTCCAAAGCCTCCAGCCTACCTGAATCCAATCCAATCACCTTAACATGAAACTAAAGACCTTCTACAATTTGGTCTCAAATACTTTTCTATTCTTCTCCCCTACCAAACGTCTTCAGCCCCACATCATGCATTTTGGGGTAAACACAACTGTTTTCAAATGCACTGTAACTCTATAGTTTCAGTCAAGCCATTCTCTCAACCTGGAATATTCTCCCTGCCTGCATTCCTCATGTCTCCCTTTCTCCCTGCCACTGTTCCTTCTGCCTTACCACTCCTGCCGGACTGCTGAAGCCCACTGTTTTTAGCCTAATTAAATGCTAAAGCCTCCATGAAGAATATCACTGATTCCTCTTGATCCAATTTCCATGCACCCTTCTGGGCTCCTATTACATTTTGTTTATGCCTCTAGATTGGTGGATACTATTTATACCTAGCATTACAGTCATAAACATAGCTACATCCCTCACTAGATTGTTGTTTTTCTGCAGGGAGTCATGGTCTTATTCATTTCTATAATCCTGCTAGACTACAGAAATAAGTCTCAAACACCATGTCTGAGTACTTACACCAAGTAAGTACTCACACATGTTCTTTAATGTACTGAACTGAGTTGAAGAAGGACAAACAAGATGCATGAATGGGTTCTTAAATAAGCAGAGCCAGTTTGTACAGTCCAAATGGCCTATGAAAAATCATGTACGCCTTTTTTTAGTATCTTTTGTTATTTCCCATATCAGCAGGTTGCTTTTTCCATGGGTTTCCCCCCGAGACTTCTGTATTTCTTGATATTTCTCATTTTTAAAACTTATTTTTGTTCTGAACCAGTCTTCCTTTGTGTCTCTATCTGTACCAGGAAGTCAGGCCACTTCAGGAAAGCATGGACCAGTACACGCTGACAGAACTTCCTTATCATCAGAGCATGCCCCTGCCCCAGACATGTCAAGGAAATGTACATTCTGAAGGAACGTTCACAAGACCGTCAGCTGGATGGGGTTTCTTTATTCCAGAGCATGTCGGTCAGGTACAGGAGGCAAGGCATACGGACAGACAAACCTCAAATAAGGAGCTTCCCATTTGCAACCAAAACTGATTAGATCTCTGCGCTAATTTTAGTTAATTCTTCCAAAGACTAAAAGAGGAAAACAAGGTCTAGAGAGAGGACTGTTTTATGTCAAGAACTGTAAGAATTCAGGATAGACAGAGGAGAAGGAGAAGGGACAACAGGGAAGGTGTCCCTTAAATGAATCAAGTTGCTTCTGGCTTCATGGACTTTTGAGGTTTCAAGGAGAAGGTGGTCAACACTACTATTGGCAGCTCAGAGACAGGGTCACTCATTCAATCAACCGTTCAATAAATATTTGCTGAGTGTCTACTAGGTGGCAGGACTATTTATAGAACTGAGGAGAGAAGACATGGTCTCTGCTCGCAATGAGCTTTCAGTCTAGTGAGGAGGCCGGATCTTAAATAAGCAATTGCACAATTAATTGTGAGAAGTAGTACTATAGGAAGTGTAGGGTGCTATGAGAATGTATAATGGGGGTGTGTAATCTAGTCTGTGAGGTCAAGGAATGTGGCTCTGTGGAAATGACACTGAAGGGCTCAGGAAGACAAGTGGTATTTGCCAGGTAAAAAAGTAAAGAGAAAGTATTTCAAGCAGAGAGAATGTGAACATAGATGTAATCAGGCCTGGAAGTCAAAATAGGAAGGGTAGACTTGAGGGATGAGAAAAATGGGGTGTGGACTTATATACTGGTAGAACCCTTCTCTGACTGTGCCCACTAACCAGCCTCCCTATGGTGTGTTCTTATAGCACCCTGTCTCTGTCCTCCAGAGTTCATAATTGTGTGTAAGATTTGTGTGTGAGAGTGTGTTTGTGTGTGTGTGTAAGATCAATGAGGGTGAGAATCATTTTATGCTTTATTCACTATTGTAAGCTTGGTGCCACCACAGAACCTAGAACATCGTATGCACTCAATAAGTATTTCTGGAGTGAATGAATGACCAAATGAATAAATGATTGGTATAGTAGTAAAAACACCTCAGAGTGTTGAGTTCCAATTCTGGTTCCAGCACTAACTCTCTATTGATCTTGGATATTTCATTTAACCTCTTTAGAATCCATTTTTTTTTTCCATGAGCAAAATTAAAATGTTGAATGACATCACCTACAAACTCTTTTCCAATTCAAAATTCAAATGTGCCCTGTTCCCACAGGTTTTATTTTTTTGTTCCTTTTCTTGTTTTCATATTTTCCACTAAATAGTGTATGTTTTTCCTCCATACTTATTTATCTGCCTGTTCACAGGCAAAGCCCAGCATTCCAGGTGCTGCCACATAAAGTTAGAATTTGAAAGTTTATCAGACCCTGGTCAATGGAAGCAAATTCTGAAGAGCTGGCCTTTCCTCTACCCCAAATTATTTGGGTTATCAAAAGACTAATATCAAAGCTGATTACTAAGAGGTTCCCAGCCAAGTAGGCCTTTGATTTTCTTTTCCTACTTACACACTAAGATAACGTTAGTTAAAAAAACAAAATTCAAAAGCTCTTTTCACTTATATTTTTGGCTCTTCCAGTAAAACAGACTATCTAAAATGAATTAACTATCAGAGGGGTACCATTACCCCTACTATATCCTATGCTGAAACACACACATACATAGGCAGGATAGAGTCCCAGCGAGGTGCATTTTTTCCCTAGAATTAACATGATTCAATTTCAGGGGTTTATTAACATGTGGTTTTTAAAATGCCTGTCTTAAAAATGAATGTGTATAAGATAGCATATTTATTTTTATATCTGAAAAATATCCCAGTTAATAACCTAAAGTATCCCTAGTGGCAACAGTTGAAATAGCTTATGCTTTCACTATACTGATTATAACAGAAGGAGAGAATATGTTAAGTGCCTAGTTATTTACACTAATCGTGGTCATAATAATATCAAAAAGTTGAATTATGATATTTTAAATACCTAGTCAACTCTACCATTCTTTGGGTATATAAAGCTCTTTTCAGCAGAGAACAAGATTATTTTTTAAATTGGTTTGGAATCCTCTGAAACACTGTTCCTATTTCTCTTGAGTGTTTCCACCCATGAAACTCAAGACATAAATCTACTGCAATTTGCACAAAGAACATCTAACATATAACCGTGTATCAGAAGGAGGAGAGCCTATTCAGGAGAATATGTCTCTTTCCTCTCAGAAAAGAGAGGGGTATATCAGATCTAGTCTTCAAGCCTGCCTCTTAATTATTCTGCCTGAAGTATTTGTTCCTTATGCAAGTAAAGACTGCTTTATTTAACTCAGGATGATCATATTATGAATGCAGAAAGTAATGGCTATTCTGGTTACTTGAAATGACCAAAGACAAGCCTTGGGTGCATAATCTAATAATAGAATAAAAAATATAGTAAAGGGGAGTGCTCAGGTGGGACTTTTATCAATTTTGTGAGAAGTGGTAACATGCCAAAGCTTAATAACAATGTGCTGAAAAGGACAACATCTTAGTAAAATAAAGTGGCATCCATCCTAGTAGAATTCATCTGTTTAGTCCACAGGAAGATTTGTGAGAGCTTAAGCAATTGTCTTCTTGCCAAGAAAACTGGCTTTGCTGTCCAGTTGTTTTCCCATAGAAAAGGGCTTTTATTTTGTATCAAGATAATTTTTATATATTGATATTTCATATATTACAAATTTTAAAATTATTTATTTCTCTTTTGAATCTTACAGAAATACACTTCTAAAATAGTTTAATTGAGATATAATTCACATACCATACAATTCACCCATGTAAAGCGTGCAGTTCAATGGCTTTTAGCATATTGAGTCATGCATCAATCACCGCTGTCAATTTCAGAACACATTTATTACCCCCAAAAGAAACCCTCCATCCCTTAGCCATCACCTCACAATCTTCCCATTCCCTCAAGCCCTAGGCAACCACCAGTATACTTTCTGTCTCTATAGAATTGCCTATTCTGGTTATTTCATATAAATGGAATCATACAATCTGTGGTCTTTTGTGACTGACTGGCTTCTTACACTTTGTGTGTGTGTGTGTGTGTGTGTGTGTGTGTGTGTGTATATATATATTTTTTTTTTTTTTTTTTTTCGGTACGCGGGCCCCTCACTGTTGTGGCCTCTCCCGTTGCAGAGCACAGGCTCCGGACGCGCAGGCTCAGCGGCCATGGCTCACGGGCCCAGCCGCTCGGCGGCATGTGGGATCTTCCCGGACCGGGGCACGAACCCGTGTCCCCTACATCGGCAGGCGGACTCTCAACCACTGCACCACCAGGGAAGCCCTCAGTATATATTTTTAAGGATCATCCACATTGCAGCAAGTATCAGTACTTTATTTTTTTATATATATAAATTTATTTATTTCATTTTCGGCTGCGTTGGGTCTTCGTTGCTGTATGCAGGCTTTCTCTAGTTGTGGCGAGCGGGGGCTCCTCTTCGTTGCAGTGTGCAGGCTTATTGCGGTGGCTTCTCTTGTTGCGGAGCACGGACTCTAGGCGCGCGGGCTTCAGCGGTTGTAGCACATGGGCTCAGTAGTTGTGGTTCACGGGCTTAGTTGCTCTGCAGCATGTGGGATCTTCCCAGACCAGGGCTCAAACCGTGTCCCCTGAATTGGCAAGCAGATTCTTTTTTTTTTTTTTTTTCACTAGGGCCTCTCACCGTTGTGGTCTCTCCCGCTGTGGAGCAGAGGCTTCGGACACGCAGGCTCAGCGGCCATGGCTCACGGGCCCAGCCACTTCGCGGCATGTGGGATCCTCCCGGACCGGGGCACAAACCCGTGTCCCCTGCATTGGCAGGCGGACTCTCAACCGCTGTGCCACCAGGGAAGACCGGCAAGCAGATTCTTAACCACTGTGCCACCAGGGAAACCCAGTACTTTATTTTTATAGGAGAATAATGTTCCATTGTATGGATATATCACATTTTATTTATCCACTCATCAGTTGATGGGCATTTGAGTTCTTTTCACTTTTGGAATATAATGACTAATGCTGCTATAAACATTCATATACAAGTTTTTTGTGAGGACATATGTTTCATTTCTCTTGGGTTTGTCTATAGCCAGAAGTGGAATTACTAGATCATATGGTAACTCTAGGTTTAGCCATTTGAGAAACTGCCAGACTGTTCACCAAAGAAGTTGCATCATTTTATATTCCCACTAGAAGTGTACGAGAGTTCCAATTTCTCTACATCTTTGTCAATACTTTTTATTATCTTTTTTAATACAGCCATCCTAGTGGGTATGAAGTGGTATCTCATGATGGTTTTGATTTGCATTTCCCTAATGACTAATTATGTTGAACATCTTTTCATGTGTTTATTGACCATTTGTATATCTTCTTTAGAGAACTATCTATTCATATCCTTTGCCCATTTTTATTTTTATTTTATTTTATTTTATTTATTTATTTATTTTTGGTTGCACTGGGTCTTCGTTGCTGCGCACAGACTTTCTCTGGTTGCGTCGAGTGCGGGGGCTACTCTTCGTTGCGGTGTGTAGGCTTTTCATTGTGGTGGCTTCTCTTGTTGCAGAGCATGGGTACTAGGCATGCAGGCTTCAGTAGTTGTGGCAGGCGGGCTCAGTAGTTGTGGCACATGGACTTAGCTGCTCCGCGGCATGTGGGATCCTCCCGGACCAGGGCTCAAACCCGTGTCCCCTGCATTGGCAGGTGGATTCCCAACCACTGCCCCACCAGGGAAGTCTCCCTTTGCCCATTTTTAAATTGGGTTATTTGTCTTTCTGAGTTGTAATAGATATATAATTTTAAAGGAAACTCAATATGTAAAAACACAAATTAACTACACATATCTTGATCACCTGCTATGTGCAGTTTAGGGCAGTGTCACATGTGCAGAAAGCAAGGAAAAGATGCATCAAGAAGCTTACAATTATTAAGTCGGGGGAGTGAGACAAATCCACTAGTAAAGGAATATCAAGTTAGAAAATCAGAAAGGGCTTCGTGGAAAAGTTGGTGGTTATAATGGAACTTCTAAAGTGAGAATTTTGAAAGACAGAGAAATGGGGAGGGCATTTCAGGCAGAGGGAACAGCACGAGACGGGGCACGGGGTACTGGTGTTCAAGTCATGATAGGAGAACAGCAAGCAGTTGTTTGGCTAGAAAATAGAATGAGTAAAAGGCTAGATGATGAGGCTGGGAGTGGTTAGATAGGACCACATCTTAGAGGCTTAAAAACCAGGTTGAGGGGTCTGTGTTCAAATCCCTAAATCAGTGGTTCTCAACTGAGAGCAATTTTGGTCCCTAGGGAATATTGGCAATATGCGGAGACATTTTTGATTGTCACAACTAGTGGCACTATTATTAGTGGGTAGAGGCCAGGAATGGTGGTAAACATCCTCCAATGCACTCCAGCCCCCTCCAACAAAGAATTACTGGCCACAAATGTCAATAGTGCTGAGGTAAGCCCTATGATTACCTCAACTTACCACTTTGAGAGAGTTTTCATGTTGCAGTACACAGAGAATGATCCCAGCAGAGCCCAGTGACTCCCCCACCCCATCAAGTTGAGAAGATGAAGCTGAAACTCTGGGGGGATCAAGATAGCCAGAGTTCCTAATACAGAAGAGAGGAGAACTACACAGAGAGAGAACTCTAGAGATAGGCAGAGAGTTCCCCTTGAGAACTCAGCTAAGTACTGCTAAGCACATGCATATGAGGAAGAGCCAAGTTCAAGCCAGGGGAAAGAGCCACCTGAAAGGATTAAAGGGAACAATGCCTAGTGTTCACCTAGGGTAGAGAATAGTGCCTTTTATCACCACCAAAAGGCAAGACCTCATGATTCACACTACTTCCACCCAACAAGGTAAAATTCACAATGTCTGGCATCCAGTCAAAAATTACCACACATTTAAAGAAGCAGGAAAATACAACCCATGATGAGGAGAAAATAAAACCAATCAGTTGAAACACAGATCTTAAAATTATCAGACAATGATATTAAAACAAACATTATAACTGTATTCCACATTGCAGAAAGTTAGGTAGAGTCATGGAAGATATACATAAAAAATAAATAAGACGTCTAGAAATGAAAATTGCAATGTCTGAAATGACGTACTGGATGGGATTAAGAGCTGAGGAATGGCAGAAGAAAAGAGCAGTCAACTTGAAGACATAGTGATAGAAACTATAGAAAATGAAATGCAGAGAGAAAAAAACTTAAAAGGAAAGAAAGGAATGAAGGAAAGGGAACCAGTGAGCTGTAGGACAATTTCAAGGGGCATAATATACATGTAATTGGAGTCCCTCAAATGGTTTATAGAAAAAAAATTCTGAATAAGTTACAGACAAAATTTTTCCAAATTTGATGAAAAACTATAAAATCACAGATCCAAGACTCTCAAAAAACCCCAAGCATAAGAAACAAAGAAAACTATACCAAGACACATGATAATCAATTGCTCAAAACCAGTGATGAAGGAACAAATCATTTAAAAATCAGAGAAAAAAACCACATTATACACAGAGGAACAAAGATAAGGGTGGCAGCAGATCTTTCATTAGAAGCAATGCAAATGAGAAGACAGTGAAGCAACATCTTTAATGAACTGGGAAGAAAAAAACAAAAACCTGTCAACCTAGCATTCTATACCCAGGGAAAATATCTTCCTAAACAAAGGCAAACTTTTTAAAAAGTTAAACCTAAAAAAACTGAAAGAAGTAATTACCAGTTACCCATGAAGTGGTATAGCATTATTTGAAAGTGGACTTAGATTAGTTTTAAAGAAATATTGCAAACCCTAGGGCAACCACTTAAAAAGTTATTTAAGGAAGTATAATTGATATGCTTAGAGAGAAGAAGAAATGGAATCACATTAAATGTTCAATGAAAGCCAGAGAAGGCAGAAAAAGAGAAAGATAAATGGGATGGAAAAAGATACACCAGGCTAATGCTAATCAAAAGAAAGTTGTATTAACTAGATTAATTTCAGACAATGCAGACTTCAGAACAAGGAAAATTTTCAGGACTAAAGAGGAGCATGACATAATGATAAATCAGTCAATTCTCCAAGAAGATATAACAATCCTTAACATGGATACTCCTAACAACAGAGCATCGTAACACATGAGGCAAAAACTGGTAGGATTGCAAGGAGAAATAGACAAATGTGATAGCTGGAGACTTCAACACCCATCTTTCAGTAATTGACACATCCAGCAGGTAGAAAATCGGTGAGAATATAGTTGAACTAAATAGTACCATCAATCAACTGGATCTAATTAACATTTATAGAATATTTCATCCAACAGTTACCAAATACATATTCTTCTCAAGTTCACATGGAATATTCACCAAGATAGACCACATTCTGGGCCATAAAACACACCTAAATAAATTTTAAAAAATCATATAAAGTGTGTTCTCAGACCACAGTGGAATTAAATTAGAAGTCAGTAACAGAAAGATAGCTGGAAAATCTGAAAATATTTGGAAATTAAACAAGACACTTCTAAAAAGACTAATCATACCAAGTGTTTGTGATGTGCACAACTAGATCTCTTATACACAGCTAATGGGAAGGTAAAATAGTACAAACACCTTGGAAAACAGTTAGAGTTTCTTAAAAAGTTAGACATAGACCTGCCACATGACCTACCCATTCCACTCCTAAATATTTACCCAAGAAAAATGAAAGCATATATTTATATAGAGACTTATACATGAATATTTATAGCAGCTTTATTTGTAATTGTCAAAAACTGGAAACAATTCAAATATCCTTCAACAGGTGTATGCATAAAGGACTGTGGTATACCATGCAATAGAATGCTCCTCAGCAATAAAGAGGAATGAACTATTGATGAATAGTACAATCTGTGTAAGTCTCAAAATAATTCCTAAGTAAAAGAAGCTAGACAAAACAAGACCGCATATTGTACGGTAACTTGATGTAAAATACTAGAGAATGCCAACTAATTTAGAGCGACAGAAAGCAAATCAGTAGTTATCAGGTGATGTTGGGTAGGAGGGTGCAGGGAGAAACTTTTGGGAGTAATAAATAGGGAATATGTTCATTATCTTGACTGTGGCAGTGGTTACATGGGTGTATACCTAAGTCAAAACTTATTAAATTTTATATTTAAATATGCGCAGTTTATTATATGTCAATTATACCTCAAGAAAGCTGTTTTTAAAATGTATATAATGCAAAGGTTCGGGAAAAACTGAATTCACATAATGTAATTATTTCTTTTGCCCTGAACCAGATTAAGGCATTTTCTAATCTAAGTGTCTTTTTTTTTTTTTTTTTTTTGGCCGCGCTGCGCGGCACGTAGGATCTTAGATCTCCCATCAGGGATCGAACCCAAAGCCCCTGCACTGGAAGCATGGAGTTTTCTAAGTGTCTTTTACTGGTTAGTTCACCTGGCTATCACAAATCACTGAAATCTAAGAGCATAAATGATAAACCAACTTCATTGCAGCCCATCTCATTCTGTTTTGTTCCATGAATTATTCTTTCAGCAAGCAAATATGTGCTCGGCTGTGAGGGTAGCAAGGTAAGAGTATGTGGAAAGAAGAGTCTCAAAATGAATGATGGTAGGTCAGGAACATTATCTTCTTATACGAAAGACAGCACACTAAAATCTGTTTAGTTGTTTTGCAGCTGCTTAAAACAAGTGAGGCCTTCTAGGGCTCTAAAAAAAGCAAATGAGCAAATATTACCCATTCTCTAAGACACTGTCTGAATATAATGAGGTTCACTTTGTGTAACTATGTTTTAGATTCTGGGCATGTGGACCTTTACTTGCTTTCATGGCAGACCTAAGTTCCTTTGCAGGTTTTCCCTGGAGATCTGTTGATGACCTCTTTCATTATGGGATTCTCGACCAAAGGGTTTACCAAGCATTTAACTTGCTTCAGCCTGTCACCTGTACATAACATTGAGTTAATCATATTTAAGTCTACACTACTACACTGAGAAGGAAGATTAACATATTTTTATAAATACTTAGTAAAGAAGGTGACGATACTAAATAAAGCTATGCTTGTAAAAGTTTCTGTTCTTACAGGTAACATGAATAGCATCTCTCCAAAGAACCAGCTTCTTCGTTTCTCTCTTCCATGAGTTGGCTTTTCTTTCTTGGCACCTCGGAAATGAGTGTCCACTGAGAGGTACAATTACAGCCTTGTAGATTCTGTCTATCACAGTGAACACTCTTCACTCTGAACTTGGATTTAACGTGTTGTTGGAACCTCTCACATGGACTGTATCAGAGTGTACTCAGCATCGTTAGTTCTAATTTTTCGTGCATAGATCATTTCTCCCCAACAAAAATTATAAGTTAACTGAAGAGACTGTATCTGCCTCTTTGAGTCTCGAGATTGAACATATCTAACACTTAGTATTGTTACTTTAAAAAAATCTTCTTCAGAGGTTACATATAAAAGGGACAGTAGAATTTGAGCAGATTATATCATCTTACACCAACATGTATGGAGCACTGCCCCCTTGATGCCTAGTACAGTGCTAGATCTGCAGGAAATACAAGGATATGTCAGGTCATCACAGAAGTTGAATGAGGTTAGATTCAAGAGGGCCTCCCGGTGCAAGGCCAAGGGGCTTGGACAGGATAGGGAACCATTAAAGGTCTTTAAGCAGGAGTAAGACAAAATGAAAGACCGTTATCAGGAAGAATTACCTGATAGAATGATATAGGATGAATAAATTCAGGACAAACTAGAGGCAAAAAGACTAATTTGCCTCTAGTTAAGGCAAATAGTAGGTAAAGATTGAAGCTGTTCAGCTGTGAGATTAAGATGGACCGGAATGGAAGCAGTTCAGGGAGAAAGGACAACCATGGGCAGAAGGCTTGATAATGGAAACACAACATCCATTAGTTGAGTCCTAAGTATTTTTTCTCTGTTATTTTTATTTTTTACTTATATATCTCTCTTCTTCCAAAATAGAATTTCAGGGAGTTTACTTCTTCTTCTTCCAAAATAGAATTTCAGGGAGTTTACAAAACTTCATGCAGGATGACATAAAATTTAAAATAAGTTGGTCACAAAATTGGAACAAAGGAATGATTATGGTTAGAAAATAAGATAAAGCTAAGGGTAAATTTGTTATACAAAATGCATGCTGTGAGGAGGACACAGTTGGACACTTGAATTATTGTGCAAATAAAGGTAAAAAATAAAGATAGAAAAACACACAATTTCTCAGGATAAGCCCAATAGTTTCTGATACCAAGAACAGAGAAAAATTTCTCTTTGAGGTCTGTAGACAGAAGATACTATGCTTGCTCTTTGGTGAGCAATAACTGTCCTTAACAATATTCTTAGAGTAAAAACATCTAGTAATATAAGCATTGGTATAACACAGGAGGAAAAAAGTCAAAATTAGTGAAAATAATGGCAGTGAGAAGCTCCAAAGCAACAGGATGTGTTTTTGGCTAGTCTGTCTTAATTTGGGGATGGATTTTTTTTAATCTCTAGATGTCATGTTCCCCAAAATATGACCTATATACCATCAATATAAACTGGGGTACTTCATAAAAATGTAGACTCCTGGACCTCCCCCAAGATGTAATGAATCACAATCTTTCGGGAAGGGGCCTCAGGAATTTAATTTTTTTGAAAAACTTCCCAAGTAATTCTTTTTTTTTTTTTTTTTGATATCTAAGAAGTGGATTTATTTAGAGAGACGCACATTCCATAGACAGAATGTGGTCCGTCTCAAAAGGCAAGAACAGCCTTGGGAGAAACACACTCTACAGAGCTTCCCAAGTAATTCTGATGCACACTGATGTTTGAGAACCTCTGACTCGAGCCAAGCTTTTCAATCTATGTGTAGACACGTTACAGGGTATGAATTCAGCAAGCCATGATAAATGTTTTTTAAAATGAAATACAAAGTAGAACAGACTAGAATATATCAGAGTGACCCAAGTTTTAAGTATATGGAATTAGAGTAAGTATTCTTCAGGGTAAATTTTTGAATATACACATATTATTATATGAAATAAATATAACAATGTAATAAATAAGATATATGTTTGTATATGTATATAAATATATGTTACATATATATAGCATATTGACTATTATATACATCTATGACATCATGATATATATAATTGTCTTAGAGTCACTATGTGTTTTTTCATAAATATACTAGTTAGAGGAATTCTTCAGACAACATTCCCTCTGGATTGTTTTCTCCACTCAGTTTTCATTAAGCTCTGAGCAGCAATGAGTCTGAACTCATACCCGACAGAAGGACCCTGTAGCCAGGTAGGTGTCATGTGTCCTAAACTGTTAGCCCAGCTGGGCAGAAGTGAGTTACATCCGTGAGGAGTTGAGAAGTTAGACAAGAACTAGAAACTAAATAGAAGGCCAGAGACCTCAACCATCTCCCTGAAGGCCAGACCAAGTGTCTCCTCAAGATATAATTGGGGTCCATCTAAAACAGAGGTAGAACGAGCAGGTCTGGGTTCCTCTCTGCAGCTGAACAGTTCTTCTCGTATCTGACCTCCTTCTATTTCTCTTCCTATGTACAACCTCCCCTCCTACTCAGGAGAGATCTCATCTCTGTGAATCTAGGGCCTTAAAGTTGAGGCATCTATTCCCTGCCATATTTCAAGGCCAAGCTGAAGTTCCACCTTCTCGATGGAAAAGTGGTCCCACTTTGTGGTCCCAAACCACAGTCAGGGTTCCTTTCTCTGAATTTCTACACTCATTTATTCATTATCACAATTTGTCTTTTGTGAATTCATGCATCCACTCAAAACAAATGTTTATTAACCACCTATTATGTGTCGGGTTCTGTGAGGGTAGAAAATTTACATGGCTTTGAACTCTCCACAGCCCTCAGGACAATGACTTGCATATAGTAAGTACTCAACATACATTGTTGACTAAAATGCATTTTTGCTTCCTAATACTTTTTTCTTTTTCTTTTTCTTTTTCTTTCTAATAGTAAGAATAGATGCACAGAAAGAACATGAAAATTTGTAGCAAATTGCACGGCAGGTAGCTGTGCTCACTTTTTCATACCTTTACAATACAAGGCTGCTCTTGTGTGTACAGATGTGACCTTCTTAAATCATATTTAACCAAATTAAAAACATTTATCAGGAATGTATCTGAATACATTCTAAGCATCATTTATCCTAAAAAAGCAAGTCAATTGAATTCATAATGAAATCTTTCATTTGTTTCAATTTGATCTACCTGAGATGCTTAAATGGATACATAATATACTCACTTCTCCCTAGGAATATCCTAAACCAAAAGCTAAGAGTGTCTTGCTCCCCAGAAAAAGAAAAACAAATATCGTATATTAACGCATATATGTGGAATCTAGAAAAATGGTACAGATGAACCTGTTTGCAAGGCACAGACGTAGAGAACAAATGTACGGACACCAAGGGGGGAAAGCACGGGGTGGGGGGTGGAGGGTGGGATGAATTGGGAGATTGGGATTGACATATATACACTAACATGTATAAAACAGATAACTAATAAGAACCTGCTGTATAGCACAGGGAACTCCACTTGACTGTACAGTAGAAACTAACACAACATTGTAAAACAACTACACCCCAATTTAAAAAAAAAAAAGTGGAGCTGGAATAACTGGATAATCTCACGAAAAAAAAAAAAGAATGACTTGTTCCTTTCTGTGTTAAACAAGCTTTAGGAGTGGAAGTATTGCCTTTATGCATTTTTAAGCAATCAAAATATCTTCATGGGGGCTTCCCTGGTGGCGCAGTGGTTGAGAGTCCGCCTGCCGATGCAGGGAACATGGGTTCGTGCCCCAGTCCGGGAAGATCCCACATGCCGCGGAGCGGCTGGGCCTGTGAGCCATGGCCGCTGAGCCTGTGCGTCCGGAGCCTGTGCTCCGCAACGCGAGAGGCCAGAACAGTGAGATGCCCGCGTACCGCAAAAAAAAAAAAAAAAATTTTCATGGGATGAAAAAAATTTTTACAGAATTTCTATGGTTGAATAATTTGAAACAGCTAGGAAACTGGATCCATTAAACCCACTTACAATAAAGCTTTTAAAATACACAATAATATATGATAATTGTAATTTTTGAAAATGTAGCTTTTATTATTTATTTAAAAATCTAACAAATCACCTATAACCCTGTCACCTATGAATTAGTACTTGGAAAATATCCTGCTAGGTCTGTTTTAAGAAGTCTTTAGCTTATCAGTTATCTATGAGAAATCTTTGAATTTACTAGCCTTAAGGATGGGACTTTGTCACCCAGCCTTAGACACAGTAGTAGAATCGAATAGAAGAAAACAATGTGGAACAGGGAGTCTTTCCAAAGAAAATTCATCATATATCTTTCTTAATGAACCTATTAAAATGGGGGAGAGAAATTGTTAACAAAAGGTAACTTTATCACCGAGGCAAGATATGCTATTATTGCCTTAATAACCAAATTACTCTCTGACATTACTTTCACTCGAGAATGTTATATGCTTAATAAGAAGTGCCAGGATGGGATGTGCTCAGCATTTTCACACTCATTTACTACAGTACCTCAGAGCATTATAGAATGTTCACTTGAAATGTAATTTTCCAGCTAAGTTACAGCTTTGCATAGAGTTAGGGAAACTCAAACTCTCGATTTTGTCCTAGAGATTTTGAAGTTTTATGTTATTATGACTATCTCACATGCCAAGGTAAAGCCAACAGTGTTAACTTACACCCAAGAGAACAGAGTGAAACTACAATCACTGACTGACAACTGACTTACAATAAAAAATCTCCACAGACTTAAACGGCTGCTTTAAAGGAGACATAACTAACGTCAGTACTGGAGAGATGAAAGCAATTCGATCCCTGCGTATTCATGTCAGTATGTCAATGCATATCTATCTGACTATGATGACAATATAAAACTGGAAGAAGGTCAGGATATCTAAGCATGGCATTAAAGTCTAGACCAAATCTGATCGAAGATCAAAGATACTGTAACTACCAGTCTTAACCGCATTCTGTTAAGTTTAATTACAGTTGAACTCATAATTTATTTCCAAGATCTCCAAGACATCCTGGCTAGTACTCTGGAATTTTTTACGTAACCATACAGGGATTGAGATATTTTAAGATTCTAAGCCTATAACAGTGTATTTGTAGATAATTATATGCTGTGGGATGTATAATATGATTCCCTGTTCTTTTGATAACACAGGCACCCGTTGAATGAGAGCCTGAGTGAAAACAGTAATTCAAAGTTTCCTTCCTTTGTGATTTTTTGGTCTAAATCTCACCATTACTTTTTCATTGTTTGGACCTTATTGTATTAAAAGGCAGGGCAAGCCTGATAAGAGCAAAGGAAAGGCTTAACACAGTTTGGAGAAGGCAGCATGGATTTCCTCCAGAACAGGGACCCACCCTAGGGGCCTGGAACCATGGGAATTTCCTACTGAAGGATGTAGCAGTCTATAGCTTAATTTTCACCCTAAGATTAATGGGACCTGGGATATGGAACATTCTCCAGCTCTGGGTAAAATCAAATACCACAAGTTAGAAGTTCAGGTGCATTTCTCTTTTTTATGGATACCAGTATATTGTCAAAGAGACTCACAGACTACATGAAGGGAGAAAAAAAATGTTTTTCCTGCAATTCCTATGAACTGTGAAGAATTGAAATTATATGCTTGAGGACAGCAGCAGCAAAGAGACTCAGAAGAAAAAAAAAACACAACTTTTAAGCTACTTCTGAAAACTGATGAATGTCACATATTATGCTCACAGGATATCCTATCCAAAAGGATTTGCTTCTTTCAACTGTCCTGCAACTCACAGCTGTGACTGTCACATTCTTGAGGTGAAGCTATGCTCCATGTCCACTTAAGCTTGATCTGCCTATGAAAGCTGCCAACCACAAATATGCAGGCACTGGAGCATTCTGTCCTCCCATCACTACCACAAACACTTGGATTAGTGCTTGATTTATTAAAGTGATAAGTGATTCTACTACAGCAGTGGTTCTCAAATGGGGCTGGTTTTACCTCCTCGGGGACGTTAGGCGATGTCTGGAAACATTTTTAAGGGTCACAACCTGGGGGGGTTGGGGTGGGTGTTGCTATTGGCAACCAGTGAGTAGAGACCAGAGATGTTGCTAAACATCCTACAAAGCACAGAACAGCCCTTCCACAGCAAAGAATTATCGTGCCCAAAACACGATACCTAATGGTACCTAAGTTGAGATACTCTGAACTAGAGTTTTCTTTTTCTCACAACTGCTCCATGGAGATGAGCATGGATGTGGGTACGTAAGGATGGTAGACGAATGTATTTGCTCCCTTATTTCTCCATCCCTCAAAACCCTCTTCTCTACCTTTGTGTAACTGGTCACCATTCAGCTTTCACCAAAATCTATGGCTTCTAACTGAAAGACACCAAGGGTCACTTTTAGCACAAAACAAATGTTTCTCTCTTCCAGGAGCCAAATGGTCTGTGCTAACTTTTCAAGTGTCTTCAACTCTTTTGATGAATTGAGGTTCTTCTCTAGCTGGTGAAGAAAAACAACATGGATAATGGTCTCTGCAGCTGTTGGGAGGTTTGTGTGTTTTGTTTTTTGTTTGTTTGGGTTTTTTTTTTGTCTAGATTAGCTGCCCCAGCTACATTAATTCATGCACTTGACCAAGCAAAATGCCTCATTCCTAAAATAGGGTAGTCAAAGAAACCAGATTAACCTGGAAGGAAACATGAAACTGTGGGAAAGAAGATAAGGCTGACCACCCAATCACCTCATTTTCAGAAGAATCAAAGTCTTGCACTGCCAAGGCCACCTGCTAAAGTCCAGAAAAAGAAACACTGGAAGAAGAAAGAAATGCTGATGAGGATGCAATGATATAGGCCAAACTAGAAATAGAGGTTGGGGGGGCCAAGGGAGAGCACATTCTTTTCCCATAACTATTGATACTTCGTAACCATGCTCCCAAATAGAGGCATTTGCATGCCTTCTGTTAAAAGCATTAAAGGATAACCCATGTCCTCCCTTGGTTACAGAGCTCATAGCCCTGTTCTAATCAAAAGGAAGATAACTCTACTTCCAGGAATGTTTGAGTCTGGAAGCAGTGGTCTAAATGACCAGTAAGTCCCTATCTGTTATCACCCTTCACATAGAACACTATGTGCCTGTGTTGCAGAGAATATAGTGTGAGGGGAAAAAGCCAAGCCTTTACCAAAACCCATATACTCTTTTGGGAGGAATGGACTTGAACTTATATTTAGGCTGAGCGACATAAAGGTGGGTCCTGTTCTCCAATAGGTTTTCCAGTATCTGTCTCAAAGCCCACCATTAGCCATCCATCCTCCTTGCTAATTACACTCCAGCTACATAAGAAAGTGTGGTTTTTCACACTTGGGATTCTGTTTCCTGGCCTCTTTCCCTTTATCACGCTCTTCCTCACCATCAATCCCACTTTTGTCTTCCTTTCTTTAAGATTAGGCTCAGGTCCCATTTTTAGGGAACTTCCCTATGACCCTACTCTCACCCTTTTTCTGTGCTTCTATGACAACCAGTTAATATCAGCATCATTCTATATAGGCCATTTTCCCGTCTATTCATATTTCCAGTGGATATCAAAAGTTTAGTGCGCAAAATATTCACTTGAGGAATTTGCTAAAAATACAGATTCCCTTGCTCTATGCAGAGATTTGTGTGTGTGTGTGTGTGGTATGCAGGCCTCTCACTGCCGTGGCCTCTCCCATTGCAGAGCACAGGCTCTGGACGCGCAAGCTCAGCAGCCATGGCCCACGGGCCCAGCCGCTTCACGGCATGTGGGATCCTCCCGGCCCGGGGCATGAACCCGTGTCCCCTGCATCGGCAGGCAGATTCCCAACCACTGCCCCACCAGGGAAGCCCTATGCAGAGATTTTTGAATCAGTAAGTGTAGGAGAGACCCAGGAGACTGCATCTGTAAATAAAAACCTTCCCTAGTGATCCTGATGCTGGTGTCTACCAACAACACTGGAGAACTCAGCCATGTCTGCACTCCAAGCCCCTTAACAATGAGTCTAGAAGCCATCTTTAATTTTTCTTCATATCCCCAGCACCAATCCAGGGCCAATCCATGGCACAGGGAAAATCCATGTTTCAAAAAGTTGTTGAGAGACTTCCCTGGTGGTCCAGTGGTAAAGAATCGCCTTACAATGCAGGGGACGTGGGTTCAATCCCTGGTCAGGGAACTAAGATCCCACATGTCGCGGGGCAACTAAGCCCACTCGCCACAACTACTGAATCACGCGCCTCAACTAGAGAGATTGTGTGCCACAAACTACAGAGCCCATGCACCCTGGAACGTGCGGGCCACAACTACAGAGCCCACGCACCCTGGAGCCTGCAAGCCACAACTAGAGAGAAGCCTGCGCACCTCAAGGAAGAGCCCGCGCATCGCAAGGAAAGATCCCGCGTGCTTCAACTAAGACCCAACGCGGCCAAAAATAACTTAAATAAATAAATCTTTTTTTAAAAAAAACAAGTTTTTGAATAGATAAGTCCTGAAACATCTCTGGTTGAGAAAAACAAACATCAAATAAATTTTTTATATGGAGTAGTTGTGAGGCCAGGAAAAAAAATTAGATGAAAGGAGTAATGGAAAATCCCTGAAGTCAATTTCCAGTTGCTCCATATTTTGCCAAGAAACATTACTGCAAGTCTCTTCTTCACTTTTAGCATCAATTCCCATTACTGAGTTTCCCTCTGCTCACCATGCCTGGTGTTACACCAATCAGCTACCTGTGGACTTTTATATCATCTTTATACTGCATCCCACACCCTTCTAGTACTGCAGTCAGGAAGAATATGTGCTTTACGTTAAATGCCCTCCTGTACTTTCTGATCATCCATTCTTAATCGGTAGTGCCCAACCTGAGACAGAAAGTTTTAAATCTCAATTCGAAAGAAGACAAGAAAAGGGTCTCATAATATCATACCACTTTTAGACAAAGACAAAGAATAGTCTGTAGTCGAATAACTAGTAAAATCAGAACAGAAATACAGCTCTGGTGTGTAAAGCAAAGTTTTGTGTGTGCTCTATTAGGTATAGATGTTAGTCATACTAGGAAAGAAAAAAAAAGAAGTGTGTGTGTATATACGTGGGTGTTCAGTTAAAAATGAGCTTGCCAAAAAAAAAAAAAAATGAGCTTGCCAAGAATTTTCTAGTTTCGTATTAGAGCAAAATAGATTTGATTCTTTGTCCTGGTGTCTCCCATCTTGGTTCAATGGGAGTCGAAAATATTTTTCACCCAACCCTCAGGGTCAGAGTTCTCTGTTACTGGAATGCTATTTTGTTTTCAGGCTGTTTTATGTTAACGGCTTGATTGCCAATATGGTGGTGTAGCAAGGATTTTCATTTTGGAAATCTTAGTACCATATGTCAATAAATACTAAGAAAAATATTCCTTTATGTCTCCTATACACGCGCGCACACACACACACACACACACACACACACACACACACACACTCTACCAACTCTGGTTTACTCCCCCCACCATAACAAATCCCTTTCCAAACATTCCATCTAAAAAGCTTGCCATTTAAATATGTCTAAATAAACTTTTAGGGTTTCCCTGGCGGCACAGTGGTTGAGAGTCCGCCTGCCGATGCAGGGGACACGGGTTCATGCCCCGGTCCGGGAAGATCCCACATGCCGCGGAGCAGCTGGGCCTGTGAGCCATGGCCGCTGAGCCTGCACATCCGGAGCCTGTGCTCTGCAACGGGAGAGGCCACAACAGTGAGAGGCCCGTGTACCGCAATAAATAAATAAATAAGTAAACTTTTTATTTTGGAATAATCTTAGATTTATAGAAAAGTTTCAAAGAAACTCCAGAGAATTCTCATATACCCTTCATCAATTTTTCCTAATGTTAACATCTTTCATAACCTTGGTCCATTTGTCTAAACCAGGGGATGACAAACTGTAGCAGCCTGCTGGCCAAATCCAGCCTGCTGCCTGTTTTTGTAGGGCCTGCAAGCAAAGAAGAGTTTTTATATTTTTAAATGTTGAAAAAATCAAAGGAAGAATAACATTCCATGACACATGAAAAGTATATGAAATTCAAAATTTAGTGTCCATAAATAAAATTTTATGGGAACACAGCCACGCCCATTCTTGTACATATTGTTTATAGACCTTTACCACTATTAGGGCAGAGTTAACTGGTTGCAACAGGAGACCAGAGAACCTTCAAAGCTCAAAGTTTTACTTTCTGATCTTTTACAGAAAAGTTTGCTGACTCTTGGTCAGATCTAAGAAATTAACATTGTTACATTACTATTAAATAAACCACAGACTTTTAATCACTAGTTCTTCCACTAATGTTTCACAATGCAATCCAGGATACCACACTGCATTTAGCAAACACTTTTTAATAGTGAGCGTCTCTTTACCCACCAGGTGCATGATCCTACTTTGGAAAATATTCCGGCCTAACAAATGGATTTCAGCTGGCCACTGTTTGTTTTTGTTGTTTGTTTGGGATTGCCTACATGCTTTACACAATAGGCAGACAATTTAATGCAACATCTGGGCTAGGAAAGCTGTGAACTCCAAGGTGGAGGAAGAGCTATATTTGTTCACGCGGTCCATGTGCTGGGGCAAGGCAGGGTACTAACTCCGGCCCCTCAAAAAGCAGGCTCCCAGGGCTTTCCTGGTGGCGCAGTGGTTGAGAGTCCGCCTGACGATGCAGGGGACAGGGGTTCGTGCCCGGGAAGATCCCACATGCCACAGAGCGGCTGGGCCCGTGAGCCATGGCCGCTGAGCCTGCGCGTCTGGAGCCTGTGCTCCGCGGCGGGGGAGGCCACAGCAGTGAGAGGCCCGCGTACCGCAAAAAAAAAAAAAAAAAAAGCAGGCTCCCAGTGTTCCCCCTCGTATGGTGTGAGGCCTCCTCCCACGCAATCCCTGCCCCAGCTCCCTGTCCTTTGTTTCCTCTTCCACAAGCCTGGCCTGTGAACAGCGCGTCTCTCCCTTTCACCCGGCTGCCGGCTCTTTCAATGGGCTCCGCAGGCACAGGCGGGCGGCGTCCGGTTGCCGGGCAACGGCCAGAACGGCAGCACACGTTGCCGCCAGGGCCGAGACACATCCGCACTAGACCGTCTGCGCCGCGAGCCTGTGGCCTGATTTCTCCTTCTCCATTGTTGTAGCGAACACAAAAGACTACAACTCCAGTATAGTCACGGGGCTTGCATTAAATTACGCGCCAGGCCATTCTTTGGACCACAGCCTTTGTGGGCTGGGATGCGTCCCCTCCCGATGCCAGAACTCCACGCCTGTCACTTGCAGGCTGAAGCGCTTCGCGAGCGTGGGCGAGTTGTCTCCCTCCCTCCCTTCGCCACATCCGCCCACCGACCGCCTTTGTTCCTTTCAGCTGGCGGCCAGGCTCTCGTTTGCCTTTTGGCTGGCATGACATCACTCCAGCGGCGGTCTTGGGCATTCCTCACCACTCGCTTCCTTCTCTCTCAAGTTAAGCGTCGCATATAAAAATCCCAGGCCTATTTGGTCCTCTACTCTTCTCTCTTTCTCAACCATCTCCCCACGCCCCCATTCCTCTCTCTCAAGTTCTTGAGGCTGCTGTTGCCATGGCACTCAATTTAAGAGATGAAGGGAGCTTTTCTCTGCTGTCTGCCAAACTCTCCAAACTTCAGAGGCTTAAGTCAGTGCTGAGTCCTTGGGATTTGCCAACGCTCCCCTGTGCTACAGTCTGAAGAGAGTTAACGTTTAATTCACTGCCTCTATTCCCGGATCCAAAATTCGGTGGTGAATGGGGAAGAGAAATTTTAAGTCACGCTTAGGAGCAATTGCATGTAAAAGCTGGAAGGGGTCTCCTCCAAAGGAAGAACATTCCAAGATATGAATTTATTTTTCCTCAACAGTGTAAGATGGACAAAGTGCATCTCATTAGCTATTTAATACCAACTCTTAGTTGCTGAGGGAGAAGTGCATGAAGGTAACGCTAACCTTTCCAGCTTTTTTTAATACTACTGTGTGAAATGCCTGTTGTTCAGCTAGGGTTCCCAATTAACCCTAGGGTCCCTTCCGCAGCACCTTCCCAGGTCAGGAGTGGAGGCAGGCACTTGTCCTAAATCTCAGCACACTGGTTAATGACAGTGTGGGGATCCAGATGTACCTTGCACCTGCACCCTCCGGACATCTTTGTGTTTCTCTCATTATTCCCACTCCCTTCCCCATAATATTTTGCTAAGACCCAGGCACAACGAAATAAGGTAAGTCATGAGAGGGATTCAACCTATACAGTTACAACTTACTTTTTTTTTTTTTTTTTTTTTTTGCGGTACGCGGGCCTGTCACTGTTGTGGCCTCTCCCGTTGCGGAGCACAGGTTCCGGACGCGCAGGCTCAGTGGCCATGGCTCACGGGCCCAGCCGCTCCACGGCATGTGGGATCTTCCCGGACCGGGGCACGAACCCGCATCCCCTGCATCGGCAGGTGGACTCTCAACCACTGCGCCACCAGGGAAGCCCTACAACTTACTTTTAATACAGAATTCATATTATGGGGGTGGAAGGGAGAGAGCAAAAGCCTGTATGTCTTTAATATATTTTAACTTTTTCAGTTGGATGTCAAACTTCAGCTACCATAAGTTAATCAAGCAGGGATGATGTGCAACTATTTGTCAACTGATGTGGCACAAGCACTGACCCATCAGAACAGACGCCCTAGCAATGAGCATGGACCCCGGCCAGTAGCCTGCATGGGTATGAAGCCACTGAACACTACTGCTGACACCCACGAGGATCACAAATCCATGCCAAGCAACTGAGTGGGGGGTGAGGGGAGTTCCAAAAGGCAAAGCATTGTCTTTCCCTCCAGTTATTCATTATTTGGTTTGAAAAAAATGAAACTAGCATACATGAAATGATACCAATTGATAGAAGACAATAAAATTAACTATTCATAGCTTGGAATTTTTCTTAGTAATAATAATAGCTAAATTTTTACAACAGCCCTATGAAGTTATTGGTACTATTATTCTCCCCATTTTACATACATGAAATATAAAGAATTATGAGGTACTTCTTTCTCCAGAAAAAGAAGAGGGAGACACTTATTAATTGCCTGCAGTGTTTCAGGTATGGTTCCAGGCAATACAGTCACTCATACAGATGACCACACTTTAGAAACCTGGATTTAGTAGCTATGTGCAGGACAAATAGGAGGGAAAAAATGAGGCAATCAAGGTCACTGGGTAGGAGAAGTTTGGAAGAACCTAAGTCAAAGGCTGTAAGAAGGAAACCAGGGTGATGGAGTAAACTACCTTCAGTTACCTAGCAAATTCAGGAGAACAAATATAGGATAAGCATGTTTTGAAGAAAAAAAGAAAAGGGATGTCAGGGGTATGAAGGAGCTCTGGGAGGAGGGGCCTCGGGCCCAAGCCTCAACCACAGGCTAGAGGTGGCAGTTGTGTAACAGGGCCTTCAAGACAAGTAGATGAAGAAAGGAAAGAAGTGATGTAAGAGGCACTTGGGAAAGAATCTTAGCCACTGATTTATGTGGGGGATATGAGACGAAGGAGTAAAAAGTGATGGAGGTTTCAAATTTGCCGAGGTTTGTTATAATCAACAGCTCTCGAGTGGGTTCCAAGAGTTAACTCAGCAACTCACAGTGCTGAACTCACCTCAGAGTAGTTTACTGACAGAAAATCTGAGCGAATAAATAAATATTAAAGCAGTCCTGGGCACAGAGTAGAAGCTAATTGAATATTTATTGGTTGACTGCTTAAATAAACTGAGGAACCAGGGTATGTGCAAATCCTAAACTTTTCTTTAAATCAGTGTGTTCTTGGGACTATTTTCTTCATATCAGTGGGCCTAGGGCCTTGGGCCCTAGAGTTTCTGCCCTTGGGACTATCTGAAGACACCAAGGCAGGGAGGCACAAACGAAAGGACAGGGAGACTTGGGCTCCGCCTCTAGCTTGGATGTAACACCTTAGAAAGGTCATTTAGTTACTCTGTACTTGGTGTCCTTGCCTGTTCAACACTGAGGCTGGATTAAATAATCTAAGGTATAAACATTCAAATTTTACAAATGTATATCCACCCAAAGCATCTGAAGAAAAACATGAAGCATTTGGCACTGAGCAGATCTTGACCGTTTTCTCCAAAGGTAACAGAAATGCATCTCACCAAATGGTAAAGGAGATAATCATGGTATTTCTAGGCTCTTTTCCTATAAGAATCCTGGCAATTTTCACAAGTTTGGAGGGACTTTCCCATTAATTTTGATTCCCATGATTTCACACCCATGGAAATTTCCTCAGAGAAGCAGTTTCTTTGGCAGTTCCATGCTCACGATCATCTTAGTATCAATGGGAATTCTGAGATGTCAGCAGGGCAATAGGCCTCTTCTGGGCAGTGGGAAAAAGGAGCTGTCTCCTTTTATTACCAAAAATAAATACAGAAGACACAAAAGATTTTCACTACACTTGTCGCATATGGTGGAGTAAGTTGAAGATGGAACTAAAGTCTCCTCCAAAAAATAAAAGGCTTTGTGTGTGTTTCAAAGGCATTTTATGTTGCATAACATGGAATTAGCCCCAGCTCCAGCCCTTTGAGGTTTGCATATTTATATAAATATATTGTCTAAAACAAAGAATTTTGAATTCTGTCTTATATTTAACCCCACCCCCCGCCCCAGGAAATTAGAACACACTGGGAAAAAAAAAAAAAGCTGAAAGGAAACATTGTTTGGGGAGAACTTATCTGTAAACAATGAAGTGCCTTCAACAGTAAACAGTTCCAACAAATTGTACCAGTGGTTGAGCTCACTGTGTTTAGTATTTGCTGTACTTTTAAAATCTAGACTTAGCTTTGATTCATGCCTGTTTAGCCCCATGCTCTTCGCAGTGTGATCCATGGATCAGCAGCAACAGCACCACTTAAGAGCTTGATAGAAATGCAGAATCTCAAGTGCCACCCAGACCGACTGCACCAGAATCTGCATTTTATCCATAACCCAGGTGATTCTTATGACCAGTGGAGAAGCACTGCTCTAGTCTACAGAACCCATCCAGTAGAAGTGATGTTTAAAAGTGGTTTGCTTATTTTGAAAGGGCAGTTTTCTGGGAAAAAAGTTGTAGAAATTATTGGCTACATCTGTCACTAATGGGACTAAGACCCTCGCTAGTGTCAGAGAACAATAAAATACAGCATGCTATCGGTAGTATAAGAAAATGCCAAGAGACCTACTATCGGTGAGGCTTGCATTTGGGGCAGTTTTAGGACTCCTCTACCCACATTCTCCTGACACAGCCTTCCTGTGACCAAATACACACTTTTGAAAGATGACTAAGGTTAAGAGTGCAATCTGGCCACAGAAAGGAGAAAAGCTCACTGACCCATGCTGGCCTCTGACCTTGACCTCATTAGATAACCAAATGAGCTAACCAGGCATGGACATCAGAGAGCATTATGTGTTGATTAAGACAAAGCATAAGAAGAACCAGCAAAAGATCAGTTACACAGATGTCTCTACCTTGATCACCCATATTTATTAACACTATATACACATATTTTTCCATCTTCTGGTATTTTTCCCACTGTATTGCAGATCAGGGACTTGAAGACAACAAAAGGTTCTTCTCTTTCATAGCTCTCTAGTCCTTTCCTTCAAAGCACTTAAGACAAATTTATAAATTTATTTTTGTGTTTATTCTTTTTTTTTTTTTTTTGGGGGGGGGGGGCAGTACGCAGGCCTCTCACTGTTGTGGCGTCTCCTGTTGCGGAGCATAGGCTCCGGACGCACAGGCTCAGCGGCCACGGCTCATGGGCCCAGCCGCTCCGCGGCATGTGGGATCTTCCCGGACTGGGGCACGAAGCTGTGTCCCCTGCATCGGCAGGCGGACTCTCAACCACTGCACCACCAGGGAAGCCCTGTGTTTATTCTTTTATGATAGTTTCGACCACTAAACTCCCCAAGGGAAGAGACCTTCCCCCCTCTGGTTCACCCAACACTTAGCAAGATCCCTGGCACTTAGTAGAAGTTCAAGAAACATTTGTTGAGTGACTAAGTGAATGGATAGTAAATATGGATCATATCTCTAAAACCAAATCTACCTAAGCTACCCTGCAACATTCAATAAACATTGAATATTCTATTATGCTAGGGGTTGGATATACAAATTTGCCCTGCCTTTTAGGACCTTATATTCTAGTAGAAAAAATAGATTTATAATAACATTAACAGCTAACATTTTAGTCAGTGTTCTAAAAAATGTTATACTACTAATTTATTGATTCCAACAATTCTAGCAGGTAGATATTATGACTGTCTCCATTCTGTATATGTGGAAACTGAGGCTCAGAGAGGTTAAGTAACTTGCACACATCTAGTGCAGGGTGGACCTGTATGTGAACACAGGTGGTCTATGTCCAGAAACCATACTCTTAATTAAGTACTTGGGTAACCACCTTCTAATAAGCTATGATAAGTGATCAGAGAGGTATGCACAGAATCTAAGGAAGAAGAGGCGGAACAACTAGTTCTAAACCCAGCCTGTGCTCTTCAAAGTAATAACCAAAAGCAAGCACTTGCTGCTGATGAAGAATTTGCTGGGAAGGTCTATGTGGCAGATGCAGCCCAGTGCTCTCCAGGGGTTAGAGTCAGCCTGAAGTCAGTCTCACCTTCCCTCATCTTGCTCTTTTCAGCCTTTGTAGCCACAGAGATCCCAATCCAATAAAAACACATATTAACCTATACTGTGAGCTTGGTGCAGGAACTGAGCAGAGGCTTCAATGGTTTAAGGGATTCAGAGGAAGCCTGAACAGGATATCAATGACATCCAGATTCAGAATTTAGGACACAACAGGATAATCACTTCCCCAGGCACAATGCATGTAACTGTTTTCTCTCTTGGTCATCTCTCCATCTTTATTCTCCCTTTCTCCCCTCTCCGGAGAGGGACCTATCTCCTCCAGTCTTGACATGCATTAGGGTCTTTCAAGTGGAATCACTTCCTCTAATTCCTGATAGGTTATGAGTGTGACCTCAGGTTCTGCTTTGTGTGTTTCAAGCTGAGATACCATCAGAACTCACATTTCCCTTCCAGGGCTCCACAAATTACTCTGGTGTGTGGATTACATAAAAATATAACTCTCAGTTCCTCGAAGTAGTTTAACAGAATTTGGAATTTAGGGGAATTTATGCACTCTGGAGCAATCTTTAAATAACGTGTTAAGTTCTAAAAGGGAAGATGCCCTTTACTTCAAGTCTTCTCTGAGGTAGCTATCTATAATTAGCTCCTTGGTCACTGAACTGATAAAGCAGGTATCTTTTTTAAAGGATAAGTCATAAGAAATAAAATAAACCTTCTACTACATCAAAAGTTACTCGCTACAGTCTTTACACACTTTGCCTCTTTCTACCTTCCGCCTCTGTTTTTGGATAACTGCACCTCTCAATATGTTTTTGTTTGTTTCTCTTTTCTTATTTCTTTTATACTTAGAAGGTACCTCAGTGTTTTATTCAAAGGAAAATCTCTTCTGACAGCAATTCCACTTACTCTTTGGTGTTTGGTTGTGCTTCCCTCTTCTGCTCTTTTTTACTGGCACCTCCCAAATTCTTTTCTTTCTCTACTTCTCCCTGTCTGCATGTTTTCCCACCACCACAGTTTATCTTCTTTCTCCCCCTTACATGCCTGGATGGTACAAAATCGAAAGGACAAGCTGAGGGTGTTTTTCTATGTTGTTACATCTATCCATATTCTTTCCTCTCTGTGGATATGTTATCACAGAACTTGGTCATTTCTTGGAAAACACTGCCAACGGTTTGCAACTCAGCATGAACCATCTCCGTAATCCCCATTGTTTTCAAAAATATAGCCATATCAATTTACAGCCATATCAAATGGAACTGATGGCCAGTGTGAAGGCCAGAGAGTGGTGAGCGTGCTCTCCTCACTGTTCGGCACCCCTCCCTGCAGTGGCCTGGATGAAGGGGGCCTATCAAATGAGGGCACACTGAGTGGGAATGGCTGGGGGGTGGCGCAGCAGTGGTAAATGTTCATATTAGAAACTGTTCTCTTTCTCTCATTTGCTCTGCATGGCCTGTCAGCAGAACCTGACAGCTTTAAACCCGGCATGAATAACTAACCACTTATCTGTGATTTTCCAGCCTTGTCTACTTTCTGCGTACCTGAAACATTTTTTCTCTCCCTGATTTCAAACAAGCAGTATTTTCAAGGCACAAAAATTGAATATGTAAACCCAATGAAATTTGGTAGAAATATTAGTGTAGTCATACAATGTTTCACTATTAACCTTCTGCGGCATGGCATGGTTCGAGTATTTTTAATACTTGGATAAGTACTCAATTTAACTTCCTAATTTTAACATTCTTAAAATAATTTCTTCCTAAATCTAGCTTTTAGCTAATGCTTGCGAATAAGAGTGATCCTAAACTGCCTGGAGTTTTCATTACCTTCCTAACCAACAGTGCTGTCACTGTGGTTTAACTCTTCAGCCCACCAAAGGCATAAACAAGAATATCCAGCAATTTTACTTTCATTGTGAAACACCAATTTCATTTACATCCAAAGAAAGTATGGATGAAATAAATCCAGTTGAGTGGTTGGCCGGAGGTGGTGTAGTTCTGGCTAATACATCAAGTTTTCTGCTAGTAATATTTCTAAATCTATTACCTTATTAATATAAAATATAATTGATAATCTCCTATGTGTGCTGTAACAATAGAATTCAAGTTGGAAGCACGTTTCTATCGTAGGTCTTCTGCACTGTCACTGTCTCTTTCAACAAAATGCCCACATCCGACGTGTGATGTTGAAACGCTAAGTGATTTGTAATTCCTAATAATAACTTTCATTTTGTTAATTCCTTTCTGCCCTTTAGCATCCTTCAAAGCTTTAATGATCCATATAATTAAATTATAACTCAGAATGAGAACTTTCTAGAAATATAATATATAATAATAGAAATACAGGTTTTGTTTAAAATCAGAGCAATGTAATTGAAAGACAAAAGGTTAGATTTGATTGAAATTAGTGGAGCCTGGGCCTGAAACAAGAAGTGCTTCTGTTAAAGAAGTGAGTTGAAGATGTGTGAGAGGACAGAGAACCACACCCCAGGGGCCAAGGTCAAGATTAATTCACTTTGTAACCAAGACAGATGAGAATCATTGCACAGGAGCCCACGGAGATGAGGGCCATGCATCAAACCCTGATACCTATGGATCTCAAATGCTACAAATGGCCACTGAAAACTCATCAATTCCGTTTCAGAGGGGGCAGTTTTAATGAACAGGGAGCAGGGCTCACACAATCTCATAGTTCAGACTTGCGGGACTTTCTGTCCAAAGAGTAAATGGTGTCAGACAGACCTACAAGGGACCTACAAGGGAAAAGACCTACAAGGGAAAAGAAAAAATAAAACTGGGTTTCATCATCATAATATGTGTGGCTATTCTGTCATCTGGAAAGAAAGAACAGCACAACTGCACAGCTAACACATTTGGATGAGGTTCTGCTGTCCTGGGAGGAAAGGGAATGTCTGACTGAAAAGCGTGGTGAGTTTCAATCTGGATTCACCACTTTCATATTTTAGAAAAGCTGAAAAAGGTGAATGTACAAAGTGAATGTGAGCGGGCGTGTGTGTGTGTGCACGTGCATGCACCCAACCTCACAGTTGAATATGTTGTGAGGATTCTTATCTGCTAGACAAAGCAAATCAGCCATGCTGTTCCAGGTGGTCAGAGGACAAAGAGCTCATCCCCCACCCCACCCCCCTACAGGCGAGGAGAAAATGTCTCCTAGCCATTACAGTGCAGGAGGCACTTGAGAGGATGATTAGCCTGGTCAGGTCCATTCTAGCATAGCATTTTAGTAGAGCACAGCTGTTAGAATTTCTGGACTAGTGCCTCAATGTCTTCTCCCCAGACACTTAATTTAAGAACCCTACCAGAGATCAGGATCTCTAGATATTCAGTGCTATCCACAGATCAAAGTATTTGGCCACGCAACAGCTCTAGCTCCATCTAGCAGTTTTCACAACATCTCAGCTCTGACCCATTATATGCAATGCCAATAACTCATCTGATCTCGGAATTGTGAAGAAGTAGTCAAAATTCAGATTAGACAGAGACTGCCCTTTGGGTTTCTCTTTCTACCCCTTAGAGACTTTTACTGTATCTTTCTTATATCCCTTTAATCACACTTTTCTGAAATTATAACTGTTCATAGCTCTACGGCACTTTCAAAATATGAGGGAAGAGGTTTTCCTGGACAACTTTGCCAAATGTGGAGAGTCCACACAGAGGGGTAAGTAACAATTTACAAAGTACCAGCTCGCTTTGGGTTGGTTCATGCTCCCTTTGACCAGCTGCATTTAAGCCATGTGAGGCTCCCTCTCTTAGACTCGAAGCCCAGTCTGAATCATTCTGTTCTGTTCTGATAATGGCAGTGCTGCCCACATAATTGGTCTTCCAAGATGACATATATTGGACTATCTAAGAATTACTGAAAGCCAGTTCGCTGAAATTCCAGTCCTGTCTGGAACCCAACCAGGGTTGGAACCCTCTGGCATCCCAACCTTGTTAGGGCCTTTTCCATACCTCCTAGATTTTCTCCCCTCCCCTCAGGAGGCAGACATTCAAAAAGAAGTGCTGGGAAACAGCCAAGACAGAGGTATGCATGTGCCTGAAGGAGCTTGGAAAGAAGAAAAATTTCTCTGTGAAGCAGGATGCCAGTAAAGAGCTTGCACTGTGTTTGGAATGCCAACTGAACAGGGTCCTCGGGAGAGGGATTTTTAAAATAACATGTTTGTATTTATGCAACTACCATGTGATACTTAAAGTTAGTAGGGAAATGCCAAATGAAAGGCAAATATGCCATACATTCCATATACTCCAATTAAATATTCCCACTGTAACTTGTTTGTCCTGTATTTTATACACAGGAATTTAGGACAATATAACCCCTTCCTTTATAAACAAGCAGTTTTCCCTTCTGGCCACCACACCATAATACAATTGTAACCCTAGCGTGTGGGATGGGCCCCGTGCAGCCTGCAGCCTCCCTTTCCTCACGGCTCTGGGAGCTTCCTCCGCCACACCGTGCGTGCTCTAAGAGTTTGCTTCGACTTTGCCTGTTTATAGGACTGCAGGAGGAAGAAACAAAGCAATTGTGAAGCTTGTTAAGAGGCAGTTCATAGGATATTAAAGATGACCTTGCCACTTCCAGTTCTATTTATTCCACTTCCTTCCAAACCGGGCAAATCCTTCCTTTCAGGGCAAGAGCACTGCTCTGTGGATGCAGTCTGTGGGAACGGAGAAGAGTTCAAGCCCTCAGAGGTTATTCATTACCCAAGTCTGGAAATATAGTATTTCCCATTTGCTCACATGTTAGGTCTGTAAATCACTGCTACTTGGCAGAGGGAGAGGACCTTTGTTTGGTGAAAGGTAGTTTTTGTTGTTGTTTACTGATAAAAATAATTCAGTGAGGCTTAATTTTGCCACACTAGGAAGTTAAAAAAAAAGCGTAATGGTCCCCCCCAAAACTATAAATACATACATATACACATGCATGGATTCATACATACCTATACGGTAGAATCCATACTACATGGATTCTCCATATTTATAAGAATTTTTTGGGACTTCCCTTGTGGTGCAGTGGTTAAGACTCCATGCTCCCACTGCAGGGGGCCAGGGTTCGATCCCTGGTCAGGGAGCTAGATCCCACATGCATGCCGCAACTAAGAGTTCACATGCCACAACTAAGGAGCCGGCAAGCCACAACTAAGGAGCCAGTGAGCCACAACTAAGGAGCCTGCCTGCTGCAACTAAGGAGCCCACCTGCCACAACTAAGACCCAGTGCAACCAAATAAATAAATAATTTTTTAAATAGATTTTTTTTATATAAGAATTTCTTTTATGAACTTGGCTGTAGCATAACCAGCAAATACTAATCACCCAAGTACCTAATCCTTGACACAAAGGGAACCACAGTTCACAGTTTGGTGTCAGCTGACTGCAGTGGTGTTTTGGGTTGTAGTTTGTTGCGTTCTTCAGGAAGTAAAGGCATTTCCTGAAGGCCCACAAAAGCCAGCAGGTGTATTGGTAAGTATTAATACAACATAACATGTAGGTATGGGTTGTACCAGGTGGGGACAGAAAATGCCTTAGCAAGACTTAATTTTGACTATTTTGAACAGTAGTTCAGCTGCTCAGCTTATTAACTTCCTCACTGACAGTGTCAAGGCATTTTCACCATCAACATGAATGGCATTTATGCTATCTATTGAGTCTGGGAATGTATAAATAAATGTGCATCACTAAAACTCAAATTCATTTTTCTCCCACTGAAAATATTTTATTTTTATTTTTCCCCTCAATTATCTGGATAATCCTCCTCACTTCATTTTGTTGCAAATGTGCTGTCTTTAAGACCTGCTGATAAAAACAGATGTTATTGGGGATGGTAAAGGAACTGATAACTGATCAGAAGTGCTTACTTTCCTTTGCAAAGGTCTTCATCGATTCCCCTTCTTCCACTAAATGGGGGGGGCAGGGGCGTATGTGTGAGGATGGGTGGGAGATTGCAGTTTGCTTCTTCATCCTTGACTCCCCTCTCAGACCTTTCCTTTCAGTCCTGGTCTTTACTATTCTCATCAACGTGGCTCAGATGGAAGACATCAGCCCCCTGCCACAAAAAGGGAGGCACCAAAGAGCATCTTTTGCACTTGCCAAGTTCATCCCATGCCTGTGGAGATCATTAGAATCAGCTCCAAGTGCACTTCTGCATTCACTCACTCACTTAGTCATTCATTCAACAACCATACCCACCATGCTTTATAACTATGGGGGATATAAATCTGAAGAAGACTGGACCCTGTCCTCAAGCTGTTCGAAATCTAATGGGGAAAATAAAATTTATATTCAGATCATTCTAATACAGGACAGAGGGTAAGAAGGGCCACCTATAGCAAGATAACCAAATTGCCATGAGGGTACAGAGAAGGGAATAAATCCTCCGTCTGAGTGATGCAGGAGAACATCATTGTAACATCACGTAAGGCAGCTTACAAAACTGAGTCTTCAACATGTGAAACCTCAGAGATTAAGGAAAGGTCCTCAGACAGCGTGAAAGGCATGAGCAATGGCAGGGAGGCAAGAAAGTATACAGGGTCAGTTCGGGGCACAAAAAGCAAGTGGCCCTGTTTGGCAGCTGTACAGAATATCGGAAGAGGAGGAAATGAAGGGAAAGGGATTGACCTTGGGGAGACCAACTTACACTCAGGAAGATTTTTTCCAGACCATGGTTTCTAGATTTCCAGGTGAGTGGACCACCACTATTTCCTTCCTACTATAATGCAATATCTTTTATATATATTACCCTGTTTAGAGGCATTTATTTCTTTACTGGTTCTTCCCAATAGTAAACAAAGAACTGAGGAATATTTTGGTACATGAGTATTTGCACATATCTGTACTGTTTCCTTAGAATATATTCCTAGAAGTATTGATGAGCTGTAGCACATGGACTGTCCTCCAGCTATGATGAACCAAGAAGTACTTCACAGGCAGAAGGAAAAGGCCTGTTCCTGCCATCCTCCCCAACACTTGGGAGCCATTTAAAATCTTTATCAATTTGATTAAGCCAAAAACAGTTATTGTAGTACTGTTCAAATTTTCATCTTTTTAATCACTAATGAGGCTAAATATTTTTACCAAATATTAGTGGCCACATAGCCAACATATAAAATCCTTTAAATTGGATTTTATTAGTAAGAAGTGAACTAAAAAGAATGCATCAGATTCATTTTCATTTTGCTTCCTAAAATGAGATTGTAAAACTTATTGATCTCGAAACTACACTGCCTGGAAAATAAGGGAGGGCACCCTGATTTTCACATTGATTGCATCTACCCCCATCTTCTGTCTTCATCTGACTGTGAACAGCTGGCCTTTGAAAATTGGCCATGAAATAATGCACTGCACCACGGCCCCAGTTGTACGCCTTATCTTAGGCTCTTTGAACCTTGACCTCCTTTGCTTCCAGCTCTTTGAAGCCTCATTCAAATTTATTCTTCTCTAAAGGCATGTATCATATTTTGCTTCATATAGGTACTTATCTTTCCCTTCTACTAGGTTATAAGCTTCCTTGAGAGCAAGTTACTTGGTCATATTCAGGTTCTCCCACAATGCCTAAAATCTGCCTCCACTATTTTCAAATGGAAATAAATGTAACAGCTTAAAAAGTATTTCCTTTTCTTGAAAACAATTTTCTTTTGTTGTCATTGGGATCTCTTATTCTTGGAAAAACTCCTCCACACACACAAAAAAATCTCAAAAAAGATATCACCAAATTAAATAGCACAATGAATTAAACAATGCTTTTAATACATAAGTAACACCTGAGGAGGATATTTTCTCCTTTCTAGAAACTTTCCCCTTTGTGGGTCAGCTGTAACTGAATCACTGAATTATTTTGTATTCCAGTGGATGTAAGTACATACATATTTTTAAGGTACTTATCTTTTGATTCACAAATAAATTCGGATTATTTTACATATTTAAGGAATACTGAATTAGTTTCTAAACAATGTATGTTTTATTTTTCCACTGAAAAGATTCACCTCTGTTGAGCACAGGGTTTCTGAAAGGGAATCTTAATAGCATACTTAGCAAAGGAATAGTTGCCAGCTGACCAGCTATTGATTTCATGTTCCATCATTTCCATGGTTCAATCACGCCTACCATGGTGAATCAGATGGAGCATCGTCAATGAACCAGTAAATGAGCAATTTCCCCCACCAAAGGGATATGTTTCCTGGGTAGCAAAGGCATACATAACTTATCACAAACAATGTGAGGCTCCACTGCAGCATTGATTTACCTTGAATCATCCAGCCTTCTGTTTTCGGTAATGGTTTATTCTTCTAATTGGCACTCGCCACACACCAGTTTTCTTTTTAAATGTCTGGGTATGTGATCTATCTCTGCTTGAGGTCAGGGACCATTTCTCTGACACTTTATCATTTTCTATGGTATATACAGGGTGGTCGATAAATATATGTCAAAAGAGAATCATATGTGAACACAGAATAGAGACAGAGTTTGCGACATGCCTGTGGTTCTCAACCCTGGATTTCCACCACGGTAATCTTGGGATCTTTTTCAAAACTACCCAGGCCCCATGCCAGAGCTGTGGATTCATTTGGTCATCCTACCCAGACCCTATGTTTTAAAGTTTTCACAGGTGATTGTAATGGACAGCTAGGGCTGAGAATCACTGCTATAAGCCATTGTGATACAAGAAGGCAGGCAGGCAGATCGGCAAGAGGTCTAATCCGTAGGACCATTTTGTTTTCTCTCAGAGCAGTGCTTCTCAAAGCCTGGTCTCAGGATGGCAGCCTCAGCATCATTCTGCAACTTGTTAGAAATGCAAATTCTCAGTTCCTCCCCAGACCTAGAGAATCAGAAACTCTGTGAATGAGGTCCAGCCCTCCAGGTGAATCTGATGCCTGTTTGGGAACCACCACAATACAGAAATATGTTGAACTAAAAATGACCATGTTGTGAATGTCTTAGGGAAACTGACTTCAAGAATATTCAACTCAAAGCTTCAGGTTATGCTTTATGAAACAACTCTCTGGTCGATAATTTATCTAGGTATTATTTTCGGCACATGTGAAAAACACTCTGTAAGACCTGACAGTGGAAATGACTGCAGATGACATTCTTTACAGAGAAACACTTGGCCTGAAGGAGGGAAGCAACCACATCTCATCCAGCTCCTGTCCCATTGCTCTATGCTTTGTGGTGGCCCTCAATGCTTGGGCAAGAGATCTGTTACTCAACTTCAGTTTCCACTCATTGTAAAATCAAAGGCAGAAGGAAATTCAAACCACGGGTCCAACTTTCTAACCAGGTCTGCAGAGCTCCTCAAGAAGCCAGGGTCAGAAGTACGTGTTCATTTGCTCCCAGAGTTGGGATGTGAATGTAGAACGAGAACGTCCTCAACCTGTCTTCCAAAATGTGCTTCCCCATGTGCTTCCTCAAGGGCTCCACAATGGATCTGACTCAGCCTCAGAGGGGGAGCAGCCCGAGGGGTAGTGGCAGTTGGTGATGGCTAAGGGAAGTGACAAAGGGAAACTTGGGGGTGAGTGGCAACAGCAGAAGTGGTGACTGGCAGCACACGATGTGGTGAGGGGTGATGCCTTGACTGTCACACCCCACCATGTCAGGCACCTTCTTTGCCACACCTTTATCTGGGATCTATCAAAGGGATAGGCAGATTTGGTTTACTGGTTTTAAAATGATTACAGGCCTGACATAAAATAAGATTGGTTATTTGGACCTGTGAGCAGATTTCTCCAAGTACAATCCTTGTGCTGCCCACACTGAAATCATTGGGAGGCACTTGCTGAAGTTGTAGCTTCCTGGACCCCACCCCGAACCTACTGAATCAGCATTTCTGAGGGTAGGAGGTCCAGGAACCTTCACATTAAACAAGTCTCTCAGGTGGCTCTGATACAGGAGGGCCTCAAGAGCTGAGTTTCACAGAGCTGCCCAAACATAATTTTGTTGATTTGAAATTTGAAGTTACTTAACATTCAATGATGACTCTATGCGAGGAACTGCAGAAGATACAGAAATGTCTTAAGGTACAGGCCCTTACAAAGAGGAATTAACCACAAGAGTAGTAGTGGTAATAGTGGTAGCAGTAGCAGTGGCAGTAGTAGTGATAGATAAACAAATACACATTAAATTGTAACAGGGTAGAATGAGGTAGGGAAAGTGCCAAGGAAGGCCTGTGAGCATTCAAATTAGAAAGATTAAAACTCAGAGTTCAGGAAAGGCTTTGGGAAGGAGGTGGCATTTCAGATTTGAATAACTTTTTTTCCTAAAATAGGAATACATGTCCAACGGTAGGCTGTGTTAACTTGTAGACGTCTGAGATCATTCTCGGGAAAATGGGGAAGATTTCAACAGGAAGGGGAAAGATAGGGATTCCAGGTAAAGGGAACAGCATAAGCAGTGCTGTGCATTGACCAATATTTTTGCCTTCTCTGAATTTGCTCCTAATAAGAATCCTCAAGGGCCTTGGAGTTAAGAAGCTGGGTTCCCTTTCAGGCTAGCTGATGCTAATTTACATTTATTGTGTCCAGTGATTTTTTTGGTAAATTTTTCTGGTTCCATAATGTGTATAAAATTGGGGTATCAAATAGTTAAACAAATAATGATAAAGCATAATGCTAATTTAAGGGAAGAGTATAGCTGTCTGCAGTTGACTTTAAAATGCATCCAAAAAATAAGGTAGAATGATAGAGGGATGGATAGATGAAGAGATACATGATAAACAAGCTTAATAAAATGGTAAAGGTAGAATCTAGGTAACGGGTATATGGGTATTCCCTGTAAAAATTCTTCCAACTTTGCTGTGTGTTTGAAATTTTTCATAACAAAACTTGGGGCGGAGGGGTTGGGGTGGGGATGTTCTGCTTCCACAGGTCGTGTGACCTTGAGCTAGTTTCTACTTCACTGTCTTGGCTTCACTTTGCTCAGCTATCAAGGGGGTAGAACTACTTAATCTCCAAGTTCCCTTCTGGTTCCCAAATTCTCTCATTCCCTCTGCCCTTCTGGCAGGGAATAGAAGAGTTACTACCACAGAGAGGCAGTCATCTAACCTACCATGACTCAGCTCAACTAACAAAGGTAGTTAATCTTCCTCCTAGCATGGCAGGGCTGACTAACTCAGACCCAGACAGAGTTACACCGCCGTCTGTGGTTCTAGAGCAGGTGCCGAGAGAGTCGGACCTTGAAATGTGTTTTGAAACCGACCACCTGTTACTGTGATTGTGTGGCTGTTTTCCTGGCTTATGGGATTTTACTTCAGCTGTTGTTCTCAGGCGAGAGTTTATTTCCTCTAGGAATCACCTCGTTCACTGGCCCTAAACTTAGCATTTGTGCGCAGGGATCTTCCGGAGACTGATTCAACTCTGCAACACTGAGTATTCTGCCAAAGGTCCCGAAGTTACTTGCAGACTTGAGTAACAGATTTCTCAGCTTGGGGTGGTGGTGGGGGGGGGGGGTGTTGAAAGAATTCACTTTCAAGTCTTTTGTCACAGATAATCATATTTTTGAATTTTGCTTCGGGGAGAAGCATTGAAAGGAGATTTATAGTAGCTCCTGACTTTTTTTCTTCCTGCTAACAGACGGCATTGTGCTGAGTCAGTACTTCCCTGGCCTTCATTGCTTTGCTGAAAATTCTTATGCCTATAAAATTTTACCGCAAGTTAAAAACTTGTCAGATGAAGATTCGATTGTTCTCTGACAGACTGAAGGGAATGATACAGTTTTGGAACTAGAATGGACTTTAGTGATTAACTAGTCCAACCCTTCATTTTAGAACTGAGGCACGTGAAGCTCTGTGACATTACTATAAAGAGACTTGCTCAAGGTCAAAAACCTTGTTAAGAACTGACCTAGAAATCTACTTATATTACAGAGTGTAGTCTATAAAGGAAAAATAACAACAACAAAAAAAGCTTAAAAAGCTGTGCTTATAAATATTAAGTTATTTTCTTTAAAAAAAAAAAAGGTCATGGTGCTCTAGTTTCCTATCGCTGCCTAACAAACCACCACAAAACTGAGTGGCTTCAAAGAACAATGTACTATTATCTGTCATGGTTCCGTGAGAGAGAACAACGCTTGGCTCCTCTAGGCAGTTCCCACTTGGGGTGTTTGGTGCTGTTGCCATCAGATGGTGACCGGGGCCGGACACCTAAGAAGGCTTCCTTACTCACACGTCTGGTACCTGAACTGAGATGGCAGGGAAAGCTGGGGCTGGTCAAACATCTCTTTCTCTCCATGAGGACAGGCTGGGCTTCTCACAACCTGGTGGTTCCAGGGAGTCAGATCTCTTACATGGCAGCTGGCTACCCCCCCGAACAAATATTTCAGGTGGACATTGTGAGGCTTCTTATGAACCAACTTCTGCTACATGTTACTGGCTACATAGGACCAGCCTAGATACATGGGAGGTGGATTATAAAAGGGCATGAATACCAGGAGGCAGGGCTCATTGGGGACCATCTTTGGAGACTACCTACCACACATGATATCACCACTACTCTTCAGAGATAAATGTTTTAATATTTTGCAAACAAAGAGTGAGAAGTCATTCTAAAACCTATGGCTTATGCTAGTGTAACTCTAGGGACCACATGGGATAGGTAGAAGAACATAGAGTTTGGAGTTAGAAAAGCCTGAATTCAACTCCAAGCACTATCATTTACTAACTGAGACCTCAAGCAAGTAATTTAATTTCTTAGAGACTTGAGTTTCAACATGTACATAATTAGAATAACATTTACTTCAAAGTATTATCTTTAAAAACTAGATAAATAATGGGTGTTAAAAGCTCTTTACACATAATAGTTGCTCAATACATTTCAGTTCCTCTTACCCTCAGCCATGTTTGGAATCCAGAAATCTAGCCAGGTATTCATTGAACGTATGTTTGTTTGTCTGACTGACCAGGTTCTGTGCCACAAGGTGGTGATTCAAATGTTAATAAGACATGTTCCCTTCCTTCAAGGAGGATCCAGAGGCAATGCTTAGATTTTTGGCTGGGACATAGACTGTGTCCAGGAGGAAGAATGGGTGACGTGGTAATGAATTTGGTTTTGGACACTCCAAGTCTGAGGAGTCTGCAGGACATTCAGAACAGAATTATTCCACAGGCAGTTGAATTTAGGAGTCTGGAGTTTGTGGAGTTGGTTGGGCAGGAGAGAAAGATTTGGGAGTTACCTGACAATTTGGAGAAGTTCATCTTTTCTAGGCTAGCCAGGTAAATAAATGATGTCTGAGGTTGAAAAAGATTGCTTAAACAGCTGTAGCTTTGGGCTTGAAAATTGTTCTTTTTCTAAAATTTTCTTCTTAATTAGAAGATGTAAGGAAAGGAAAGGAAGCAGAGCAGTTGGTAAAGGACTGCAGGAGTACACCAAATAGGTCATATACCTTACAACACCCTCAGCAAAAAAGAATTATTTTTTAATTCCTGAATCTCAAAGTAAAAAAACCCACCAAACCTTAATTGATGGTCCATTTAGCTAATTCCATAATAATCACAACTAAATCATATACCAAAAACAGCCCATTGTCATTGGATTTGATTCTCCCTAGCTTATAAGGGTAGCAAATAGAGTTAGGGTCTAATAAAAGTGACATAATTATTGAGACTTTGGTTTAACTATTTTCACTAAAGACTAACCATTTGCAATTACTCTTCTCAAGACTCTATAACAGCAGCACATTAGAAATGAGGGGCTATGTATTCTAACTCCCATTCCTCTATTCTCTAGCATAATCGGTTATCAAACTATTCGGAGTTTCAGATTCTCCTAGGAAGTTTTTTTCTTTTTTTAATTCGGGATTTCAGAGCTTCAGCCCCAGTGATTCTCATTCAGTAGGTCTGGGGTAGAGCCCAGGTATCTGCAATTTTAACAAGTTCCCCAGATGATTCTGATAAAACCACAGGCAAACAGAATCATTTCTTAGGGCTCAGTTTCCTCACCTATAAAATCTATAAAATGGCAATGACACCTGCCTTGTCTACTTCTCAGGGCTTTATTGAAGTCCAGAAATATGGTGATATATGTGAAAGGGCTTTGAACATTGCAGGTTCTCTATACAGGTAAGATGTTGGTATTTTCTGGGGCGGTGCATCAGAATCACCTGGAGGCCTTGTTAAGACAGATTGCTGGATTTAACAATTTAATTGTAAGTTGCTGAATCAGGGTTTCTGATTCAGTATGTCTGGGGTGGGACCTTAGAATCTGTCTTTCTATCAAGTTCCCAGGGGGATGCTGATACTGCTGGTACGGGGACCAGATTTGAGAACCAGTGATCTGGAACTCAAAAACATAGCTGTTGAGTTGGTTCGGAGGCTTCCTCCTCTTACCTTAGAATTGTCTGGGCATAGGTGCTCACTGTTCATGATCCCCAAAACTTTATTCATTAATAAATATTTAGGGGAATTCCCTGGCAGTCCAGTGGTTAGGACTAGGCACTTCCACTGCCAGGGCCCGGGTTCGATCCCTGGTCGGGAAAGTAAGATCCTGCAAGCCATGTGGCATAGCCAAAAAATAAGATTTTAAAAAAATAAATTAAAACAAAATAAGTAAATATTTACTGAACACCTTTGATGTGCCAGGCGTTGTTTTGGCGCTGAAAATACAACCCTCAACAAAACAGACCCAAACATGAATTAATAAAATGATTCCAGATAACAATAAGTGCCAATAAAAATGTAAAACAGGGTAATGGGATAGAGAGTGGCTGGGTTGAGGGTGGTACTTCATATAGAGTAGCTGGGGAAGCCTCCTCTAAGGAAGTAACATTTAAGCTGACACAGCAATGAAATAAAGGAGTTAACCACATACTAAGAGGGGGCAAGAGCACTCCAGGCAGAGGGGACAGTGGGTGCCAAAGCTCAGAGGCCAGAACTAGTGAATGATCAGTAAAGTGGGAGGAGACTGGAGGAGCAGGCGGGCTAGAGAATGTAGGATCCTTCAGGCCTTGGTGGCATGAATTAAGTCAGGTCTGTAGTGTGATACAGACCAGCCCTTCCCAAATTTTAATTTGCATGCAAATCACTGAAGATCCCCTTAAATGCAGACTCTGACTCAGTAGTCATAGGGTAGGGCCTAAGAGTCTGCATTTCTACCAAGCTAGCTGCTGCTGTTACTGCTGCTGGAATCCAGACCGCACCTTGCATAGCAAGAGCACAGAAGAAAATGTTATGAAGTAAATAGGTTCTGTCACCCTTCATTGAGGGAGAAGTGGTATTTTCCCTGGGAGTATGGATGAAAGTTAAAGGGAATGGTAGGAGATGGGGAACTGAGGAAAAATCATGATGTTGGGGAATTCCAGACACTAAAAATTATTCAGAAGGATCTACTGTGTACAGATAAAAAGTGTAAAAGACTGTCACCAAAATAAAGAATCTAGATAAAATACGAATTCTCTTGGTAGTTTATTTAGAAGCAGCTAGAATAGATTTCCAGAATGAGTTTGCCCAAGCTGCGTGCTGCTGCTCCATCCTAGGCCCCCAACAGCCCTGCTATTCCCCTGCTTGCAAAAGTAGTGACGGTTTCCACTGCCTCTGCAATGTTCTGCGGCTCCCCGTGACTACCGCCCACAGCCAGAGCTCACAGCTGCCTGCCACATTCTCTCCAACCCTGCTAACCAGTGTTGCCAGCCCTTCTCCCTCCATCCGCTTGGAAAGGACCCAGGACTTGGCTGGGGTGAGAGGGGAAGCAGAGGACTAAGGACAGCAGGGAGAAGAGGGTACTGAAGATGCCTGTTGCCTCTACAGGACTGCCTGCTGTGTAGCCTTGGAAATAACAGTCAGAATCTGCTTCCCCTCTTCCCCACCGCTCCCGCTCTCCCGCAGGGGCGGGAACTGAGTAGTTTTATGTTATAAGCCATATGGCTTTTTCTTTTAAGGAATAATCTTCCTCGAATGCATACAGAAGTACAGCACAGTAAAAAAAAAAAAAAAAAAAAAAAAACTTAAATAAAATCGGATGCCTCTTTGCGTAAACTTCTATACCATACGATAGATCTCTTGTTATCATAAGCACGTGTTTCCCCCAAATTTCCTGTTTTTTAGATGATTTGTGAATTGAAAATGTTGTCCATGGAAGGAAAGCCACATTATTGAAGCTGTAAACAATAGAATGACTATGGCTTTAATCCTTTGAATAAGGCTTTGTTTCCCATTGACCGAAAACTTCCTAAAGGAAGGAAAGCTAGGAACATTCAGGAAGGATTTGTATTTTATTCTACAACAGCTTTGTGAAAGGGGAAAATCATTTGGAAACCTTAGATTCCCTTTCCTGGTTGATGGGCATCAGAACACACAGCCGTACTGGGCTCTGGTTGCAGACGGTAGCTCCCTGCCCACCAAAGACTTCCTGACCCCAGTGCCAGCTTTGTTTTGTTATTGTCACACTGACACCAACAGACATTCATCCTGTGCCAGAGTTTCATATATTCCCCGGACACACTAGGAACAGGTGCACCCACTATTTATCTCAACTTATTTACACAGATCAAAAAATGCTTCCCTAACATAGTCTGTTGCATACTCCATAATTCATGGATTATCTGTTAATTAAAGAGATGTAATAATAACAGTTGCAAAATTAGTCATCATCCATTGAACTCTTAAATTACTTTAAATCCCCTCCTCCAGGACTGTATTTTCATTTACTTTATACACCAACACTCATTTTCTTTAAAAACTAAAGTAGAATCAGGGAACTATACTCAATATCTTGTAATAACCTCTAGTAGAAAAGAATCTGAAAAAGAATATATATATTCAGCCATATATATATACATATATATATATATATAACTGAATCATTTTGCTGTACACCTGAAACTAACACAACATTGTAAGTCAACTCCAATAAAATTTTTTTTGAAAATTAGGACATATTACAAGAAACGAGCAAACATTAAACTTAATAGTAAAATGTTGACGCTTTCTGTATTAAAAAAAATAGTGTTATCAATGAGCAGAATCCTCCTCACAGTTTAGGGGGGAGGGTCTGCAGATAAGAGAAGCTGGCCTTAAATCCCCAAATGCTGATGTGGCCATCTCTGCATTGTGTGGATTCTGTGCCGGAGGCATAAATTACAGAGCCCAGCACACGAGCTGTCAGGCCTCATTGCAGAAGCCAAAAGGGCCTCTTGGACACCTGCCCCTTCTGAGATTCTGAGTGATATCGGGGATTTATTAATCCCCACTGAGTGAAGAATGCCACACACACCCCTTGTGGGCATCAGCCCTTAGGGCTTTGCATCAGGTATGTGTCTGGGGACGTAATTTAGATATTCGTCATCTTGAGAATTACATTGCAGGTAGCAAATCCTCATTATAGGTCTACTCCATAAGTGACTTCCCAGAGACAGAAGGTGCAGCTGAGGTTAGCCTTTGGTCTTTGTCAGCTCTAATTAGAGAAGGCAACACCTCTTCATCCACATGGTCCTGTCTTTACGGCATTACCTGTGGCAGCGGGAGCAGCCAGCCTCCCACTCTGTTAGGGACACACTGGGGAAAAGAGACTGGCTGAAAGACGGGATCCATTTCCAGTGCTTTCCAGAGCTGTGCCTGCTTTGTCTTAAGTCAGGGAAGGCCTCCAAGTTACTTTCAGTAGAAGAAAAGATTTAAAAGCCTGTTTCTATATTAGAGTTTTTTAGTCTTTTGTCTAAGCATGGACCCTTCTGAGAGTCTGTTGATAATTATGAATCATTTCCCTCCCAGAAGTGCACATACGTGTAGACACACAAAATGTTGCATACCATTTCAAGGGGGTCATGGACTCTTGGAGACCAGGAAACCTTAGATTAAGAACATGTGATCAAGACTGAGATACTTTTTAAACTTATAGAAGTTAGTTTCATAACCATACATTTCATAACCACTTTTCTAAAATAAATTGTGGCAGTTGTCTTTTTCCTGAGTGAACACTGTATAGCAGAGCATGAAACACCAGCTCCAATCTTTGCAGCTTATACTCCATTCTAAGGTCGCATGGTAGTTCATGGTTATCCAGATGTCTGTATATACGGTGTATGGAGATAATAGGTACCCTGATGGTTGCTTGGTATACATGAAGCCAAGAACTTTGCCTATGGGACTTATTTATTCCTCACAACAACCACACAAGGTAAATATCACTAATCCATTCTACAGCTAAGGACATTGATGCTCAGAGAAGAAAGCAAACTTTCCCAAAGCCACACAGCAATTAAGCAGCAGAGACGAGGCTCTGGCTCCAGAAACTGTGTCTCCAAAGGCCTTCCTCTGAATATGGCATGAGATCACAGGCCTACCCAATTTTATAATTAGCTTTTTTATTTCCCTCAGAGTTCTTGAGGCAGTTATCAGGCAGACAGGGAGGAGAAGGACTTTAAGGCTACTTGAAGCAAAACCACACCCCTTCCTTGCAGTGCCATCTCTAGAATGGCTGCCTAGGAAGAACCTGAAGGCGGTCGTCCAGTTGGAAAGTGGCACTGGGACCTCATCCTAAGGCTGCAGTCACATAAGAAACTCAGAAGCTTCTTCCCACTTTAAGTCTGGCTGGCACGGCTTTGGCTGCCCCTGGCCTCTGTTATAAGAAGAAGTAGCTGTTCCCTCCTTCACTCTGAAGGGTGCTGAAGGACTCTGTGCTGCACTCCCATGCGGCTCTCCCCATCCGACTGTAAGGAGCTCTGCCCCACGCCGGCACCGCCTAGGTCCTCCCTGCCAGCTCTGCTTCTCTGCCATCTCCTCAGGGTCGCTGCTGCCTGCCTGTCACTCTGCTGCCCTCTCTGGTGGCCACATGGGGATGAGGAACCTGTGAAAACTGAGCAAATAGGCTATCCTACCCTGAATTGCAAATGTAGAAATAGTCAAGCATTTAGACTTTTCTAACATTACACTTTTCCAAGTGTAAGTGGCAGCATGGGGCACAGCCCAGAGTCTATTATAAGTGAGTGAGGCAATCAAAGCCTGAATGGATTTTCTTAATTAAAGTACAAGGATCAAGTAACATAAGTGAAAGAAACTCCACTCACCTAAGTCACTTTAGGGATAACCGGATGAGCTTGAGGCATCATTTGTGGGAGGCAGTATATCACAGTGGCTAAGTATGTGGCTCTGGAATCTGATGCTTGGGTTCTGCTGGTGATTCCATCACTTGCTGTTGGACTTTGTACAACTTACTTCACCTCTCTGTGTCTTGCTTTTCCTATCTGTAAAATGGAGATAATAATAGCACCCGGATCAAAAAGTTTTCTGGAGGTTAAATATATTAATAAATATATTATACTTAAGACAGTTCCTGGCACATGATAAGTATTCAAAAAGTGCTACGACTATTATGATTATCATTTGGCCATTTTCGTAATCAATGAAGGGTGAACTATTTTGTCCATAGAGCCAAAAGGAGACTGTGAAGACCCAGAAAGTAAGTTATACTTCTTGCAAAGGTCTGAAGGTGGTGAGGTAAGCAAATGAACTTGGTGCAAGGCCTTAAAACAAGGTGGTTAGAGCCCCAGTGGTCCAGTTAGGTACTGCTGCATTACAAACCACCCAAAAATACAGTGGTTTAAAAAAGGAACAATTTATTATTTCTCATGTTTCTATGGGTTGATCAGGCAGTTCTAGTTCAGAGTGTTGGCTAGGGTCCTGAGATGTCTAGAATGTCCAAAATGGCCTCATTCACATCCCAACTGGTAACTCAGCAAGGGTTTTTGGTCAATGTCTTTGGTTTTCCTCCAGGAAGCCTCTTCTCATGGCTTCTTGGGCTTCCTCACAGCATGGCAGCTGGTTCCAAGAATGAACATTCCAAGCCATGAAGGTAGAACCTGCAGATTTCTTAAGGCCCAGCCTTGGAGGTTGCACAGCATCATTTCTGCTGTATCCTATTGGTCAGAATAAATCACTGGCCAGTCTAGATTCACAGGGAGTGAAAATAACCTCTACTTCTTCATAAGGGAGTAAGTAGCACAGTCATACTGCAAAAGAACATATGGGATGAGAGATATTGTTGCTGCCATCTTCAGAAACAGGACCTACCACAGCTCAGGGAATAGCAACTAGATTTTCTTAACAACGTTTGGACTGAGTGACTCAATTAGGAAGACCAGTCTGAGTTTGGATCAGAGTTACCCATTGAAAGGAGAAGTAAATGGAATTAAGCGTTTTAATTTAGTGTAACTTGTTTGTAAGCTACTTAAAGTTCCTTTGGGTCTAAAGTCATATTCAGAAACATTAATGAGAATAGATAAAGGACATTAGGCTAGAAAACATAATTATCAGTGAAGAACATTTTTAAAAGAAAAAATATTTTACTTAAAGAAGAGGTAGATGATAAAACCACATGCTCCCTGAATAGTGACAATAGTGAACTTATAGTGAAAAACTGTATTATGTTAAAGTGAACAAAGCAGAAAGCAAGGGCACCTGAATAATGAACAGGAACAAAGAGCAAGAGGCCCACGAGAATTCTATAATTGCTATTACTGAGAATTTGATTGTTTCCCCACCTCCTACCTCATGTACAGTTCTTTTAAAAGTGTAATATACTTTATATTTGCTTTGTATTTTACATTTCACTTTATTGCAGGGAGGGAGTTTAAGGCCTTTATAGAATTTCTGGATATTGCTACAGTCAAACATGGAATTACAAAATAGATTGGAGATAATCTAGCCAAATGAATTATTATTTACCCTGAACTCTCCAGTTCCCCACAATTGTACAAAGTCTGGTCTTTGAGATAATTTGATAATGGATAATGTGGAAAAGGCAACAGCAGAAAGATTTTGGTAGATTTTTCAGTGTTGGGGAGAAGAGAAAACAACAAGGAATGGCACCAAGATTTGGGGCCCAGACAATAAATGAATGGCTATGTTTCCTAGAGTGATTAAAAAGGAAAATAGAAGAGAAAGTGGATTGTGTATTGCAGGGGGAGATTACAAAAATAAGTTTGCGGGGCTTCCCTGGTGGCGCAGTGGTTGAGAGAACGCCTGCCGATGCAGGGGACACGGGTTTGTGCCCCAGTCTGGGAAGATCCCACATGCCGCGGAGCGGCTGGGCCTGTGAGCCATGGCCGCTGAGCCTGCGCGTCCGGAGCCTGTGCTCCGCAATGGGAGAGGCCACAACAGTGAGAGGCCCGCATACAGAAAAAAAAAAAAAAAAGTTTGCGACTGAAAGAATATTTTAAGGCAAAGTAGCAGCTAGGCAGCATTTTCAGAACATACTGATATCCCTGGCTTACTTCTATTTGGGAAAGGGCTCCCACTCATTCTCTTTATATGGGACTATAACTTTTTATTATTCATTTTACTGTTTGTCATTTATTGAGTTGTTTCTACGCAATGTATTTACAACTCACATAAAATACAGAAGACAATGAAATATACAGAAACAAGGTGGGGAAATGCAATTCACCCAGTGAAAATATCATTAGTATCTAGTGACAGCTGCACACCGTAAAACAATTGGAATCATCTCAGAAGACAAATAAAAAACAAGGGAAATGTGTATCTAGATGCCTCAATGGAAAAAAAAAATTTTTTTTAATAGAAGGTAGTTTTAAATGGGCCGTCAGGGAAAAGGGATAAGTTGTCTAAGTGAGAAACTAGACAATCCATCAAGAACAGAATGCAAAGAAGAGAAAAAGGTAAAGTTCTCATGGGAACAGGATATAAAATTGATGACAGTGGGCCTTCATAGAGGATGAAGAGAAACATAACAATGTGTGCTATGTATTATTTGCATAAACTCCAAAGAACTTGGCACCATCTATGTTTTTCACATCATAATCATAAACCAGTAAGTAAGAAAAAAAGGGTTTCAAGCAGCCAAACTGGGGGTGGGAGTATTCAACTTTACTCAAGGGAGTCCTCAGGTCCTCACTATACAAATAATTCCAATAAGCTTGGCTAGCATCTTTTTCCAAACCCAACCATTTAAAATGAGATTCAGGGCTTCCCTGGTGGCGCAGTGGTTGAGAATCTGCCTGCTAATGCAGGGGACACGGGTTCGAGCCCTGGCCTGGGAAGATCCCACATGCCGCGGAGCAACTAGGCCCGTGAGCCACAACTACTGAGCCTGCGCGTCTGGAGCCTGTGCTCCGCAACAAGAGAGGCTGCGATAGTGAGAGGCCCATGCACTGTGATGCAGAGTGGCCCCTGCTTGCCACAACTAGAGAAAGCCCTTGCACAGAAACAAAGACCCAACACAGCAAAAATTAATTAATTAATTAATAAACTCCTACCCCCAACATCTAAAAAAAAATAAAAAACACAGAGTGCTGACCTCCACCCTCAGAGTTTCTGATGTTAGAAGGTCTGAGACAGGGCCAGAGACTACATATCTAACAAGTTCCCAGGTATATTAGTTAGCTTGGGCTGACAAAACAAAGTACCACAAACTGGGTGGCTTAAAAAACAAAACTTTAGAAGACAGCGGACTAGGAGGACATGGAACTCGTGTCTCCGCACAACTAGGGCACCTACCAGGCACCAGGCACCGGTGGGGGACCACAGACACCTAAGAGGACGGGAGGAATCCCCAGCGACTGGCTTGCAGGATCTTGGTTCCCAGGCCAGAGGTTGGGCCTGAGCTCCTGTGGTGGGAGCTCTAAGTCCCAACCACTGGACTAGCAGAGAACCTCAGACACCAGGGAATATTAATCGGACTGAGGCCTCCCAGAGGTCCTAATTTCAGCACTAAGACCTGGCTCTAACCAACTGCCTGCAAACTCCAGTGCTGGACGCCTCAAGCCAAACAACCAGTAAGACAGGAATACAGCCCCACCCATCAAAAAAAAAAAGAACAATGAAACGAAAAAAAAATATGTTACAGAGGAAGGAGCAAGGTAAAAACCTTCAAGACCAAAATAAATGAAGATGAAATAGGCAAACTACCTGAAAAAGAATTCAGAGTAATCATAGTAAAGATGATCCAAAATCTCAGAAACAGAATGGAGAAAATACAAGAAACATTTAACAAGGATCTAACAGAACTAAAGAGCAAACAAACAGTGATGAACAACACAATACCTGAAATTAAAATACTCTAGAAGGCATCAATAGCAGAATAACTGAGGCAGAAGAAAGGATAAGTGAGCTGGAAGATAAAATGGTTGAAATAACTGCCAGGGAGCAGAATGAAGAAAAAAGAATGAAAAGAACTGAGGACAGAGTCAGAGACCTCTGGGACAACATTAAACACACCAACATTCAAATTATAGGGGTCCCAGAAGAAGAAGAGTAAAAGAAAGGGCCTGAGAAAATATGTGAAGAGATTATAGTCAAAAACTTCCCTAACATGGGAATGGAAATAGTCAATCAAGTCCAGGAAGCACAGAGAGTCCCATACAGGATAAACCCAAAGAGAAACACGCCGAGACACATATTAATCAAACTATCAAAAATTAAATACAAAGAAAAAATACTAAAAGCAGCAAGGGAAAAGCAACAAATAACATAAAGGGAATCCTCATAAGGTTAACAGCTGATCTTTCAGCAGAAACTATGCAAGCCAGAAGGGAGTGGCAGGACATATTTAAAGTGATAAAAGGGAAAAACCTACAACCAAGATTACTCTACCCAGCAAGGATCTCATTCAGATTTGACGGAGAAATTAAAACCTTTACAGACAAGCAAAAGTTAAGAGAATTCAGCACCACCAAACCAGCTTTACAACAAACGCTAAAGGAACTTCTCTAGGCAGGAAACACAAGAGAAGGAAAAGACCTACAAAAACACACCCAAAACAATTAAGAAAATGGTAACAGGAACACACATATCAATAATTACCTTAATGTAAATGGATTAAATGCTCCAACCAAAAGACACAGACTGGCTGAATAGACACAAAAACAAGACCTGTATATATGCTGTCTACAAGAGACCCACTTCAGACCTAGGGACACATACAGACTGAAAGTGAGGGGATGGAAAAAGATATTCCATGCAAATGGAAATCAAAAGAAAGCTGGAGTAGCAATTCTCATATCAGACAAAATAGACTTCAAAATAAAGACTATTACAAGAGACAAAGAAGAACACTACATAATGATCAAGGGATCAATCCAAGAAGAAGATATAACAACTGTAAATATTTATGCACCCAGCATAGGAGCACCTCAATGCATAAGGCAAATGCTAACAGCCATAGAAGGGGAAATCGACAGCAACACAATAATAGTAGGGAACTTTAACACCCCACTTTCACTAATGGACAGATCATCCAAAATGAAAATAAATAAGGAAACACAAGCTTTAAATGACACATTAAACAAGACGTACTTAATTGACATTTATAGGACATTCCGTCCAAAAACAACAGAATACACTTTCTTCTCAAGTGCTAATGGAACATTCTCCAGGATAGACCATATCTTGGGTCACAAATCAAGCCTTGGTAAATTTAAGAAAATTGAAATCATATTAAGTATCTTTTCTAACTACAATGCTATGAGACTAGATATCAATTACAGGAAAAAAAACTGTAAAAAATACAAACACACGAAGGCTAAATAATACATTACTAAATAACCAAGAGATCACTGAATAAATCAAAGAGGAAATCAAAAAATACCTAAAAACAAATGACAATGAAAACATTGTCAAAACCAATGGGATGAAGCAAAAGCAGTTCTAAGAGGGAAGTTTATAGCAATACAATCCTACCTCAGGAAACAAGAAACATCTCAAATAAACGACTTAACCTTAAACCTAAAGCAAATAAGAAGGAAGAACAAAAATACCCAAAGTCAGTAAAAGGAAAGAAATCATAAAAAGCAGATCAGAATTAAATGAAAAAGAAATGAAGGTAACAATAGCAAAGATCAATAAAACTAAAAGCTGGTTCTTTAAGAAGATAAACAAAATTGATAAACCATTAGCCAGACTCATCAAGAAAAAAAGGGGGGCTTCTCTGGTGGCACAGCGGTTGAGAGTCCGCCTGCCGATGCAGGGGACGTGGGTTTGAGCCCCAGTCCAGGAAGATCCCACATGCCACGGAGCGGCTGGGCCTGTGAGCCATGGCCACTGGGCCTGCGTGTCTGGAGCCTGTGCTCCACAACGGGAGAGGCCACAACAGTGAGAAGCCCACGTACCGCAAAAAAAAAAAAAGAAAAAAGGGAGAAGACTCAAATCAACAGAATTAGAAATGAAAAAGAAGTAACAACTGACTGACACTTCAGAAATACAAAGGATCATGAGAGATTACTACAAGCAAATATATGCCAATAAAATGGACAACCTGGAAGAAATGGACAAATTCTTAGAAAAGCACAACCTTCCAGGACTGAACCAGGAAGAAATAGAAAATATGAACAGACCAATCACAAGCACTGAAATTGAAACTGTGATTAAAAATCTTCCAACAAACGAAAGCCCAGGACCAGATGGCTTCACAGGCGAATTCTATCAAACATTTACAGAAGAGCTAACACCTATCCTTCTCAAACTCTTCCAAAATATAGCAGAGGGAGGAACACTCCCAAACTCATTCTATAAGGCCACCATCACCCTGATACCAAAACCAGACAAAGATGTCACAAAGAAAGAAAACTACAGGCCAATATCACTGATGAACATAGATGCAAAAATCCTCAACAAAATACTAGCAAACAGAATCCAACAGCACATTAAAAGGATCATACACCATGATCAAGTGGGGTTTACCCCAGGAATGCAAGGATTCTTCAATATATGCAAATCAATCAATGTGATACACCATATTAACAAATTGAAGGGTAAAAACCATATGATAATCTCAATAGATGCAGAAAAAGCTTTTGACAAAATTCAAAACCCATTTATGATAAAAGCTCTCCAGAAAGTAGGCATAGAGGGAACCTACCTCAACATAATAAAAGCCATATATGACAAACCCACAGCCAACATCGTTCTCAATGGTGAAAAACTGAAACCATTTCCTCTCAGATCAGGAACAAGACAAGGATGTCCACTCTCGCCACTATTATTCAACATAGCTTTGGAAGTCCTAGCCACGGCAATCAGAGAACAAAAAGAAATAAAAGCAATACAGATTGGAAAAGAAGAAGTAAAACCTCATGTGAGAGAAACACCATTATCCTCATTTTCTGGAGAAAACTGAGAATTAGAGATGTTAAATGACTTTCCTCAAATCACACAGCTGGTGTAGTGGACACTATTGCCTGTACTATTACTACTATGATCTGTTCCCACTCACAACACTTCTGACACCAAATGTATAGGTTTGCCATACCAAGCAACTTCCTGAAGACATCAGTTGGGTGTCCTGCAATTCAATTCAATTCTGACACTATCTGGAGTTAGCACAAGTTAAGGGCTCAGTTCCACAAGGCTGCCCCCTACTTCAGATACCAGTTGTAAGTAGTGGGTTCCCAGGTTACCCACACTTCTGTCTCACGGCTACAAATCAGTGGTTCCTATGACCCCCTCTTCAGTTTTTGTTTTTGAAATTACCCTTCACATTTTATATATTTTTAAGTTTATTATTATTTTGGCTGCATTGGTCTTCGTTGCTGCATGCAGGCTTTTTTTTTTTTTACCTCTAGTTGCGGTGAGCAGGGGCTACTCTTCGTTGCGGTGCGTGGGCTTCTCACTGCGGTGGCTTCTCTTGTTGTGGAGCACGGGCTCTAGGCATGTGGGCTTCAGTAGTTGTGGCACGTGAGCTCAGTAGTTGCGCCTCTCGGGCTCTAGAGTGCAGGCTCAGTACCTGTGGTGCACAGGCTTAGCTGCTCTGCAGCATGTGGGATCTTCCCAGACCAGGGCTTGAACCCATGTCCCCTGCGCTGGCAGGCGAATTCCTAACCACTGCGCCACCAGGGAAGCCCACCTCCTCCCCAGTTCTGATAATTTGCTGTAATGGCTCACAGAACTCAGGGAAGCATTTTACTTACTATTACTGTTTTATTACAGAGGATATTATAAAGGATCCAATTGAACAGAATCGGATGAAGCAGTCCAGAGGGCAAGGTCCAGAAGGATCCTGAGCACAGGTGCTTCTGTCCCCATGGAGTTGGGTTGCACCACCCTCCTGGCACATGGATGTGTTCACCAACCCTGAAGCTATCCAGACCCCTTCATTTAGGATTTTTATGGAGGTTCCATTAGTAGGCATGATTGATTAAATCACTGGCAGTTTGTGATTAACTCAATCCCCAGACCCTCTCCCCTCCCCAGAGGTCCGGGATGGGGGGTGAAAGTGAGGCTGGAAGTTCCAACCCTCTAATCATCTTGTTGGTTCCCCTGGCAACCAGCCCCCATCCTGGAACTACCTAGGGGCTTTCAGCCACCAATCACCTCATTAACATACACTCAGGTGTGGTTGAAAGGGGCTTGCTATGAATAACAAAAGACACTCCTATCACCTCTATCACTCAGGAAATTCCAAGGATATTAGTAGTTCTGTGCCAGGAACCAAAGATGAAGATCAAATACATATTTCTTACTCTGTCACAATATGACAGCTGTCTACTCAGCATGCATTCTCCATTTCCTCCTTTCTAACAGAATCTGATTTTGTTTAGTATCCATCTCTCTCCCATCTATCCATGTGCTTCCACGGAGGCAACACTCCCAATCCAACCCAGTAACTGGTTCAGGCATGTAATCTAATTTTGGCCAATTAGATGTGAAGGAAAGTTTCATGCAGGGATTTTGAGGAAAGGTTTCCGTGTTTAAGAGAGTACGAAATCCGATGCTGTCATGACTGGATGTGATGCCTGAATTAGCTGCAGCCATCCTGCCACCAGGCTAAGGATGAGACCTGCAGAACTGAGAAAAAGAAAGAACTGCTCAGTCCTTGATGACATTGCTGAGTGGCTGGATCAACCAAACCTGAGCTCTCCCTTCCTCTAAACTCTGTACTACATGAGCAATATGTTCCTTACCGTTGGAAACAGCCTGAGTCAGGTTTCTCTTCCTTGCAGCTAAAGGCATCCTATCTGATTCAGGTGGGAAAGAGGGGTGCTAAGATTTGAATTACATGTAGTCATGAGAGAAGTAATAGCAGAAAGAAGGACAGCAAGGCTGGAGCCAGAATAAATTTGCAATACAAGAACTCAAAAAGCTTGGCAATTCACAAAAGGACAAATATTGCATGATTCCACTTATATGAAACACCTAAAATATTAATAGTTAAAATCATGAAAACAGAGACTAGCAAGATGGTTTCCAGGGAATTAGGGAAGGGGAAATGGTGAGTTGTTTGCTGATGAGCATAGAGTTTCAGTTTTACAAGATGAAAAAGTTCTACAGATCCATTATGCAACAATGTGAATATAGTTAACACTACTGAACAGTACACTTTCAAAAGGTTTAGAGGGTAAATTTTACATTATGTGGTTTTTTAATCACAATTTTTAAAAACAGCTTAGCATACTGGAGTCATTTAGGCCACACTTCAGAGGCCCTGAAGACATTACTCTGTTGTATAGAACACTGGCATTGTTCCTCTTTCCTTAAATCCCACTGGCTGTTTCCATGCCTAGAATGCTCTTTCCCCAGATAATGTTCATGGCCACATCTCTCATTGCCTTCAAATCTTCAAATGTCACTTTCTCAATGAAGCCTACCATGACCACCATATTTAATATTGCAACCCACCGCATCCTCCCACCCCTCAGCACTCCCATTTCCCTTACCTTCTCTACTTTTTCTTTCTTTTTTAAAAAAAATTTATTATTTATTTATTTATTTTTGGCTGTGTTAGGTCTTCATTGCTGCACACAGGCTTTCTCTAGTTGCGGCGAGCGGGGGCTACTCTTCGTTGTGGTGCGTGGGCTTCTCATTGCAGTGGCTTCTCATTGTGGAGTATGGGTTCTAGGTGCACGGGTTTCAGTAGTTGTGGCATGCAGGCTCAGTAGTTGTGGCTCGTGGGCTCTAGGCTCAGTAGTTGTGGCACACAGGCTTAGTTGCTCTGCAGCATGTGGTATCTTCCCGGGTCAGGGCTCAAACCCATGTTCACTGCATAGGCAGGGAGATTCTTAACCACTGTGCCACCAGGGAAGCTCCTCCTTCTTTCTTATTATCACTTTCTAACATGTTATAGAACTTACTTTTTATAATTATTTTTTATTGTCTGCCTCTCTCCTCTAAAAGGTAAGATCTACAAAACCTGGGATCTTTATATTACTTTGTTCCCTGATGTATCCCAAATGCCTAGACTAATGCCTAGCACATAGTTGGCACTCAACAACTATTTGTTGAGAGAACGAATGAACATTAGTCATCAGCTAAAAGTGTTATATGCATTGAGTTTATAAAATAAAATGTGAAAAATGACTTCTGTGCTAAGATGGCAGATCCAGTTCTGCTCCTGCCCCTAGTCCTACAGAAACTAGAATCAAAAGGATGGGAAGACAGAAGGGGAAACCATGCCCCCAAAATTCAGGAAGCTGGAGAGCAGACAGAGCAGTGGTAAACAACTTTGCAGATGTGAAAAGCTGAATCCTAAGGTAGTAGTCAGGATAGCTGAGAATCAACCTAATTTATATCAAAGAAACCTCAGAAGACTCAGGACAGGCAGCACCAACTACCTCTGCAAATGTAGGTGGGGAGGAGAAGTTACAATAAGGAAAACTACATGAGAAGTATGATTCCTATATCCCTCCTAACTCCACTCTTTTGGCAACAGTTCTCTTCCACTCTGACATGATGTATTCTCTAGAGAGGGTGAAAGAGTAGGTCCTTGGACTTTAGGAACTGGGTGCTGCACCAAAACTAGGGGGATTCAGTGACCACATGCATGTCGAATGCTGAATATTCCCAGAACATTGGCAGACCTTTACTCTTCAGGCAGGAGATTAGAAGAGTTTTATCCTGAACAATCTGACCAGAGAGGGGGAAAGATCTAAAGATACTGACACCTAGGGTCACCGATTAAATGGCCCAACCAGATCATTACACAGTAAAACCTGAAAATGGCAAACCCCAGTCAAATGCTCAGAGCTTCTAATTAGCTTTTTAGTCCCCACTTTTAACATGAACTGACAATCAAAGATTCACCCATAAACAAATGAGTGAATGAATGGACGGATGTTACAACATCACAATATACAGGACATACAAATTAAAAGAAATAAGGATTCACCAGACAGCTAACGTGGGTCTCTAACATGGAAGATAGAGACCAAAAACAAACAGAAAGCAATTTGTAAGACATGGGCTATGCAGAGAGAATACTTTAAAACTTACCCCCCAAAATCACCTTATTAATATGCTCAGAAAGATGAGATATTGCATTCAGGTAAAAAGATCAGGATTCTATTCTTTTAAAACAATTTCAGAGAACAAAATGGTACTTGGGGAAATTATATACATGATGGCAGAAATGAGAAAATCTCAACTGAAAGATTAGAAGATAAAGCTGAAGAAAGCTCCCCAAAAGCAGTTCAAAAAGGCAAGGAGATGGAAAATGGAGAAAAATGATAAGAAAATAAGATGACCAGCTCAAAAAGGTCAATATTTGAATAATAAGAAGTCAAGAAAGAGAGCAGAGAGGAAATGAAAGGGAGAGAATCATCAAAGAAAATTTTCAAGAAAATGCCCCAGAACTAAGTAAGTGACTGTTCAGATTGAAAAACCTGCTGAGTGTCCAGCACAATGTTGAACTTAGACCCACAGGATGGTACACATTGTGAAATTCCAGAGAATTAGGAACAAAGCAAAGGACCAGTGGTAATTTACATAGCAGATATCCTGCAAACTTCTTTTTCCCAGGGGAAAAAGCATCACATACAAAGGATTAGGAATCACAGTGGTGCTTGAAACCTTTTAACAGCAACACCTAGAATGGGTCCATGGGTCCCATGGTCATTTTCCTGGTCCCTAAGTGCATAGTTTGGAATGGACACATTTGGTAGCTGGCAGAAGCCCACACTGGTTCCTGACAACAAAGGAACACACAAGACAAGCAAGGCCAAGTTCAAACCCTGACGGATTTGCTCAGTAAAGGTATGACAACCACTTTTATATTTAAACAGTTTGCTACTTACTTACAGTAAAAAGAATAGCCAAAGGTGCCACCCCAGCTTGGTCCTTGTCCTACACACCAAAAAAGGATAACACTGAAACAAAAGGGACCAGATGATTGCAACGTGACTCATGGGACACCCTGTTGCTGAGGAGGCTGGACTTCAGCTATGGAGTTTTACACTGTGTAGCTCCACTGGTGAGAGGCGGGTGGCTGAAAGTCCCATACTTGATCAGACAGCCTCCCAGAGGAGACAGGGAAGCCAGTGGGAGACGGCTTCTCATCCCCTTGTTATAGGAGGATCACAAGGTGTTTTTCCAAGACAGATTAGCTGCACTTCAAGTCAGCCCTTGCCTATGTGGCTTATTTGGATACCTGCAGGGAGGTCAGGTGACAAGGCAGAACTGTTCCCTTACACCTCCTTGGCCTGTGGGTTAAGGGTACCATATTGCAGAAAGCTAATAGGAAAACTCTTCAGTCTGCTTCCCCTGTCCCCAGCCAGGACAGTAAATCATAGAGTATCACATCCCCAGGGGGAATGGCAGTCTCTGAGTGCAACCCTTGAAGACCTGATAGCTGATAGTCCCCATCATATTCCTGTTTTCACCAGTCTGGCTCTGGCAAAAAGCAGACCAATCCAGGAGGTTGACAGTTGACTACTGCAAATTCAACCAAGTCGCAGCTTTAGTTGCAGTTGTATCTTCACTAGAGCAGATTCACAAGACCTTATGATATGTGGCCACTGATCTGGCAAATTTTTTGCTCCCATCACTATCAGGAAGGAGAGCCAGAAGCAAGAGTATTGCCCCAGGGCTATGTCCTAAATAAGAATAATCTATCAAGGTAAGGGGATCAAGGTAAGGAAGAAATTCACATAGAGGCTTCACGGGCAATGGAAAGATGGAAAGTTAAGATTCCTACCCTAGCTAAGGGACACTATATGGGAGTTTTACTCAGATTTCTGACCATCAGTTCATATATTAGGACTATACCTAATGGAGGGAATAAAAGCTTTAAAAAAAATCCTAAAATGGAACAGCTTCATAGACCTCCTTCTATGTTGGAATCTCATGAGTATGATAGAATGTTTCCTTGATCACAAAGGTTCAGCGCTGCTCCCTGAGGAGTGAGTAAATTATCCTGCCCTGTTGAACTCAAGAATGGCCATGTGACTTGTGTGGCCAATGAAATAGAAGTAGAATGTGAAATATGTCACCTTCAGGCAGCCACTTTAAGAGCTAGGTTCTCTTTCACCTATCTCTGTGATCACGGAAGCATGTGTCAAGACGGAGCATCTATCAACCTAGATCCCTAAGTGACTACAGGAGCACAGCCCCTTTGCTAACCTACTACAGACATAACATGAGCAATAAATAGGTTTTGTTTTAAGTTGCTGAGATTTGGGCGTCAGTCTGTTAGTAACTAACACAGCATGTCTAAGCAATCCTGACCAGATAAGAGGAGGCTCTCCCTTAGAGTCTGCTTATCTGCCCAAAGCCCAGATCTTCTTGGCCTTTGCAGTGGACATTTGTAGTTGCCTTTCCAGGATCCATTTCCCTGTCCCATAGCTTCTGACAGTGGTTTCCACATGATTCCAGTAAAGCTAACTCTGTCCCAAGCTCCAGGGGAAATTCTACCTAGGCTAAACCAATCAGAACATTCCATTTCCCTGACCATAAGGATTAGGTCAGTAGTGGACACGTGCCCTTAACTGGCCCATTCAAAGTGAGTCTTAGGGCTCTTTCTGGGAATGCACATACTTACCAATATTACAACGATTTTCACATTTCTTTATCATTAGTTACACACTGTCCAAGTGGAATATGTATTATTGAGAACCAGGATCCTAATTTATCTTTTTATTGCCAGAACCTGGCATAATGGTTGGCACAAAGTAGATGCTTATAAATAATCATTGATCAATTAAAAGGGGAATAAAATTTACTCCTTTTCTTTAAACTTCACTCCTCAAATTTCAGGGCCACCTATCTATCTGCATAGCCACATTCAACTATTTGCATCTCTGTCCTTTCCTCCATCCTGATTTAAGAATAAATGATATGCCCAATGTTGGCCTTTCAAAAACCTACAGGTAAAAATTTCCTTCTCATTTTCCTGGGATATGTATGGCATTTGTATGGCAGATCTCTTCTGGGCTCCCTTCTGCTGAGCAGTGTCAGCACCAAAATCCCCACACTGACTGAAGTAACTGTCTGCCTCTTTGTGACTGTACCATACCGGCCACGTGCTACTGCAGAAGTCTCAGTTCCATTACCAGTTCATGGGTTCTTCCTAAATGGGTCCTTAAAATGCCCAGAAATAATACCAAATACCAAACAACCTCCAGGACAATTCTAACCTTTCCCGTTCTTCTCAAATCACCGATCTTCCTTTTCTCCCTCCCCTCGAACCCCTAACCCCAACATTCATAACTTAGCCTCCTCCAGGGAAAACAGAAGTCATCACATGGGAGTTCTCTCATATTCCTAAAAACAAGTATCTACAATATCCTATCCTCACCTCCAGTTGTGATAGAGGTAGCGTCCCTCCTCCCCTTGTCCCACCTCCTGTTTTGAATCCTAACTCTCCCTTATAAAAAAAAACTTACACCATCTCTCAATCCTTCTCTCTCGCATATTCATCTACTTTTTCATGAATCCTTCCCATTAGTTTTTTTTTTTTAAGATTTTTTTGATGTGGACCATTTTTAAAGTCTTTATTGAATTTGTTACGATATTGCTTCTGTTTTACGTTTTGTTTTTTGTTTTTGTTTTTTTTTTTTTGGCCCCGAGGCATGTGGGATCCTAGCTCCCTGACCAGGGATTGAACCCACACCCCCTGCATTGGAAGGAGAGGTCTTAACCACTGCACCTCCAGGGAAGTTCCCCCATTAGTTGTTTTGTTTTGTTTTGTTTTGTGCGGTACGCAGGCCTCTCACTGTTGTGGCCTCTCCCGTTGCGGAGCACAGGCTCCGGACGCGCAGGCTCAGTGGCCATGGCTCACGGGCCCAGCCGCTCCGCGGCATGTGGGATCTTCCCGGACCGGGACATGAAGCTGTGTCCCCTGCTTTGGGAGGCGGACTCTCAACCACTGCGCCACCAGGGAAGCCCCGCCCCCCCCCATTAATTTTAAATGCACTCAAGTCTTCTCTTACAAAAAGCTTCACTTGACTTATTCCCCATTAGCTACAACCTATATTATTCCTTCCCCTCTCATCCAATCTTCTCATTATCTCCTGAAGAGAGGAAAAGCATTGAGGTATAGTGGTTAAGAACATGGATCCTGGCACCACACTACTTGATCTGAAACACATTGTTTAATGGCTCTGCGACCATGGGCAAGTTACTTCACCTCCCTCTGCCTCAATTTCCCCATATGCAAAAAGATTATAATATCATCTCTCTGGTGTAAGCATTAAATGAGTTAGTATTGATATATGTGAAACACCGACAACAGTGCTTGGCACAGTAAGCACTATATAAAGGTTTGCTATATTCCTTTTACTTTTATTTCTTCACTTTCACTCACTTTTCAGCCCATTCTGATCCCATCACTTCACCATGAAGTGTTTACTAAGAACACCAATGACGTCTATGTTGCTAAATCCAACTATTTTTCAGTCATCATCTTACTTAAGGTCTAGGCAGCAGTTGACAATGTTAACACTCTCTTCTTAGAACATTCTCTTTCCTAGTCCAGGGCTTCAACTACCACCTACCCGCCAGTGTCTTGCCCATCTTTATCTGGAACCCAGACCTCTCTTCTATGCTCCAGATCCCACAAAGCCAGAGGTCACCTGGATATTCTCCCCTTGAAGGTCTCAAGGGCATCTCATATGCACTACATCCAAAACTGAGCCATGGCCTTTCTCTCCCTAACTCCCTCTGGCTTAAATATTCTTTAGGCCCCTCTTCATTTGGCTGACCCCTACTCCTACTTTAGAGTTTAGATGAAGCATCACTTCCTCAGAGAAGCCTGAGGTGAATGCCCTAAAAGAAACTTTCATAGCACTTGGTACCTCTACTTCATACCTGCAATTAGATGATAAGCTACACAAGTACAGGGACCATGCCTGTCTTCTCACTATTCTATCCCAGGACCTGAATGCAGTAGCCTCCAGAGCCCTTTCATTTGCACTAGGCTCTATCTGCACTCCTGAACAAGTATAAAGTGTGCCACTTTGTGCCAGGCTAAGACTACTAGTATAGTTAAAACTTGACAAAGTGCAAAGAAGCATAGCAGAGGAAATAGTATTTAACCAAGCCCCCAAATTACTTTTAGTTGCAATAAGAGGCTCATGGATGGCAATTTTTTTTTTAAGCCTAACTTGGGGAGATTCATCCATTGGACAACCAACATTTTGCATCGCCTCTAACTGTGCAACAGGTCCAGGCAATCAGAGCAATTATGTGTGGGTTTCCGCCATTGTGTTTACACCTATCACTTGGGTACCAGTACCCAAACCTACCTTAGCAAGACAACTGTCTATAACTCAGCACTCCTGTGTCCCAGTACATAGCAGCTTTTTGCGACGAGGTCTGCCATGAGTCCAGGCAGCTACACTGTCACTGGGGAGTCTTGAAGGCGGAGAAGTTCAAGGGAGGAAAAGTCGAGTTCTGAGCATGGGTGGATGTTTTAGTGAACAAGCCGCTCTTAAAGCACGGAGCAGTAAATAATAGGGCTGAAAGACAACACAGTAGACTTCGCAGGTATGACAGGGCTGAAAAGTGAAGGCTTACAAGGGCGCGCCTCCTGGTACCGTGTGACCCGTTGCCTCAGAGTCAATCCCGCGAGACTATAATTCCCGGGGATTCCCTCTTAACTCCAGGCAAACACCCGTAGGGGCGGGGAAAGAAGAGAGACGTCGGCGCGCAGCCGTCCGCTTTACAGCACTCCGGGATCTCGAGAGAACTGCGGTTCTCGCGATCTTTCCGGAGCCGACCCTCCACAAGGATTCCGAGTCCGTGTGCCGAAACGGGAGGGCAGGGAGGGTTCTGACTCTGCGGGAGGGAGAATCCCCTTTGGCCTGCTCTACGGAAGCCTGCGAGGGAGGGCGGCGTTCGCTGCGTAGTCCAGTTGCCCAGATGCCCAGCGCCAGCGCCTGCCGCAAGAGTCAGGAGAAGCCGCGGGAGATCATGGACGCGGCGGAAGTGGGTTTCCTCCTTCCTTGGGCCTGGGAGGACAGACCCCTGGGCCAGACCGCGCTGAGGGAGGGAGTATGGTGAGCGGGGCCCTAGCCTCTGGATCCCTGTCAGCACTTTGCGTGCAGGCCGCGAGCCTGGGATCCGGGCGCCCAGAGCCCTCACCGGGCCTCCAGGGCCCTTGTCCGAGCAGCGTGGCCAGACCCACTCCGGATCGCATTTCTCACTGGGGCCCCTGGGAGACCTGGCCTGCAGGAAGCGTGTCCCGGGACTGGGGGATGGCGGGGGGGCGCCGTAAAGTACCAACTGCCCCGGAAGTAGGAGCGGCGGGGTGACATTTAACCTCCCTGAGTTAGGCACGTCCTTCGAGTAATCCATCTCTTCCCCGGAAATTTTTAATGTCCACTAGTAATCGATTTTTGCTCTGCCCTCGTGTTGCTAATGTTTTTCAAGTAATGACAGTACTTCGTAAAACGATCTGCCAGCATGTTTTAATGACCATTTTCCATGTGACAGCTTTAAAGAACACTTGTCATTTTTATTTTCTTTCTTCCCCTAAGTAACCCAAGTAAGGTAGGTAGGGAAGTTTGCAGAGAATGCGTTTGAAGTCTTTGAGATGTTGTGACCCAAAATCATCTATGTAATTCATAATACCCTGCGGTCCTTCAGTGCTTTTCGGAAGTGAAAGTTTGAAACCATTCTACAAGTTATGTGTGCTCTTAGTGAAATTGGGATCCCTACCTGGCTCCTTATTTTTCTTTTGAGGAAATATGAATTTGTGATAAACTGCGTAAGGCCATTTTAAGAACATTAGATGGAATAAGGGATGCTGAAATATGAACAGTACTAATAAGCGACCCCCTTTTTTCTGTTCACCTGCTGTAACCTATTTATGCTGCCCTCCTGCTACATTGTGTGACTGTATCTTTCTGTTAGGGCTGGAGTTATCTTCGTCTTTAAGGTGTATTTTTTTTATTTCGCAAAAAAATGAAAAAACTTCATTAAACACCTTAACATGTTGTCTGGTTTGTTTTGGTATAAACACAAAATCTAATATCTTCCAAATCTAAAGGAGAGGATTCCAACAAATAGCTGTAGTGACAGAAACTAATTGTTTCATCCACATCCTAAGTTACCTTGTAAATTTTAAGGAAACCATTTTTGTGTATTCTTGATCTGATTAGTTATATAAACCACCTTTGCAGATAGTGTAGGTCTATGTATAAGGTAGACATTGTGGCAGAGTTATATAACTTTATAGCTAGAAGGATCTTAAGAGATCATTTTCTAGATAAAGTAAGATTAAAATAAAAGGCCACTTACCAATTTAATAAGTATAGTTTGTTAATAACAATCTGGACTCTAGGTCTCCTTTCTCCTGTTCCTGACTTAAAATCTGTAACAAGAATTTTGGTGTCATACTGTCAGTGTTGAACCACTTAAACCTGAAATCATGAAGATGGTTTTTAGAAACAGGAAGCTGGTGAATTTTTTTGGTGATGTTTTACAAAAGGAAAGTTGTAGTTAGCTTATATCCAGCATCTCTGATTTCTAAAAACTGGACATCTGGTACTCAGAAAGCCTACCCCTAAATGTTTGTTCTCTTTGAACATCTCTTCCTGTAATAGGAAGTTAATAAAACTGTGGTACCTCATCCTTCTCCCTTCACAGAGGAAATTTATAACTCTGCTTTGAAGTAGTTTATAATCTCCTTTTTGAAGAAAGTAGTTAAGGTGTGTTGTACATGTGTGTAAATTTTATTTGAGAGTGCTATTTTGTATGGTATATCGATCCAGGAGTGGTGATCTCCAAAACAAATTAACCAGAAGCTGGGTCTGTGGAGTGCATATGTAAATGATATGACAGATTTCCACACTTTAAAACTACTACTCTGAATTGATAAAATGGTCCTGAAAGTTTAAATGAATTCATCTATTTCTGTTATTTGTATTTCTGTGTTTACTATGCTATTAGTGTTTAAATAAAAAGTCATAATGTAAAAATGTTTTTTGTAGGATTATGCAAAAGAAAGATATGGAGTATCTTCAATGATACAATCACAAGAAAAACCAGGTTAGTAGTTACGTGACAAAAAAAGTTTTTTTTTCTTTTTAATTCCAGGAAAGTTCTTTATGAAGTTTTAAGTAAGGTTGACATAACTGAAGGCATAGTTCTGAAAAGCTTAAATGCCAAGCATATGCCATAACCCTGCACAGACATTGTCAATTTAGGGTCCCTAATCTCGATAACGAAGAAAATATGTTAAATCAGTATATTTTATTTTATTTTATTTATTTATTTTTAGTATATTTTAAATGGTAAATTATATTACAAAGGTATTCCTAGGTAGTCATGTAAAAGATTTGACTCTGGCCTAGGAGATAAAAGATAGATAGTAGCTGCCTTCATCATATGCAACCTTTTTTGCACGCTTTGTGAAGCTACCTCCTTTACTTTCCTCCTTGACTTTATTATATTTCTTTGAAATTGACTTGTTAATTGTTTCTCTCAGACCTGTAGGTTTTCTATTTGTAAACATTTGTCTTCCTTTTGTTTCTATTTTATATATGCGATTTCAACAAAGTTATCCTACTCAACTATTTAACGATCATTTTTCTTTTGTTAGACACCCCAAATTATGTCTTTCAAACTTTGGTACAACTGCAGACCTTTAAGCTCTGGCCCATTGGAAGCACTAAGTACTTCTAATTTAGATGCCTGCCTGTGAATTTGATGCTTTGAAAATAATATACCCCAAGTCAAATTTAATTGTTATTTTTGGATTTAATTTATTGCGTGATCACAAAACCACTTTTCCTTCCCAACTTTGTTGGAAAAGTGTGCAGTGAAAGGGCAAAATAGGTTGCTAAGAATAAACCATTTCGAAAGATAAAGATAGTGAAGTAAAGTAATTGAGTATAAAATGGGATACAAGCAATATAGTATAGGACAGGACTACCCCTGCCAGAACAAGCAGGAGGGGTCATATGAGACTCTTTTTCGGCTTAACTGTCTTCCTGAACTGGACTTCCTTGATCTCTAATGCAAAAAAATATTATTGGAATTTGTCTCTTACATAAGCCCCAGTCACCCTTTGCCATGATTACTATTCCTATTTAGCTAGCAAATCCAGACTACTTAGAGTCTTCCAGTTACAAGCTCTCCCCACCAAAAGGAGGATAAACTACCTACGTAATCTGATTACATTAACTAACAGTAAAATTCTGTGCTTAGTTTTACCTCTGTTAAAATCATAATACATTGTTCAACATAAAGTTTTCTTTCCTGTCTGCTTCCATTTCTCCACATTCTTTCATTCTAATACCAGTGACTTAACCATGGAGGAGGTAGTAGTTTTTCAAACTGAAACCCTACTGCCACTGATCTTTGCCTCGGCCAGTCATACTGGTGGGAGTGTGACATGCGCCTCAGGTATGAGTGGATATGTTAAAGATTGAGAACCCCTATGCTAATTAATTGGAATGACACATGAAAGAAGGGCCATTACTCTTTCTTTTCCAAAGTACTATTAAAATTACCATAATCATGCCACTTATTTATAAGTCTATTCTTTTAGACTTATGTTTTTCTGTTTTGTTTGGTTTTGAGTTTTGATTGCCTAGTAAGTCGTTTGCTTTTTCAATCTTGGCATTTTCAGATCTGTCTTTTAAAATTGCTTTGTCTGTCTTTTCTCTTTCACACTTGGTTTTGTCTGAGTTTACACAGCAGACATGGAAGTTGGCTTAACTCATAAGGTCCATGGACAGAGTTTTGCAGAAATCCTCTTGTGATGCCTAATGCTTCAAAATTTCTCATTCACTCTCTTTGCTTTTGGTGATGAAATCTATGGTATTCTCCTGTAAATCAGGGTCTCTCTAAGCTACATCTTTACTTCAAGAGACAAATTATAAATACATTTAGACAAAGTAGGTAAAATATATTTATAATTTGATTTCATTATAATATCCCCCACAAAGGTATTTTTAGTATTATAGTAACTAGGATTTACTACATGTCATACTGACAAATTTGGTTACAATTAGGCACCATAACCCTTGAGAATAGTGGTCTTTTATCATTCATGATGTTGTAGTATCATTTCTATTAAAATATTTAAAATTAATACATGTATCTTTTTCTTTAATATTCAAATTATTGCATATTCAGAACAATAATAGAATAATTTCTGGATCATTTTGGGATCATGATTGCCTTGTATCACTATCTTCACATCGTAGTTTTTCACAGTTTTCCTGTTTGGGGGATGCTAGATAGATGTAGTACTTTGTTATTAGCATTGGGGGGCATAATTGTTGGGGTTCACCGATAGCCAGAAGGGGAATTTATTGGTTCACATACCTGTAGGAAACAAAGTGTGAGATGGCATAAGGCATGATAGGATTTAGAGGTTTGAGCATTATCTATGGGGCTTTCTGTCTACTTCTTGGCTTTGCATCCATTAGGCTGTTGACCTCATTCTCTCATCCTGCAAATTCAGGTAGTAGGAAAGATGGTGGCTGCAGCCCTGGGCTTACACCATCTCAGCTCAGCGACCCCAGGGAAGACAGGTTCATTCCCATTATCTGTATATTAAGTACCAGAGAAGGACTTTGATTAGCTCAGTTTGAGTAACATGCCCTTCTCTGGATGAGTCAGTGTGTCCTGGGGAACGAGGTACTGTGACTGTCCAGGCCTGGCAGAGAATTCCCCCATGTGGCTAGCTGACTTAACATACTATGGCAGGCAAGCAAAAATACCATGTCCACTTAGGCACAGGCAGTTCAACACAGGCTGTATTTGGCTTTATAAGTCATTGAAGTGTTCAGGAGATTTGCATTTTGAAATTATCTCTTTGACTCCAATGTAGACTGAATTAGGGGGTCAGGGGATTGCCAGTTAGAAGGCTTTTGCTAATTTGAAAATATATGTGCACCCTTATGTTCACTGCAGCATTATTTACAATAGCCAAAATATGAAAACAACCTAGGTGCCTATCAACAGATTAATAGATATAGAAGATGTGGTCTATATATTTAATGGGTACTACTCAGCCATAAAAAAAAAGATGAAATCTTGCCATTCGCAACAACATGGATGGACCTTAAGGGTATAATGCTAAGTGAAATAAGTCAGACAGAGAAAGACAAATACTGTATGATTTCACTCATATTTGGAATGTAAAAGTAAGTAAATAAATAAATGAACAAACTAAACCAAACAACAAACACATAGATAAAGAGCAGAGTAGTGGTTACCAGAGGGGAAGGAGCATGGGGGGAGGGTGAAATGGGTAACAGGGTCAACTGTATTGTAATGGATGGAAAGTAAACTTTTGGTGGTGAGAATGCTGTAATGTGTATAGATGTTGAAATACAATGTTATAAACATGAAACTTACGTGATGTTATAAACCAATGTTATAAACCAATTAAAAAGAAAAGCAAAAGAAAAAAGTGTTGCTAGATATTGAGAATCATTTAAGATAATACCAAGTACTATGCTAGCTATCAAATCAAAATAATTTTGATCTTGATCTCTTTGTAAATTCTGAATTACAAGATTGTTTCATTTATTTGCTGCAGATCGAGTTTTGGTTCGAATTAGTGACTTGACAGTACAAAAAGCTGATGAAGTTGTTTGGGTGCGTGCAAGGGTTCATACAAGCAGAGCTAAAGGTAAGATTGATTAAATGATTACAGCTTTTTTGGTAATCATTGAATTTTTTGTTTTGCAGATTTCTCACAGATCAAAGTAAATCTTTAAAAACAAAACAAAAACACCTGTTTTCCTTCTTAAATCACTATAAACTATTAGTCCATGGTTAGTTAATTTTAGGTTCTTATAAGACATCCTTAAAAATAATTTAGCCTTAAAACTCAGATGAAATCTAAGACTCTAAGGTACTTTTCTAGCACCTCTCAAAAGTTTAATTTTTTGAAGTAAAGAGTGTTTTTTCAGAAGTTTTTCATTTGTTAATATTCTTACATTTGTAATATTTAGATAGGGAGAGAGTTAGGAGAAAGATAAGGCTAAGACTGGGTTGTCTAGTACTCACTGGCTACATTTAGCTATTTAAATTAAAATTAAAATTCTATATCTCAGTCACCAGCTGTATTTTGAGTGCTGGTGGCTCCTGTATTGGACAGAAAGGACAAATACAACATTTTTTTTTTTTTTTTTTTGGCAGTATGCGGGCCTCTCACTGCTGTGGCCTCTCCCATTGTGGAGGCTCCGGACGCGCAGGCCCAGCGGCCATGGCTTACAGGCCCAGCCGCTCCGCAGCATGTGGGATCCTCCCGGACCAGGGCATGAACCCATGTCCCCTGCATCAGCAGGCGGACCCTCAACCACTGCGCCACCAGGGAAGCCCACAAAATATTTTTATCATCGTAGAAAGTTCTCTTGGACAGTACTAAGAATTTAGCATTAACAACAAAGGAGAAATATTAGGGGAGTTTAGACAAACCTCAGTTCCTTATGGAAAATTGTCCTAGCCTAGTGTTCCAAATTGTCTGAAAGTATTAGTGACACTTATATTGGTTTATAACTTTATACTTTTCACACAGTTTTTCACACTCGATCATCCCCACAAATTTGTGAAGTAGGCAGAATAGGCACTGTTATTCCACTTTATAAATGAGGAGACTAAGGCTCAGAATGATAAAGCTCCTTGCCCAAACTCTCATAGTAATTGGTGGACTATGAAAAGAATTCAGAAGCTTTTTAGGACACCTTCTGTCTCCCTAGCAGAGTTAATTACTTCTGTACTATTTACTGCATTCTGTGGTACAGCATTTCTTACTCTGTGTTTTAAAATATTTATTATAGAATTAATACAGGCCCATTATTTTTTAAATTCCAACATTTTATACATATATATCTTACTCTCTCAGGATCACTACTATTAAGAGTTTATCGGGAATTCCCTGGCAGTCCAGTGGTTAGGACTCTGCACTTTCCTTTTTCTTCTTTCTTTTTCTTTTTCTTCTTCTTCTTCTTCCCTTCCTTCCTTCCTTCCTCCCTCCCTCCCTCCCTCCCTTCCTTCCTTTCTTTTCTTTCTTTCTTTCACGCATGCTATGCCAGTTCTTAGTTGCAGCACGTGGGATCTTTGTTGCCATGCGGGATCTTTTAGTTGCAGCATGTGGGATCTAGTTCCCTGACCAGGGATTGAACCTGGGCCCTCTGCATTGGGAGTGCAGAGTCTTAACCACTGGACCACTGGGGAAGTCCCAGGACTCTGCACTTTCACTGCCAAGGGCCCAGGTTCAATCCCTGGTCAGGGAACTAAAATCCCACAAGCCACATGGCGTGGCAAAAAAAAAAAAAAAAAGAGTTTATCTATTCTTCCAGTATCCTCCCCCAAATAGATGAATACTGTTGGACTTTGAGAAGAATGCTAGTTGATTTGCCTTCCTGAAAGGTTGGGCCATTTATTTGACCAATAGATAATCACATTGTACTGTAATCCTTCATTTACTTGTCTTTCTCCCATTGGATTAGGAACCTTTGTTCTCCAAACTGGCACCTTGTTTCCTAAACATAGTTATTTAGCAAATTAAAAGATAGAATGCTCTCCAAACTGGCACCTTGTTTCCTAAACATAATTATTTAGCAAATTAAAAGATAGAATGCACGCTACATGTAAGCCTGAACCAAAAATACTTCCCTTCACACTCATCCAAAAAATGGAACAGTTTGAATATGAGTAAGGACAACTGCAGTGAGTTGAGACACATCAGATATGTTTAAATCCCTAAGTTTATAATAATGCTAAGGCAAACAAACAGAAAACCTAGTTGGTCATCAATGGAACAAGCTCATTATTTTCAAATCTGGTAAATACTAAAGTGGAAGTATCATTTCTGTATGAATTGTATATCACTGGCTAACCAAATGGTAGATACGGGAAGTGTCTCTTTAGAGAAGTGTCCAGCTAATAAAATGAAGAATATTGGAACATCATCATTTTGCCCCCAGTGAATTATCTAGACATTGATCATCAGTGATTGCTAACGACATAATAGAGAGACAACCAGAAATATTTTATGTCTATTTATGAAAGAACACAATACCACCCAATGAAGTAGTCTTGCCCAAAGAATTGTTCCTGAATCTCATTAAGCCTTTAGCAATAACCAGCAATTTACAAGACAAAGGAACATGTTAAATGACAATGGAGGTGCAATCAGCACAGTCTAGTAGTAAACTACTAGGCAAAAACGACCTGGTCTCTTCAAGAAATAAATTTGAAAGGGAAGGGGGTACCTATGGATTAAAACAGATTTAAGATGTCTCTCAACCAATCACTTATTTGGATCCTAATTTAAATCTACAGTAAAAAAAAAAGACACTGAGACTTGGATATTTGAACATTGACTGGATATTTGGTGTTAAAAAATTTTTTTTTCAGTTGAAATAATAGTACTGTTGTAACATTATTTTTAAAAAGATCTTCTCTCTTAGGGATCCTTACTGAATTATGTATGGATGAAATAATAGAGGGTTTGCAGGGGTTTGCTTCAAAATAGTACAGGAATTGAGGGATAAGTGGATTGGGGCAGAAGTTGAGGAATGAGTGGATTGGAGCAAAGCTGAAACAAGAATGGCCATGAATTGATAACTGTTGAGGTACGTGAGGATTGTAGGTAGGTGTTGATATCATTTACAAATAACGATCATTTTGTCCTTTTCTTTCAAATGTTTATCTTATTTCTTGTTTCTCTGCAATAATCAGTGGATTCTCCAGTATTGCAGGGATTCTCACAATGAGGAATTTTTTAAACAGTGGAGATATAAATTCCTGCTGAGTTATTTCATGACTTTAGGTGTTCTGCATAAAATGTCATTACAAAACAATGCCAAAGTTTAAAAAGTAGGTCAAAAGAAGTTTTCTTCTAGTCCAAGTTTTCTGTTATCAGAAGCAGGTATTAAATTTTATCAGACCTTTTCCAGAAATTATTTCCCTCAAAATATCATGCTGGAAAAAAAAAATCATGCTGAATATATTTATACAGAGATTCATTATACGATTCTCTTTGCTTTTGTGTTTGTTTGAAATTTTCCACATAATAAAAAATTTAAAATACAGTTGATCTTCATTATTCACGGATTGTATATTTGCAAATTCACCTACTTGCTAACATGTATTTGTAACCCCAAAATCAGTACTTGCAGTGATTTCACTGTCATTCACAGACATGCCAGACATTTGCATGAGCAGAGTGGTAAGAAATTTGAGTCTCCCAGTGCACACATTTTCAGCTGAGATTAAAAACAGTGAAGCTCTGCCTTGTATCAGCTCTCATAAACAAGTGTCCTTTTCACAGTCTATTTAATGCCACGTTCTTCACAGCCTTGTGCTTTTTGTTGGTGATTTGACTGTTTAAAATGGCCCCCAAGCATAGTGCTGAAGTGTTTTCTAGTGTTCCTAAATGCAAGAGACTCATAATATGCATTATGGAGAAAATACTAGTTGTTAGCTAAGTTTTGTCCAAGCATGAGTTATAGTGCTGTTGGCTGTGAGTTCTATGTTAATGAATCAACTATATATATTTTAAATAAGGTGTCTTTAAACAGAAATACATACAGAACAAATTTGTGTATTGATGGACTGATGAAAATATTATAACCAGACATTCACAGAAACCTCACCCTATATTTCCCCTAGGAGCAATGGCTCAATATTTGCTAATTTATTGTTCTGGTGACTTTATAAAACATAACTACCACAAATAGCAAGAATCAACTGTATGTAATTCTAGTGATTTACAATAATGGATTTCTTAACATTGAACCATTTTTGGATTCTTGGAATAAACTGAATTTGGTAAAGGTGTGGGTAGTATTCTTTTAGCTAAGTTTCAATAATATGTTTTTTTTTGGAATTTTGCATTAATCTGGTTTTCATAATTTTTACTTGGAAAATTCTACTTTGTTTTTAAGTTTGTATGTGTGTGTATGTGTGTTTAAGTTGTAAGTTACCCAAGTAATACAAAGTATTTTCACATGAATTTTTCAGAGTACAGAAATTATATTCCTTTTTCTTCTCTACTGCCTATCTTTGTCCCAGCCTTTTCTATTAATTCTTAATAATTTGTTCGTTGTCTTTCCAAAAATCTTTCTTTTTAATGCACATATGTGCACGCACACACACACACACACACACAAATACATAAAGGTTCTTTGTTTTGTGTGTGTTTTGTCTTATTTTATGTAGATGATACCGTATTTTTACATGTTACTCTGCAACTTTTTTTATTTTCAATTAACAGTGTTTCTTGGAGATACTTCCATGATATTAGTTATAGATCTACATAAGGCAGTGTTTCTGTAGGATAGATATCTAGAAGTGAAATTGCTGGGTTGAAGGGTGGGCATATGCATATTAAAATTTTCCAATACCAGATTACCCTCCAAAAAAGCTATACTCAATGATACTCCCACAAGTATGTGACAGTACCACTTTCTCCACATTCTTGCCAGTAATGATTGTCAATTTTTTTTATTTCTGCCAAAGAAGATTATCTGAAAAAATGAATAAAATCTTTGAGTTTGCAGTACACTGATTGCTGCTACTCCCTTCTTCCTTACATGGAAAAAATTATACCAATAAATATGACTTATTTGGAATCATTCATGTGTTCTAACTCCAGAAGTAGTATCACATTAAAATTGGACTTGGACAGACAACCTATGCTGGCAATTTCAAGTAAAGCAAAGTTCTGAAAAAAACATGAATAAGGAAATGAAAGTGTCAAAATCATAGTGTCAAAAGTATGACAACTAGAATCCTGTTAAGCAAAAAAAACAAAACCTAGTCTGTTTATATAACAAATATCTGTATATTTCTCCTCAAATTAAGGGCAGTGTTTTACACATTTTTAAAGATTAAAAATCAGATTTCTTACAATAGGTTTATGCTTCACACCCATAAAATCAAGAGTTTTATATAGGAGCAAGGAGAAATTTTTAACTCTTAATGATACCTTAACATTAGTTTCTTTCGATTGTGAAAGCTTATGAGCATATTGAAAAAGTAATTGAAATATCTACGGTTCCTTTCAAATTTTATACATACTACATGGAAGTCATTGGCACAAGATAATTCTATTTCAATACTATTCTTCCTAAAAACTTAACATATACTTCCAAAATAGCTACTTTATTTAGGTAGTCAGATAGTATAGGATTTTTAATACCAAAGGTCAGAACATCAACTTATAGCCATACAAGAATATTTCAGGGAAAATAACAAATGGAAACTACTTTAAAACATTTAGGTCTTTGCTGTTTATTCCATAACTGATTAACATAAGCGATGAAGGAAAATGTTAATCTTGGTTATTAGGAAGTGAAGGTACATTATCTAAATAATAAATTCAGGAGCTTGGCAAGCTAAAAGACAGTAGGAAGAGATGAAAACATAAGATTGCCTCACATCTTTGATAACTAGTTCTCCCACCAAGGCTTACTTACTTACTGAGCCATCACCAAAATGGAGATGAGAGTAAACTTTTTTGTTCTGGCAACCTACCATGTTTGTTCTTCAGCTTAGAAATAAAGATTGCACCTGGTGCTGTAAAGGAAGGTTTCCAACTTTACATTTTTCTAAAACAGACCTCTTGCGTAAATTTAAGAAATAAACTGCCTCTTTAAAAACGACTCAAAATGCAACACAAATTTTTAACTGCTAAGGATTTAAATTTAAGATACCTAAAAGCAGTGAATTCATTCAGCTGTTTTGAACATTGAGTTTCATTTCTTTTCTATAAACTCTCTCCTGATTGGGGAGTTCCATGAAGAAAGATGAATAATACGTAGCAGATGATTAACATGTCTTATAAAGTTCCTTTACTAACTTAAGCAGTGAGAACTCTTTGCTAAACTGAGAAATTACATAATTGCTTCTTAGAATAAAAAACAATATATGGCTATAGTAAAAATTAACTTCCTATATATAGAAAGATATAAAATGAAAAATAGAGCTACATTATGATCCAGCAATCCCACTCCTGGACATATATCCAGAAAAGATGAAAACTAATTCGCAAAGATACATGCACCCCGATGTTCATAGCAGTACTGTTTACAGTAGCCAAGACATGGAAGCAACGTAAGTGTCCATTAGCAGATGAATGGATAAAGAAGATGTGCCAATACATATATATATATCAATACATACACACACACACACACACACACACACACACAGTGAAATAGTACTCAGCCATAAAAAAAGAATAAAGTATTGCCATTTGCAGCAACATGGATGGGCCTAGAGGTTATCATACTAAGTGAAGTCAGACAGAGAAAGGCAAATATTATATCACTTATATGTGGAATCTAAAAAAAAATACAAATGAATTTATTTACAAAACAGAAACAGACTCACAGACATAGAAAACAAACTTAACAGTTACTAAAGGGGAAATGAGAGGAGGGATAAATTAGGAGCATGGGATTAACAGATACACACTATTATATATAAAATAAACAACAACAATTTACTGTATAGCACAGGAAACAATAGTCAATATCTTATATATAACCTATAATGGAAAATAATCTGAAAATACATACATATAACTGAATCAGTTTGCTGTACACCTGAAATTAATACAGTGTTGTAAATCAACTATGCTTCAATTTAAAAAAAAAGAGGACAAATGGAAGTCTCACAAATCTAGCTCCTCTGTCAGATCACAATCTGTTTCCCCCCAAAATAGCCACTGTTGTTTCTTGTGTATTCTTTTAGGAAAAAGTGCATTTACAAATATGAGCATATCCTTTGTTTTTTAAATTTACATAAAAGGGATCTCTCTCTCTCTCTCTCTCTCTCTCTCACTCTCACACACACACACACACACACACACACACACACACACACACATTGCCCCTTGTTATCACTCACCAATGTCTGTAAGAAAATGCCTTGCAAGACATTGAATTGCAGTGTATCACTGACCAGAGACAAAGAACAATTTTGTTTACTAACACCTTTCAGGAACTTGGTGTCAAAAATACTTGATAAGAGGTAGTCTGAGTGGACAGCTCTGTTTACCAGGAAACCAGTACTAATTTTTTAAGTCTTTTAAAAGTCTTTCTGAGTGTACCATCGAGGTTCTAGTATTTATTTATTTATTTATTCTTAATAAATTTATTTATTTTTGGCTGCGTTGGATCTTCATTGCTGCGCACAGGCTTTCTCTAGTTGTGGTGAGCGGGGGCTACTCACTGCGGTGGCTTCTCTTGTTACGGAGCACCGGCTCTAGGTGCACGGGCTCTAGAGCACAGGTTCAGTAGTTGTGGCATACGGGCTTAGTTGCTCCACGGTATTTTCCCGGACCAGGGCTCGAACCCATGTCCCCTGCATTGGCAGGCAGATTCTTAATCACTGTGCCACCAGGGAAATCTCAAGGTTCTAGTATTTAGAAGTGCTTTGAACACGGAAAACTTGGGACCATAGCACTAGAGTTCACATCTGTTGCAGTACTGAAGACTACATAAATAGAGAGTAATAATAGAACCTCAGTTCTTTTATTTAAATAGTTCTTTTATGAACATCTTTGTCACTAAGACTTTCCATACTTAATTTCCTTAACATATATTCTAAGAAATGTATTTCTTGAATCAGAGAACATTTTAAGCCCATTTTTAATGCCCACTGCCAAATTGATCTCTGAAAGCATTGTACAAGTTTACCTTGTTATCAACAAGTTATGAAGGAACGGTTTTCACTTAATTCTTCCAAGCATTGTATGATATTGTATATTTTTAAATCTTTACTAGTATGAGCGGTATAATGTGTCATCATCATTGTTTGCTTCAACTTGCATTACTTTGGTTTCCAGTAATATTTTTCTCCTTATGTTTACTTACTAGGTTTTTTTCTTTTTCTTTTAGAGTATTTGTTCTAGTCCATTACGCATTTATCTATTGGGATCTCAGTGTTCTTTACTCATACATCTTTAAGATCTTTATGTATTAAAGATATTAACTCATATAGGTTATGTGTCATTCAGCAATTATATATATTTTTCCCAGAGTGGTTTTTTTGCTCTACTTAGAAAGTCCTCCCCTTTTCTATTGTACAGTTTGATATTCAGTTCCAGTTTTTACTCAGTTTTTTAGTTTATCTCCTGAATGCCATCTAGAATTAGAATCTCTTTGCTCTAATAGGGTCTGTTCTCACTTCTTATGCTGCATTAATCTGGCTGTTTCTGTACATTTTTACTTACTGTAGGTTTATAATATAATATGCTGAGGTCTCGCCTCTCCACCCTTTTCCTCCCATCTATTGGCTTTTTTAAAAAATAAGGTTTAATTTTTAGAATTACATACAATAAACACATTAAACATTAAAAGAGAACAGTGAACATTCTTTACTTTACCCATAACCATTGATTTCATGATTTCTTTTCCCTAGCAGGCATGTCAGGTCTTAGGAGTGCATTTGCTTCTATGTTTAGCCTCTTGAACTTCCCAGGTTCTACTCACTGCTTGTGTTGAATCTGGAACATGGCCACGATTTTCCTTCAACCCTTATGTTTCTTTTGTACCTACCTCTTTGTATTGTTCTCTTAAAAAATAGTTTTTCTGATTTGGAAAGTAGTACATGGTTATTGTAGAATGTTCAGAAAATATGAAGAATAGAATAATTCCCTGTGATTTCCCCATCCATTAGTAGCCACATTTTGGTGTTTTTCTTCCTATACCATCAACTTCACATTTTGATGGTTTTTTCTTACACAGTCAATTTTAATATCTTTCTTATAAAAAGTTATGATTGTACTCTTTGTATGGCTTTATCACTATTTTCACATAATAGTCTATCATGAGTGTCACAAATATTTACTTTGTGTTCCCAGCACCCACCATAGTTTTTGGACATAGTAATTCAGCTGTGAAACAGAAATGGTCATCAGTCTTCAGATAAGTAGGTGGCAGTGGCAGTGGTCCTATTAGTAATAGGAATAACGATTAATATTAATAACATTAATTCACAGTTAACATTAATTGGGTATCTGTCACAACTCTAAACTTATTACTTATATAATCTTCAAGATTATAAATGAAAACTCAAGAAAACTCCATGAGTAATATACTGTTATTTTCTCCCATTTTGCAGATGAAGAACTGAGACATAATTAGTTTAATATTTTCCAGTAGGCCCCTTCATAGGAAATGATAGGATATGATCCTATGTCTTTTGATTAAAAAGATTTTACTCTTTACCAAACCCTTACACTAAATGTCACCCCTTAGTGCTGACCTAAAGATATTTTCCTGTGCTCACCCTTTATAAGTACTATAGAGCCCTCCATTCTCTCTCAAGTTCTTTGTGTAGCACTGGAGTTCATCACAAGATTGCTTTGTAGTGCAGCCAGGTCAGTGCTTCCTCTGTCTGCACTATTAGAGCAGCTAAAGTACTTACTAAATCATGCACGTTACCTTCCATTTCATGCTAACATTCTGTTCTAAGTGGGCTAATATCTGGCTGTGGTTTCAGTAGTTCTTGGGATAATGTCATTTGATTCATTTGCAGATTTCTCTATCCATTCAGCATCTTAAAATCCCTTTGAACTTGTTCAGTTCATGTAACTTTCTTTTTTAAGATTTTACTTAGCGACTGGATCATACTCCAAAGGAAAGGGAAAATAAAATCTATTTAGTGGTAAAAATATGTCAATCATATATGACTTGGAAGTCCATAGATTGTGTCTGTCTTGGCACTGTTTGCAACCTTTTTTTAACCTCACAGTTGCTCTCAGATTTGCATTTCAAAACTGTATATTGAAAGTATTAACTATAAGTTTGCTTACGTTTTTGCTTTTTTTTGGTGGGACCAGGGGAGGCAAAGCTAATTCTCAGTGTAAAAATAATTCTCAGTTTAAACAACAAAACCTTTTGACGTTTTGAAAGACAATCTGATGAAAAAAGTGGTCTGGAAAAGATTTAACGTGTTTTATGAGGAAGTAGTTTCCTAAAACTTGATCAGAGACTTTTAAAAAGGATATACTTTGGAGAAAAGACCTGTCACAAAGATGGTGAGTGACTGGATCTGTTATGAATATTATTTTTCAAAAGGTTAAGAATAAGGAATGACAGTTGCTTATGAAAGGAGGGGGAGTCAAGAGGCCCAGTATTATGTAGAAATTAAACTAGTTATAGGGCATAAAGAGAATGATCTTTTATAGACAAAGTAAACTACTTGGAGTAGGGCTTCCCTGGTGGTGCAGTGGTTAAGAATCCGCCTGCCAGTGCAGGGGACACGGGTTCGAGCCCTGATCTGGGAAGATCCCACATGCTGCGGAGCAGCTAAGCCTGTGTGCCACAACTACTGAGCCTGCGCTCTAGAGCCCACAAGCCACAACTACTGAGCCCGTGTGCCACAACTACTGAAGTCCGCGTGCCTAGAGCCCATGCTGCACAACAAGAGAAGCCACTAAAATGAGAAGCCCGCGCACCGCAACAAAGAGTAGTCCCCGCTTGCTGCAACTAGAGAAAGCCCCTGCGCAGCAACGAAGACCCAACACAGCCAAAAACATAAAAATTTTTTTTAAATTAAAAAAAAAAAACCTACTTGGAGTAAAAAAAAAAAAGTGGAACTATTATAAAGGATGAAGAATTAGGAAGACGATAAAGGAAAAATGAGAAAAATAGAACAGGAAATAAGCTAGCCTGTTATTCTAAATGCTCTTTGAAATGTACTTTGGTAGGAAATAAAATGAACCACCCCCGTAGAATGTTTATGTTCTTGTGACTAAGCACTTTATTACTACTTTTATGGTTGCATCATTGAGGCTCTTATGATGGTTAGCATAGTACCTTTGCCTGTAGAGTATACTAGCTATTGAATGAATGTTGAAAGTGATCTGAAGTTACTTGAAATTTGTTTAATAAGTCCCTACAATGACAAAATAATTTTCTTGGTTGATAATATTTTTTGAAATTGGTGCTTTGCCTACACCCTCATAACAAGCATTTTAAAAGCGTAGGAGAAACTTGGGTTTCTTTAAAGCTTGTTAACTGAGTATGGGAATTTTGGCTGTCAAAGCCAGATACCTATGTGTATGTCCCTGTTGGGGATGTAGATTTGGGCCCAATTATAAAGTAGAGAAGCATTTTTCTTCTTTGTAAAACCTGAAGTAGCATGTCCTTAATACCCTTATGTACTTTCTGTCTTCTTCAGGGAAGCAGTGCTTCTTAGTCCTACGTCAGCAGCAGTTTAATGTCCAGGCTCTTGCAGCCGTGGGAGACCACGCAAGCAAGCAGATGGTTAAATTTGCTGCCAAGTAAGTAAGCAATTATATCCTGTTGTCAGAATAAACAGTGGTGGGAACCGGGGCTCCCAGGGCTTTGGACCATTTTCATGCATTAACATCAACGCTTCCTTTGTTTAAAAATGTAGTTATTTAAATTGTCAGTTCAGTGTTGCTGAATACATTAAAGTTATAAAAGAGAAAATATGGAGCACAGACTTGAAATTCATTTGGAACTGCTGAAGCAGCACTCTATACAGACAAGTCACATTTACTTTCAAGTAGAGTTACAAAAAGCCTGGCAGCGTCAACACTGCAAAGCAACTTTATTTTGTTGTGTGTGTTGAGCTTCATTTCCTCCCTCCCTCCCCTAGTTTGAGATTTGCATGTTAAGCAACAAGTTTTCTAACTAAATAATAGAAGTGTTTAAAATAAAAGAATGTGATTTTGCAAATGATTCCATCCTGAAGAAGTAAAACAAATGCGCTAACATGTTACAGCTTTTAACTTTGACACCAAAAAGGTTTAAAAAAAAAAAAAAGTAAAGTTTGCTTTTTTCCCCCATAAAAGTATTATTGTCTGGCTCAGGGTTCCTATAGAAGCTTATTGTTTTGTTCAATTTACAAGGGGCAGGATACAGAGATAGTGTAGTGGTTGTGCCTGCTGGAGCTCTAAAGTTATAAGAGTTGGTGATGTGGCTAGTTTTATTTGCATGTTTTTCTCAATTTAATTGAAATTTTATTTCCATGATGATCAAAGAAGACTCAGAAAAATGGAAAATTTTAAGTAGTAGAGTACTTCATAGGCATAAATATTTTTTAAAAGAAATTCAGTTGAGTAAATGTTACATTTTTTCTATTGATTTTTTTTTAACATCTTTATTGGAGTATAATTGCTTTACAATGATGTGTTAGTTTCATGCTGTATCACAAAGTGAATCAGCTATACATATACATATATCCCTGTATCTCCTCCCTCTTGCATCTCCCTCCCACCCTCCCTATTTTCTATTGATTTTTATCTCTGTTATTTATATATATATATGCTTTCAAAGATGAGTTAATATAGATAGAATTATCAATTTTAGAACTAGAAGGAGAGTAAAAACTCATCTAATTTAATATCTTAATTTATGGTTGGGCCTTCCCTGACTCCCTCAGCACAGTAGTTTACATATAATGGATGCTTAGCAACTGGTTTTGGTTAACAGATTTATTTATCCAATTTAGTTTTATTGTATCATAGCAATACCTGCCCTCTGGTTTAAAGACTCCAGTGCCATGAATTACATCAATTTACTGATGTGCTCAGAGGTCTCAGTACCATTAGCCCTACCTCTCCCTATCTCCCAGTCCTGCTGCCCAGAGACTGTCACTTTCATTTCTTCTACCTGTATCATTTGGTGATTAGGTTTGCTGTTTTAATACCTAGTCCTTAAGGGTATATGCTTGTGGGGTGCATTTGTCACCTAGCCTTTTCAGGTCAATCTGTATTCTATGAAGTGGGACATAGTAAATGTGGTCCCTAGAAATAAACTTTGTCTACACAGAGAGCCCCTGAAAACCACAGACATATATGCTAAATTATATTCAATATACTGGAAAATACTGAGGAAAAGTCAACTTCGAGTCAACAAACTTTATGGCTTCTGTCTTTTATATATTAAATTGGTTCTGAAAACTAATATATGAAGCTGATAGTTCATATAGAATATATTTTTTTGTTCAACTGCATTATAACCTCCGTATTACATTCTTAAAGGATTATCGTCTGAAAGTCTTTTGGAAATCCCATTTACCCTTAATCACTAAGAGGCATTCTACTATCAAGAGAACAGTCAATTCATTTGATATCTCTAGAGGCAGACACGTTAAAGTAGTCCACAAATAGTTATTTCTTATTTTGGATCTTCTCAGAAACTCCTGGGACTTGACTGACAGCAGTTGACCATATCAGATGTCAACCAAAGCTTACCAGCTGGAAAAGATACTTGCGCACAGAACTTAGTTCACTAATGCCCTTATAATATATGTTAAAGAATGGCTTTTATCTAAAAGGGATAGTGTATGCATGATCTTTTTTTTAGAATAAGGGAAGAATTTAGATAATTTAACCTGGATTTCATAATATTGAAGTGGATGGAACTCAATCAAGATCTAGATCTGATTTTAATCTCTTTGTTTTGTTTTTGTTTTTGGCTGCGTCACTTGGCGTGTGGGATCTTAGCTCCCCAACGAGGGATTGAACCCAGGCCCCGGCAGTGAAAGAGCCAATTCCTAACCACTGGACTGCCAGGGGATTCCTGAGATCTGATTTTAATCTTAATTCAGGTTTAACAATTAAGTTGTGACTTTGATTTCTTTTTTAAAGCAAAGAACAATGTAGCTATTTTTAGTTCATTTAAAAAACTGGACTTTATATAATTAGTAATGTGTGGGAAAAGATGGTTTCATAATAGAGCTGTTGCATATTATAAAGCCTTTGACTGGTTATATACAGGCGAATGGACCCAGTGTGTGTGTGTGGCGGGTGGGGGGGGGTACGCGGGCCTCTCACTGTTGTGGCCTCTCCCGTTGCAGAGCACAGGCTCCGGACGCGCAGGCTCAGCGGCCATGGCTCACGGGCCCAGCTGCTCCGCGGCATGTGGGATCCTCCCGGACCGGGGCACAAGCCCGTGTCCCCTGCATCGGCAGGCGGACTCTGAACCACTGCGCCACCAAGGAAGCCCCCAAAATGGACCCAATTTTATACAATAGGTTTAACATGTAGAACTTAAGTTACAATTATTTAACTTTTGGCACTACTCATATGTTAAGGTATCTGTCCTGAGTTATTAACAATAAATGTATAATAATTTTTGCTACCTTGTGAAAAAGGAAAATTCTCATGACTCCCTATGGTGAAAAATGATGAGTTTTTAATTTTTGTGGCTGGTTGATAAGATAATTTTCTTAGGAACATGATTTGTTGCTCCTGGTATGTCAGTCAGCTTGTCTTTATGTGATTTTGCTCTACTTCTAGGTAGTTCAGAAATCCTGATCTTCCTTGGTAACAAGTCTAAAGCACATGTCCTTTCTGTTAGAAAGGCAGTAGTATGATCTTATATTCAAAGTACCAATTTTTAAAGAAGAAAATCAAGAGCAGAAAAATTTTACTTTGAAAATTACCTGCTCTATTTATAAATAATAATAAATCAAGTGAAATTGTAGTATAAATTCTAAAGAACTTTCAGAACTTTTAGGAAAAAGATGTGTTGGTTTTTTTCTTCATCCTTCAAAATCCTTTTCTTAAAAAGTCCATACTTGGGCTTCCCTGGTGGCGCAGTGGTTGAGAGTCCACCTGCCGATGCAGGGGACACAGGTTCGGGACACGGGTTCATACCCCGGTCTGGGAAGATCCCACATGGCGTGGAGCGGCTGGGCCCGTGAGCCATGGCCGCTGAGCCTGTGCGTCCAGAGCCTGTGCTCTGCAATGGGAGAGGCCACAACAGTGAGAGGCCCGCGTACCGCAAAAAAAAAAAAAAAAAAGTCCATACTTGCCAGAAGTTTCTTTCTAAGTGCTATTTTTATCTAAAATCTTTAATGGCTTCCTATTTCCAACCATGTTCAATATTAATTCTACCTGCTGGTTCCCCCTGTTATTTCCCACTATTTCTCAATATACGTGCTTCAGATTGGACAATCTCTCCATGTCTACAATGACCTCTTTTCTAATTTTACTTCTTATTTTAAAGGCTTTAGTTTTACTCATTAAATCCTCATTCTTTGTCACTTAGCTTATTATTAAGCCCATGTTCTTCATGATCCTCACTGATTGGTTTCTCTTTTCATTTCTCTGGGGTCCACAAATGTGTTCTTGGGAGATTGGAAGTTTTCTATATTTTTTTTAAATTTTAGTGTACATTTTGGTGATTATCTTAAAGTTCCATAAGGATACTATGCCATATCATTTTATAGGCTAACTTACAGCAGAGAACTGCTGTGTAAATTGTGTTCATGCCAACTGAAGCCGATGATATCCATGTTCTGTACAAATGAAGATTTCACTGTAGTTTGAATAGTGACATGCTGACAAGTTGGGTTACTAGGTGGTACTTGGTAGTTAAGAAGTATTATGAACTTTAAAAGCCTGTGCCGCTCAAGCACATTTATTGAATCCTATTTTCATCTATATAGGGGCAGCATATAACTAATAGTACAATAGTTTCCATATAAGGAAAAATGTTTCTATTTCCAGTTCTAGTATTTATCAGATTAGATACCCATTTGATTCAAATTTCAATTAACAATACTACATTATTAACTTTCACTGGAATAAGATAGTTTTATAAAATTATCAGCTGATATTTTATTTAAATTGTCATTCTTGGTTGCTCTTTGCAGAACTTTGGTTAATTATGAGGCCAAATTATCCTGAGTCAACTTCAAAGTTAATGTTTTATGGAATTATGAGCAAGCATTCTTCATATTACTAGTATTAAAATAAAAATACAGAAAATTAAATCTAGAACTGGATATGAGGCTACAGCTTTATATAGTAAACCAAATGTCAGCAATTTAGTTTTAACAAACCTTAAATTAATATTGTTGATTTGAATTTTGTTGTTTTTAATATTTGTTTCAATTTTCTTTAAAAAATTCGCTTTGAGGAGAGTTCCCTGGCTGTCCATAGGTTAGGACTCCACACTTTTACTGCCGTGAGCCCGGGTTCTATCCCTGGTCTGGGAACTAAGATCCCACAAGGTGAGCAGCATGGCCCAGGAAAAAAAAAAAGACTGTAAAAATTCGCTTTGATTTCAAGTTAAGGGCTATAACCATAAGGCATTTATTTCTACTAGTTTTACACTTGTAGGTATTTAAGTAACATGATAAAACTAATTTAAGTGTTTACTGAGGGTCCCTGATATTGCCAAGAGAGGCCACTGATCTATGCCATATTTAGTTGTGCTTAATTCTTACCAAGCTTATTTTGAACTTAAAATTCTTGGGGTTTTGGTGAAGAAAACTGGGTTCACAAAATAAGTCATCATAGAACTACTAGGATGATTTAAACCTTTAACTTCTACAACGTGCCAATGGGCAATGGAATGTAAGAGTGGCCCAGAGACTCAGCTCCTCACTGACTAGGCACATGACTTCATAAATTGTTTACTGTATGTTAGTCTTTCTTCATTCTTTACAGCTAAGACCCTTCTTTGAACATTTTTATTTCTACTTGCCTGGGAAATATTAAAGCCTGAGATTAGGTGTGGCACTAATTCACTGTAATTGAAAGAAGTTACTTGACATATAAACCAAGTTTGTGCCTGTCTCGGAATTGGAATACAGATTTTTATTGTGAAAAGGTGGTTTATTATTTCAAAAAATATTTACACAATTGATGTTTTACGGGTGCTGTTTTGATTTAACTGGCAAATATATGGTTTCTCATGTTTGGGCATTTTGAGTTCTTTGCCTCAATGAATTGTTAGTTTATATCATCAAAGCATTTTATGTTGGTACGTTACTTGAAAAACTAGTATGTAGCAACTTTATAGCCTGTCCTCTTTTCAACTAATCTTTTATTATACCTTGCCCAGGATTTTAAAATTATTAATTTGAATATGGGTAGCTATGTAGATCTGTGGAGCTCATTTCTCATTGAGTACAGTAATATTCAACAGATTATTTCTGACAACCAGAAACCTAATAAATCTGTTGCCAGTTTTGCTGAAAACTTTTAATACTCAAGTTTCTGTGTTTAAATTTTAATAGTTTTTGTTGCTATTAGAATATGTAAATATGAGAAAGAAAAGCTTAGAATATGTCTTTTTCACCATTATTCATTTTTGAGGGGGAGAGGAGAAGGGGGTAAATAAGAATCAAATGGAAATCATTTTGAAATATATGAGCTATTGACTGCCTAAAATTATAATTTTGGTCATCACCTAGCTTTCACCAACTCTCAAGTTTATCTGTACTATTAATAATAACAGTCAGCATATATCAATATAGAATAGGATTTCTTACATATTTTAGGCCTTTCTTGTGACAATCTAGTATAAAAAAGCACTTTGAGGGGCTTAAAACTGTGGTGCCTAAAACAATGTAAAATAAAAGGTAAAAACACTATTCATACAAAGCGTATGCTGCTAACCTCCCATCATTATCTTGTGTATATTGAGTAGATTATATAAATTATGATGGGGTACTCTTCAGTGACCTTATATTTTTTAAATGAAAGGCCATGGAAAAAAGCTCCCCCATACACACCTACACTTGGACTTTTATTGCATGTGAAATAATTATTTTTAATATTTAAGAAACTTAATCTACAATTAAAATTTAGTATGATGATTGCCCTTACTTTATCTTGCCAAGCTTTCCAGTATCTACCATGAATTTTTATATTTATGGGGTGCACCCCAGTAAAGGTTCAGTGCAGTGGTCACCAGTAGCTTCCCTATCTCATGTACAGGGGAAATAACAGATTTGATTGTAACAGTAGCAGCAATAATAGCTAACTATTACTGTATACTAAGTATGGAGCTGCAGAGTGCCATACTTGCATTTTCCCCCTTGGTCCTCATAGCAGTACTGTGAGGTGTGGATACCATTTTGTCTTTTTTTTTTTTTTCTTGTCTATTCATTTTTTACAGATAAGAACGTTGATACTTAAAATACTAAGGTCTCTTTGACTCTAGGCTCATGCTTCTGTGTCATCCTGCCTCTCTAAGATTACATAAGGATATTAGTTCAAAGCCCTCCACATTATATGTAGCTCACTTAGAATACAACCTTAATGTCATTGAAATACGTTGGTGACTGGAAAAGGGAAACCCTGTTGCTTTTTGCCTCAAAAATATCTTTTCTAGAGTGTGCAGTTTATTCTGGTATATATCCTCAAGGAGTAGATAGCTATTTTTTTTCTTGAGGGTGATAATGACTTTTAAATACTGTCCCCAAGTTTTTGAGAACGAAAACTGGTGAAAAATAATAATTTTGGTTTTAAAAAGTATAGCTGATAATAAAGTAATAAAAAAAGATTTTTGTGTTGTCATAAATTGATGCTAAAAACAGTTCCAAAGAAGGAATGAAATGTTTTTCTAACCATCAGTAATGCTAATGAGCTTGTCTCCTCTAGCATAAAGCAGTAGTTGCCTTCCTAAGGAATCACCCCATTGTTAAAAAGCATGCAATAAAAACAGTGGGGTGGGGGGAAGGTAGTTAGAAAGTAGAGTTTCATGTTTGCAAAGACAGTTATTTTTCTTGAATAATTTTAATATAAAAATATTTGATAGCTATAATTATAAATATGAAACCTAAAGCTCACTAGGCAAGTTTACATCTTCTTTTGCTTAATCTGTTGCCTTTTCCTTATCATCATCAGCACTGCCACACAGTGCATCTTATACATATTCTTATCGCTCTTGCTGTGAGAAGTAAAACACAAAGTCACTCAACAAAGCAGCTGTGTGGTGTATGCAAGTGATGTGGAAATAAGACCACACTCAGAATTTAAAATAGGAATTTATCCTTTACCAAGATTCTGGACTCAGGAAGGAAATGAAAGAGCTTGGCTGTATGGATAACTGATACTGTTCCTTAACATATCACGCTCTTTGTAACACACTTGTACAAACTAAACTTCTGTCTGCTAGAATTGCTCTGTTGTCAGCAAAGGAGGAGATCTTAGACATTGAGGTATGGGTGCCCTTTTGGGTTAACTTTTTGTAGAGTGGTGCTAATATTCAGTCAGTTCTGTTATTGTAATAAATGCATTCCTAAAAAAATACTGTGCTATGCAAAAGTATGAAATAAAAACCTTAAGGTTAGTGCAGAAAATAGGTAAATAGCACAACAGTCAAAAAGTTCAGGGACTTACCTGGCGGTCCAGTGGTTAAGACTCTGCACTCCCAATTCAGGTGACATGGGTTTGATCCCTGGTCGCGGAACTAAGATCCCACGTGCCACGCTGTGCAGCCAAAAACAAAAACAACCTTCATCAGTGACATAGTTTTATAAAAAGAACCTAATTTTATTAAAAACATAGAATAGTTTTATACATATTGAATGGTGGAGAAATACATGAATACAATAAATCTCTCACTATCTTTACAAAGACATACTGTTTCTGAGTGGAAGTGGGTATCAGAAGAGTTGCAGCTTGGAAATTATTATCAAGTGCTACAAGGAAGGCTGTCTGAAATTGGAAGGAAAGTTGGACCACCAGATGGGGATGGGTGTGGCTTGTAACACAGGTAGATGTTTGAGGGGTGTGTGTTTTATGTATTCCTGTGTGGCTAAGTTCACCTGAGTACAGTTGTCTGCATTGACCTAGTGTTTCTCACAGGTGAAATCTGGTATAGGCAAACACAAAATTCTCATTATGCTCAGATTGATACCTAATATATCAATTGTGTTGGGATTAATTCACATTTTCAAAACAAGTGTTAAAGCAAAACTATACTCTTAAAAGAGATAATGATGCTTGTGCAGTGAGTGGGTCCAAATATAAGAGTCTTATCTGTTTGCTGACTGCTTATGTGTGGAGGTGAGGAAAAGAAAGAGGTGGAAAATGACTTCAGAGTTTCTAGTTCGAGAAACTCTGTGGAAAAGATACCATCAATCTGGAGTAAATTCCCAGGATGGGCTGGGACTAAACACAATTCACTCTCTGGAGCTGGATGGGCTCAGCTTCCCTTAGAGCACTTGGCCAGGGAAAGTGTGGATACTGAACAGGGGTGGGGTTCTGTTAGCAATGAAGAAGGGGAGAGGGATTTGGATAGACAGCTGTAGTATCTCCTAAACTTGCTTACTATTTTGAGTAAATTGGAGAGAAGTTCCAACCTTTTGAGTTCATGAAAAGCCCAAAGATTGAAATAGGTTGTTTTACTGAAACCATTTTATTTTTCTGGCTGATAGGATTCTGCTCCTCCTCTTCCAAGTCATCCTCTCATTCTAAATGTTCTCAAGTGACTATATGGAACAAGTTGGCCTTAAAATTCCTTACTTTTCCTCCCCTGTCTTCACCATTGCTTCACTTTGACAGCTCACTCCTGTGGCCACAGCTTGGATTTTGCCCCTTAGAATTTCATTTTAAACTCCAGTAGCCATTCTCTCTAACGATAATTTCCACCTTTCTACCTCTAATGCCTCCTAATCTTCTGTTGGACCTCAGCAAGGCTTGTATTTTTTTTATCAACCTCCCCATTTTCTCCTAGTTTTGTCTGTCCCCTTTTGACCTCACACAACACCAGTTCCATTCCTACAACTACTCTCACTGCATTCTTATCCACTGTTCTCTGTCTCTTTGTTTCTTTTGCCCTGCAAATGCCCTACTAACTCCCTGCCCCATATACTCTTGATCCCATAATCTAACACCAAGCTTAAAGAGTGTATTGTGTATTTGTGGCAGAACAGTTGATTTTTATTCCTCAGCTGGGACCAGTAGAATATATTCCACTTTTGTAATGAAAATAGAGGTTTATAGGCCACCTCTTTTCATTGTTTCACTGAACTCTTCAGGATCTCATTCCTCTTTATCCCTTAGTTTCTGAGTATAATTATAATAAGAAAATAAAAATTTGGAAAATTCTGTGAGTTTCATTGCTTAATACATTATCAGCCTTCTGTTATGATTAAAAGCAGCATATGGGGGCTTCCCTGGTGGCGCAGTGGTTGAGAGTCCGCCTGCCGTTGCAGGGGACACGGGTTTGTGCCCCGGTCCGGGAGGATCCCACATGCCGCGGAGCAGCTGGGCCTGTGAGCCATGGCCGCTGAGCCTGCGCGTCTGGAGCCTGTGCTCCGCAATGGGAGAGGCCACAACAGTGAGAGGCCCACGTACAGCAAAAACAAAACAAAAAAAAACCAGCATATGAACAGCAACATATAAATGCTAGTGGCTTCTATTACTTATTAAATAAAGCAAAAATTCTTACTTATAGATGTTTTTAGCTTACTTTAGAAATTTGAGGATCAGTGAAACATGAGATAATTCAAATGAATATTTAGTAACACATTCACTTTGGGAGGCTAGCAGTTTAGTTAGTAAGCCAACTAACCATTCTGCTAGAATCTTTGGTTTAGGAAACAGCATAGCTAGAAATACGTTCATGAGGAAAAGGCCATTTCTAATCCTCATTTAATTTTCATACTGTCTTAGATCTTTTTTTATGTTAAATGCTTGTCATTATCTTCAGTGCTAGGGGAGTGCCTAAGGACTGTTTATTTATTCTCAAGGTATTTCCGTCTTGAAGGGCAACCCAAAGAGGCTGGACATTTAAAACATGTGAACTCCTACACAAAAAAGTGGGAGAAATAATGGTATTTATATGTTAATTCCACAAGGCCCTACATTTAACTCTATTCCCTCTGGCCATATACCAGGTGGAAAAAAGCAAGGACTCCACTATTAAAAATATCATATCAGATAGTTCCAGCTGGGGTTTCCTAATCATTTAAGAGGCAAACTATGAGGTCACTTTTAATATCTTAAATAGATAACTATCTTAGCATTTACTTTAGATATTAAATCTGAGGTGTTTATCTTTCCCTTACTGACTAGATTGTACCACTAGCAGTTTCTAGCTTTTTAGTATTTTCCTTAAGAGCTACATTAAAGCTTAATATGGGGTCAGTTTTCCCAAAATTATCTTTCCTAGGAAAAACCAATTCATCAAAATACTAATCCGAAAAGTTGACTCACTAATTGGATTTAAGTGCCACAGGACTCTTCAACACATTATTTTAATCAGTTTGTTGGAAAGATCAATTTTCTTACAGTTAAATGCATACAGAAATGAAACAACTAAATGAGTTACATGGGAAGGTTGGCACATCTCATTCCCTAGAGATCTTTAAGAACGGATTCTTAATTGTATTCTCTGAAATGGTTTGAGGTCTTTAAATGAAATTTGTCTGGAAGCAGGAAGATGGGATACCTATCCAGGCCAGTGTTTGTGGATCCCCATCTTTTGTTGACATTAATGTTCTAATGTTTAGTAGCTGGTGTTTGAGCTGAGGCAAGAAGTCATCCCTTTTTTCCTTTTAAAATTATTGTTTATTTAGTGCTATTTAAAAATAATGAGCAGAGTAGTTTGTGTTAGTTATGGTTGAGCCTTGAAAAGACAAGTGTTTTTTTTTTTTTTGCAGTACACGGGCCTCTAACTGTTGTGGCCTCTCCCATTATGGAGCACAGGCTCTGGACGCACAAGCTCAGCATCCATGGCTCACGGGCCTACTCGCTCCACGGCATGTGGGATCTTCCCGGACCCGGGCACGAACCCGTGTCCCCTGCCTCGGCAGGCGGACTCTCAACCACTGCGCCACCAGGGAAGCCCAAGACAAGTTTTTTTAAAGGTGGCCCTATAGGCCTTTTTGTATTGACTGCTATTAAGGACTATAGTGAATGTAAACTGTATTCACTATAGTGAATGTAAACGCAGGTTTTTAAGTTTAAAATTAAAGTGTTGTAAAAGGCTACAGTTCGTTTGAAGTGCAGGTGTTAAAAACTGAATTTTGCTATTCGTGCTTATGTAACATCTCCCACCCCTAGCATAGCGATGTTCGGATTCTGAATAAAAGGCTTACTCAGGCTGTAATATTTGTATATGTATGTATTTTATTTTCTTTTTCTTCATGTTAGTCATTGTGGTTAGGTTATTTATTGGTCCTTGTGAGTCACAAGTATGTTTCTCATTCTCTAATGAGTCACCTAGCTACATACAAGTTTATTTTCTTTCCTTTCTAGATCTTTCACCTGAAAATAACTATTTTACTTACTTGGTAGGTTAAATTTTCAGTTTATACGTTAATTTTTAGAACTGTAAATATCAAAATAATACTCAGAAGAAGGTTCATTGATTTAGAAAACTTTTATTAGCACCTGCTCCAGTCTAGACACTCTGCTAGGCTCGGGTATTCAGTGACTCTGTATATCACATAAGGAACTTAATTTGGGGACAGGACAAAAATAAACAACTGCATGCAGAGGCATGTTACAGGTCCTATGATGGAAGTATATGTATATATCATCCACAATTGAGGCCCAGAGGGTGGTGGGCATTTGGGTTCCCCTTGAGCATCATGTGGATAAGTTGGTGAACATAGGCGAGGTTATTATATTGTTCTGGATTGCAGCTCTTTGAACAACTGTACCTAGATAGTTTATACCTCTTTGTTGGAATGAGGTACTTATCTATTGGATCAGAAACAGAAGTATATTGGCCCTGTCCAGTTCAACATTTGTATTGAAAACTTTGATAAATATGTGCTTTAAAAGTAGGTCTTGGGGGCTTCTCTGGTGGCACAGTGGTTGAGAGTCCGCCTGCCGATGCAGGGGACACGGGTTCATGCCCCGGTCCGGGAAGATCCCACATGCCGCGGAGCGGCTGGGCCCGTGAGCCATGGCCGCTGAGCCTGCGCATCAGGCTCCGCAACGGGAGAGGCCACAAGAGTGAGAGGCCCGTGTACCGCAAAAAAAAAAGTAGGTCTAAAATCTGGTGTCAAAAGTTCCTAGTTTATGGGATTAATTCTTCTAAGCTAAATATAACTTTAAGTAATAACTTTATTCTCTTTTATGCAAAGATTCTGATGTATATATGTTGAGGCTGGCAACAACAGAACATCAAGATATATCAGCGTTACCAGAGAAGGCAGTATGATTCTTGGGCATTTTGAAAACTATTTGTGAAGGGCCTGTTATTTTCAGTTTCTTTCACATAAGCTATAAAGGAATCTGGCAGCTCATGAGCTTCTAAAAATGAGAATGCATTATTTCAAAGTGAGCTGATGTTGCATTCTGGAGTATTTAAAATTTGGTGCTAATTTGTGAGTCTGTAACAGAACTGTCGAGTGCAGTAATCAGTACATGATCTTACTAGCTGTGTGATCTTGGGCTAATTACTTGACCTTTCAGAGTCTCAGTTTTTTCAACTATAAATTGTTAGTAGCACCTACCTTCACACAGGAACTGGAACATAAAAGGAAATTGCCAAAGTGACATGGGAATAATAATACTTTAGGTATTTGTATCTATTAAGATCAATTTCGTTTGAGCTATAAAAATAAAACTGCTTCTTCAACGTTAAATACGGAGAACATGAACAAAACTAATGTAGAAGAATGACACAAAATTTATGATGCATTCCATATTTTTTGCAAATGAGAAAAAATGTGGAGGAGTATGGTAAACAGTGATTATAGGAAGAGGGGGTTGGGTATATGATGGGGAACTTAAAATTTTAAATTTACACGTTATTTAACATTGGAATTGTTAACAATAAAAAAGTATATTCTTTTACAATAAAAAATAAGTTTTTGAAATAATGTTTAGAAAACACTGTTTAAAAAATAACTTAAAAATATAAGAACAAACCTTGCCATTTTCCATCCCTCACTGGTGAGGGGTAGTGTGAATTGGGGGTGATTATTCTTTGTTCTCCAAGAGGACTTGTCAGAGTCAGAACCTCCCACTGGGACCCAGTGACAAAAAAATAGATGAAGTACTTCTTTCCCAGATCTGTTTCTCCACCATTTGTATGCAAGATGGTGACCACTTTGACTAGAGTCCCATACTGTTAAATTCCTTTTCACCTATAAATCAGCTACCCGCACCAACGGCCTTTTCTCAGTCATTGTGATTCTTATGCCCTATCCCAGTGTTCTCCAAAGTGTGATTTGCTCAAGATTACCCACTGAAGGAAAGAAAATAATTAAACTTGTTTCTTTCCTTTCCTTCCTTTCTTTTTGATCTAAAAGTGTAAGCAAAAATTTGAGTTTTTCTAATAGTTAATTTATAGATAAACACTGGGCCTATCACTTGGATTGCATCTCAGAAGGTCACATGTCACCTATAGCATGTGAGGCCTCTGAAGGAAGACTGCAGGATTCCAGTAACACAAAGGAGCTAACACTGGTACCCCAACTCTCTGGTTCACTTTCAGCATATTGTAGCCAATTGAAGTTTACCGTGCCTGGCTAACTGGTTTGGGGGGATTATATTTATTAAAATAACAGACTGACCCTCAGAAAATGGACAAAGGATTTCTATCAAGAGACTATAGAATGAAGATAAAACTTAAAACATACGCACAACAAGAAAATGTTAACACTGACACTTACAGTGTGGGATCTTTGTATCAGCCATATTATGAAGTGGTAGTGGTGGTGGTGGTGGTGGTGTTTTAATGATAATCCAATCAGATCTGACAAGATTTCAGTACTCCCCTAGCTAGATAGAAATTATCAGGAACACTGTGTGAAGTATGGATTTGCTATTGCTAATTATGGATCATTATTGCTAATTATGAATCTCTCCCCAAGTTTATATTTGCCTAAAGCTAATATTTACATGTATATAATTTTAAAATAAATATATACATATTGAGGTGCATACTCCCCATTTTTTTTTTACTGGTAAAGTAAATCAAATTATCAAAAATGTTTGTATGGCTTCCCTGGTGGCGCAGTGGTTGAGAGTCTGCCTGCCGATGCAGGGGACATGGGTTTGTGCCCCGGTCCGGGAAGATCCCACATGCCGCGGAGTGGCTGGGCCCGTGAGCCATGGCCGCTGAGCCTGTGCGTCCGGAGCCTGTGCTCCGCAACGGGAGAGGCCACAACAGTGAGAGCCCCGCATACCGCAAAAAAAAAAAAAAAAAAAAAGTTTGTAGATAGCTGCTCAACCCTATAGTTGATATATTAACTATCTATAGCTGTCATTATTAAGCGTATATATGAGGTTAATGTCTGTCTATTAACCCTATAGTTTATATATTTAAGTATTCTCTCCTTTTTGAAACATGTTACTTCCTTGGACCTCTAATGCCATTCATTTAGTTTTTTGGGTTTTTTTTTTAAGTCTCTTCTTCTCTCCCATCTAGAGTTCTGTCATGATCTTCAGCATTTCTGAAGGATAGTAAACAATAGGTATAAGTCAGATTTGCCCCCAAAAAACTGATTTGTGTGACAAAACCAAGAAGTAATTCCAGATAAGTTGTTTTAAGACTGTTTTAGGCAGTGCTGATTTTGAAATGTGTTTATAACCCCTACGTCCTTACCTTGAGTAGTCAATTTGAAGAGGCCAGTATTGGATAAATTCTGCTGTATTTGATAAGAAATGGATAAATTCTGCTGTATTTGATAAGAAATCAACCCTAATGTTTCATAGTCAAATTTTGTGTATCTGTTTTTTTAAAATCTCTTTACAATGCATAATACCCACTGTAGGTTTGCAGTGTGTATGTGATGATATACCACATTAAAGAATAAGGCAGTACGCAGTAGTGCATTATTTTAGACTGTGAAGCTTACTTCCTTCAAGTACTGAAACTATTTTGACAACTTTAACAGAATCTTTGAAGCCTGTTTTTTTACATTCTTCCTTTTTCTTAATGGCACAAGGCCACTATTGTGAACGTCTGTTACTGTGCTAGATTATAATGTGTTGTTTGCCACTTTCATGTTTTTGTTTGTTTTGCTTTGTTTTTCAATATATATTCTTCAGCAGTCAGCTGTTACTTAATATAACAGTTGTGCCTACTTCTAATAGTTCCAACAAACTTTTGTTTAGTTTGTTGCTTCTTATGTAATATAGACATGAAAACTTACAATCAAAATTGATAAAACTACAGATAACAGAAGTATCCCTGTGGTTATTAGGGAGGCCCTAAATAGTAAACCGTATGGCACTCATGTTGGAAAGATGGTATTTTATTCCTTCAGATAACTGAGTACTGTTTGTTTTTTTCCCCAAGTGGCGTGGGGTTTTTTGTTGTTTTTTTAAAATTTATTTTATTTATTTTGGGCTGTGTTGGGTCTTCATTTCTGTGCGAGGGCTTTCTCTAGTTGCGGCGAGCAGGGGCCACTCTTCATTGCCATGCGCGGGCCTCTCACTGTCGCGGCCTCTCTTGTTCTGGAGCACAGGCTCCAGACGCACAGGCTCAGTAGTTGTGGCTCATGGGCCTGGTTGCTCCGCGGCATGTGGGATATTCCCAGACCAGGGCTCGAACCCATGTCCCCTGCATTGGCAGGCATATTCTCAACCACTGCGCCACCAGGGAAGCCCCAAGTTGCGTGTTTTATAATTGCTTCAGTAATTCATACATTATATCATTTGTTTAAAAATTGAAAAAGCCCACAAACTTGATAGCCCACTCAAAATATTTTTATAATATACTTTATATAAAGAATGGTGATTTTTACATTTTTTTTCCTAAAGGCAGTTTACGTTCAAAGTAAACAAATGAAATTGAACGGTTGACAGTTCCTAATAGATGACATAAAATCTTTTGTGCTTATTAAGGCATTTTTAATATCAAGGCTCTACTAATTTTATTTGTAGAGTGGTTCTTTATATGCAGGGGGTAAAAGGGTGTTTGGAAAATGAAAGAGGTATAAAAAAACGCTGTGACAGTGTGTTTTGGGAGGTGTTGGTAATAATAAAAATAGCTGACTCAGCTCTTGAAAAGATATGTTTAATTTACTTCATCCATTTCTCCTACTATAAAGTAGTTCCCAGGAAGCTCCCAGGAGCTTCTACCATGGATTTTTTTTTTTTCCTGCCATATGGTCTATAAAAACCGAAGGCTTTTAGTTGCCTGTTATACATAACAAGACATAGTGACATATTTGTTTCAAAATGTAAAACAGACTTTAATAGGATCTTTTTATGGCAGCAGTCAAGCTGTAGTCTATACACAATATAGTATTAAGCCATCTTAACACACAGTGTCAGTTAAAATCATGTTAGACTTTTTCTACAACGTGTAATTTTATCCTTCTATTGGCAGTTAGCTTATTCAAGTATTCCAATATCTCTTGTATTGAGTCTAATTATACACACACGTATACACATAAAGACCGCATAATCTTTTACTAGTTTTAACTAACAAGTTCTAGTCTGACCCTTTTTCATAAATTTGACTCTTTAATTTTGTCTTAATGTTTTTTCTTCTGAATTCATTCACATCAACAATAGGGATAGATAGATATAGATGAGGATATAGAGATAGAGATATTAGAACTAAATTATTTTACCAAGATCTAAGTCTGCTATTCTATTAATAGTATATAGCTGCTAGAAATAATATGGAAAAATACTGAGATTGAAAGGGCAAAAAAATTAATTATAGGAATCTTCTATATCTAGTTAAAGCCTACATTCTTTCTGATTTATGCAGTAGAGCAATTTGTGATAGCAGAAGTTTAGCTTTGGCCCTAGCTTAGAAATATGTCAGGTTTTCAGAAGTTCTTTTGTCAGTTGTTTAGTACTGGAAACAATGTTTAAACTAGTGGTAGTTTTCTAGTCTAGCTGATGAAGTATTTTAGCATATAATATTGAATTAATGAACTAAAGGTAGTCTTAGTTTCAAGTTTCAGGTTCTGGATAAAAGGCGTCATCTGGTTACTTTTGAGAGAGGAAGAAAAGAAAATTTTGTTTTCTTTGATTGGACTGTTAGCTAGCCTTGGGCAGTGTATTTGACCACATTCCAGCTTCTTTTTGGAAGGACACTCGCTTAGTGCTCAATCCTTAAGAGTAGATGTGTTTAACGTGAAGTTGGCTTGAAGAAAACTTCCTGATAATGGAAGGCCTCTTACTAGCGAGTCCAAGGGGGTGAGATAAGAGAACCAAGTGAGTCAGGGACATAGCTGGACTGTCTCAGGGTGGGGCTCTAGTAGGGGCAGGTCAGATTACTCCATGAAGCAATACACTGATCAGTAAGGAAGAGAAAACCTTCCTCATAGAAACATGTGAGATAAGCAGCAGAATTCTCACAAGATCTGAATTATATACTCAGGTATTAAGCTTACCCACGCAAACAGATGAAGCAATGGTAGGTGGCAGTCATACTGAAGAAAGATTCCCAGTATTAGAAGGCCCTTTTATCAATAAACTGAAGCAATGGTAGGTGGCAGTCATACTGAAGAAAGATTCAGCGACCCCAGATTCCCAGTATTAGAAGGCCCTTTTATCAATAAACTGAAGCCTCTTGATCCCCTCATGTCTCAGAGGAGTCTTATTTTAGTTCACCAACCACCTCTTTTACCATAATAAATTTTGAGTTTCTTCAGTACACAAGATTTTTAGCTAGATATTAGGTGATAGGTTTAGTGCAGAAGATTTATGAGCGTGCAAGAGGTATGTGTACTGTTGATTTTTTTTTTTAAGGTAGTTGGTAACAGACATTATAGAACTCCAGGCAGTGTAGCAAAGTGAAAATTTTTGTCTTAGTTCACCATTTTTCACCTATTATCTTCATTATGATCCTTTTCCAACCCAAATGTTTGTTGAAATGGATTGTAGTGTTCTCCTGTGTAAAATAAGTATTGTTAGATTTCTGGAATCTTGTCAAATCGCACCACAACTACTAAGGACCCAGTTCCTTTTCAGAATGAATAGACTTTTTCTTAGGAAAGTTATATCTTGTTGTTGCTTTGCTTTGTTTAGATTCTGGTCATCCATCTTGCAGGATTTTAAGTAGGGACTTGAGCCATGAGACCATAACACAAAAGTTAACTGGGCCTTATGACAGTAGGTAAACAGGGAGTCCAGGACAGATTTTCCTAATCCATTTTTGCCCTTTCTGTTACGTCAGCTGCCGCAGGAAGTCCACTCTCTCCCAGTTGTCACTTTGGCATTTTTCTTCCTTCCTTCTCTTTTCAACTCACTTCTACAGCTCCAGTTACCACCTGAGAGGTTTTTTTTTTTAGTAAATTTATTTATTTATTTGTTTATTTATGGCTGCGTTGGGTCTTCGTTGTGGTGTGCGGGCTTCTCATTGCGGTGGCTTCTCTTGTTGCAGAGCCCAGGCTCTAGGCGCATGAGCTTCATTAGTCGTGGCACGCAGGCTCAGTATTTGTGGCACACGGGCTTAGTTGCTCTGTGGCATGTGGGACTTCCTGGACCAGGGCTCCAACCCGTGTCCCCTGCATTGGCAGGCGGATTCTTAACCACTGTGCCACCAGGGAAGCCCCTGCGAGTTTTAATTAATAGTTTTACATGGGGAATTGCCTTTGGCCTATTGAGCTGCCATCATACCGACATCACTCTCCAAGATCTGAAAGTTAAATCTTATCCTTTTCCACAAATGTACTATGACACAAATAATAAATTATCTCAGAATTTGAGTGTCTGGTGTTCAAAATTCAAGTTTGTTATAGAATTAAACTGGTCAGGAGATGCATTTATTTTATTCTTAGTATATATTAAGCTTCATATAGATATTCTTAACTAGAATTGCACAATCCAATAGGCTATCTGTCACAAATCCAATGACAGTGTGTACTCAGAAACTACAGGCAATGAGGATTTAATCGCAGCACCCTAATGTCCTCTTATTACCTTGAAATCTTTTCAGTTGACCTTCTATTATTTAATTCCATTACATACCAGTAATTGTATTTACTGAAGCCAGTGTTTCTCCTTATAGGAAATGCTGATCTTAGTAAATTTCAACTATAGGCAGGGAAATGTTCTTTAATAAATAATTGAGGACTTCCCTGGTGGTCCAGCAGTTAAGACTCCAAGCTCCCAATGCAGGGGGCCTGGGCTCGTTCCCTGGTCAGGGAACTAGATCCCGCATGCATGCCACAACTAAGAGTCTACATGCCACAACTAAGATCCCACACATGGCAACGAAGGTCCTGCGTGCTGCAACTAAGACCCGGCGCAGCCAAATAAAATAAATAAATATTAAAATTAAAATAAAATAAATAAATAATAAAATAAATAATTGAAAGACTTTTTCACAGTTCAGTGCTGGTCCTGTTACCTCTGATGTCTAGAGTATTTTATACATGGTAACTAAATTATGGAATCTGGAAAATCATCTCCTCAAGAAATCTCACAAGGTGTGCTACATAGTAGCTTATTGTAAATAGGTTAAAGAGACTGGCTTTATCTCAAGTGGCTTACTATGTTAAAGAAGAGTTTAATATATCAGCTTCACTGTTGCAACACCAAATGAATTCTGACACCTCTGATGAGATGATTAAAGTTGGACATGTTTTTCTTTCGACAGCATTAACAAAGAGAGCATCATAGATGTGGAAGGTGTTGTGAGAAAAGTGAATCAGAAAATTGGAAGCTGTACGCAGCAAGATGTAGAGTTACATGTTCAAAAGGTAATTTTTTTCAAAATATAAAATTGTATACAGAAATAGATGAACTAGTTCTTATCACTAGTCACATCAAGTCTATATGTTCTTTTTTTTAAATTAATTTTTGGCTGCATTGGGTCTTTGTTGCTGTGCGCAGGCTTTCTCTAGTTGCGGTGAGCAGGGGCTATTCTTCGTTGTGGTACACGGGCTTCTCATTGTGGGGGCTTCTCTTGTTGTGGAACACGGGCTCTAGTCTAGGCGTGCAGGCTTCAGTAGTTGTGGCACGTGGGCTCAGTAGTTGTGGTTTGCGGGCTCTAGAGCGCAGGCTCAGTAGTTGTGGCACACGGGCTTAGTTGCTCCGTGGCATGTGGGATCTTCTGGGATCAGGGCTCGAACCTGTGTCCCCTGCATTGGCAGGAGGATTCTTAATCACTGTACCACCAGGGAAATCCCTATATGTTCTTAATAATTAGAGTTGATGTAAAATATTGAGATTTATAAATTGATTACTGACTCAGTTAGCTTTTGTTATATAACAAACCACCTCAATACTTAACGACTTAAAACAACAAAAACATTTATTTGCTCATGATTCTGTGCAGTTTGGGAATGAGGGTCAGCCTATCTGGGATGGCTCATCTGCACCACATGACATTGCCTGGGGTCACTGATATTTCTGGGACATCTCCCCGTGGCCTCTCCTCATCCAGCAGGCTTGCCCAGGCTTGTTGACATGGTACATCTACCATAGTCACATACAGAAAAGTATAAAACACATCTAAAAAGCTTTATTCACTATTATGAACCTATTTTGCTGTGAACTTTCTTTTAATGATGTACTTTTGAAGGTTGATTAGTTATACTAACTCTTAATCATTATATTTCCTTATAATCATTGTATTTCTAATATTTTATAGTATAAAGAAGTCAAGAGACAATACTATATTGGACTTACATTCCAGCAATAACTTTTTCATACAAGATTTATCCCACATCATTTTCTTAGACATAGAAACTAAAAATGCTCACCATCATTGACCTTTAAAATCTTATAAGTGAACTCACATGTATTTAATACTATTGAAATAATCCTGCAATTTTGAACCTGCAGTCTCAGATCCAGGTCTAGTTTATATCTACAGTATTCATCATTGAATTTCTCTTACAGAGTAGTCCTTTCCCACCCTTACCCGTGTGTGTGTGTGTGTGTGTGTGTGTGTGTTTAGGCACGCGCATGAGCGAGCACACATATATGGGATAGAACAAACAGACAGATGCAGAAAGACAGATTCATCCATACACAGTAATTTGGGAGTAAGGTTGTATTTAATTGAAATTGACTGTCTTGGAACTCTTCAAGACTTAGAAAATCTTGTATTTTTTACTAACCTAACTTGCCAAATTACTTTGTTCTCTTTGTGTAAGTCTTATTTCAAACTAACCCCACCATGAAGTCTGCAACGTAATAAAGGCAAACTGACCTAAAGGTGTGCTGACCAAAAAAACAAAGCCTATCTTTGAATAACATGTTTTTCAACACTTGAATAAATAAGATTTTAGTGAGTAGAGCAAGTAAATGTATTTTTTTTTTAGATGTTAGGGGTAGGAGTTTATTAATTTATTTATTTTTGCTGTGTTGGGTCTTCAATTCTGTGCAAGGGCTTTCTCTAGTTGTGGCAAGCGGGGGCCACTCTTCATCGCGGTGCGTGGGCCTCTCACTATCGCGGCCTCTCTTGTTGTGGAGCACAGGCTCCAGACGCAAAGGCTCAGTAGTTGTGGCTCACGGGCCTAGTTGCTCCGCGGCATGTGGGGTCTTCCCAGACCAGGGCTCGAACCCGTGTCCCCTGCATTAGCAGGCAGATTCTCAACCACTGCGCCACCAGGGAAGCCCAAGTAAATGTATTTTTAAAATATTCTAATTATCTAGTGTTTGGTTCAACCTTAATAAATGTTAAATATAAAGCCTAAAGAGCTAACCCACAAATTTTGCCTGAATAAAAATAATTATAAAGTATCTCACAAAGCATAAAATATTGTATACTAAATAGAATTTTATAATAAGCAGTGACTCTCTTTTATCATTTATTCAGCCAGCAGTTACTGAGTGTATACTTTGTGCCAAGCACTATGTGAAGTTCTGGGGATGAAAGCGCTCACGACCTAATGAAGGAGATGATGAATTTCCAGTAGTTAGAAAAATGAAAGAGGTAGCTGTCCAGTTCTCCAACTTTGCATTGGAGATCAAGTTTCTGTTAACTCAGCAAAGGGAAGCATGACAACTTAGGTATAGGGGGTGGTGACAAATAATTCTATTTTAATGCTATGAAGAGGACTGGAGTATCCTTCTGACACCTTTTCTTCAAGTGTCTGAGCTGAATGCTAAATGTGATTTACCAGCTGGAAGAATATAATTTCCTTTCTGGAATTAACTAAATAAGGTCTCTTTCCCTCTTGTGCTTTAGCAGGTTTTCCAGGCATAGTTGGGAATAACTAATAGGGTAACATGTTTTTTTAAGAGTGGCTAAAAAACCCAAGCTCATTCTTTATGACCTAACTGCTTTTTTTTTTTTTTTGGTACGCGGGCCTCTCACTCTTGTGGCCTCTCCCGTTGCGGAGCACAGGCTCCGGACGCGCAGGCTCAGCGGCCATGACTCACGGGCCCAGCCGCTTCGCGGCATGTGGGATCCTCCCGAACCGGGGCACGAACCCGTGTCCCCTGCATCGGCAGGCGGACTCTCAACCACTGCGCCACCAGGGAAGCCCCCAACTGCTTTTTAGCACTAAAATGTCCAGTTAGTGTGAGTTAGGGATTTTAACACCATAAAGGAACACTTTCTACAGCAGCTCCCAACCAGGAGAGCAGCAGGAAATGAGCTATAACATACTTGATGAAAGAAAGCATTGAGGGATATTTAGGAAACGAATGAGTAAAGGAAAGAGAGGTACAGCAGAATTGAGCTGACTTTGGTCCTAGTGGTAGAAACGGCCAGATGCTGTTAACAATTATAATAACTTATTTGTTAATGGCTCTTTCAAACGAGCAAAGTGTTTTTTTATTCATTATTCCATTTGATTCTTACCGCAGACCTTATTTTACAGAAGACTGTTGAAGCGCTAGGTAAAGTGATTTGCCTAACAGCAGCTTTTATGTGACAAAGAGAGGCCTTAAGCCAGACCCCTCGACTCCAGTTATTACTTATTTAAGACATTGGTGTGCACCTTAGAGTTTACAAAGTATTTGTACCTATGTTATCTCATTTGACTATTCCAGCAACCCAGGGATGTACACAAGAAATATTATCCCCATTTTATAGGTGAAAAAACATGTACCATCTTTGATTTTAGCAAGTAGTTTCAGTTAAAGATGTATGCAAACATTGTTTCTCATGTTAAGTCAACTGTAGATTTTTTTTAAACACAAGATAACAGGTTTTGTGTGTTTTTTGATATTTTTGGTAATCTCTCACTTTCAGATTTATGTGATCAGTTCAGCTGAACCCCGCCTGCCCCTGCAGCTGGACGATGCCGTTCGTCCTGAGGTGGAAGGAGAAGAGGTGAAAATTACACTTTTGAAATAATGTGTTTCCTCTGTATGTTTAGTTTGCAAAACATTGAAAACTTGATGTGCTACTTTTGTAGGAAGGGTACCTATGAATTGATTTGAGCTTCATTTTTATTTAAATGTACTCTTACATTAACAATTCTCAAACTTTTTGGTCTCAGGATTCCTTTACATTCTTAAAAATAATTGACCCCACAAGCTTTTGTTTTTATAGGTATACCTATCAATATTTACAGTATTAGAAGTTAAAACAAAATTTTTAATATTTATGACATTATTAAAAATAATATAATTAGATTATGTGTCTGTGTATTCCTATATAAATAATAAAAACAGCAGTAACATTTTATGAAAAGTATTTTCAAAAACAAAAAATAATTTAGTGTCAAGAGTGACATTGTGTCACATGTCTACATTGTTGGTAATATCTGGCTCAATACACAACAATTAGATTTTCATATCTGCCTCTACATTCATTCTGTTGTGATAGCACACATCATGAAGCCTTTGGAAAATTTCTCAGTATAGTCAGGAAAAAATGAGAGTGAAAAGGTATTATTATGAAAAATAAGTGTGACTTAACAGACTCCCTGAAAGTGTATGGGGTACCTTCACTGGTGCCCTGAACATACTATGTCAGCTTTTATCTGTTCCTTCACTCTTCAACTAGCAGGCAAAATCCAGGGATCAATGAAGGTGCCGGTTGTTAATTATTCTGATATCCCAATAATGAGTCAAGGGGTTTGGGGGCAGGAGGTGGAAAAAAAAGCATTAACCTCAATTCATTCTCATTTCTCTTCTTTCCAGCTCTTCCTTTTAACAATAACTTCTCTCTGGCTCCACTTCTTGTATCTTGGATCTTTGATTTGGGGGTATAACATGAACACACGTGAACACACCTATTCTTACTTAAAAATTAACGTGGCTTCTGCAAGTGTTGTTTGTGTCCTTAAAAAAATTAGTAAAATCTGTTTTTTCATCTTTTTTTAGGAAGGAAGAGCTACTGTTAACCAAGATACAAGATTAGACAACAGAGTCATTGATCTTAGGGTATGCCTCATTTGTTTATTTAGTGACATGATTGTGCTGACATCAAGGTGGGCAAGGATACCATACCTGACTCAGGTTTATAGAAAAAACCGGCATTTGCCTGTATGTAATATGATAATACAAGAAGTAATTTACCTTTCTGACTGACCCTTCCCCTAAAAAGAATTGTAGGCAACAAGGAGAGTTGAGTAATAGTTCACAAGATACTGACTTGCTTCATGTTAAAATGACAAAGGAACATGAAGCTAATAATGGTCTTGCTTCCAGGTAGTACCTGTTTCAAACAAGGGAGTCAGCAAGTGAAAACATAACCATTAATATCACTACAAAATTGTGAAAGAAGTTATGTGTACATTTTAGAACGAACAGGTGGAGATTAGTAGTTAATGCCTCAACTCTTTGAATTTGATCTGAGCACAGAGTTAATAATAATAACAAAGAAGTAGTTGGCCCTGGTGGTTTATATAGTAATCTCATAGGTCTTCTGTTTCCCTTTCTGGTTTGGTAACAAGTGAAAGAGTTCAGTGGTTTCATCATTGTAGTAAAACCAATATCATCTCTCTTTCTTAATGTTTGACCATATCATCTCCTTTACTTAAATAATCTACCTAAAACTTAAATGCTTTGTCACATTGAGTTCTTTCCAACCTTTCTGCCCTTATTGTACGCTCAATGTTTCACCTGATTATTTGCTTTTTGTCTGCTTTTACCTTTTCCATTTTAATTTATAGTATATAGAAAAGGCTAGCAATAATCAAGTCCTTTTGGTACTGCCTAGAAACCTCAGGTTTTTCATAATTTTGGCCACAGTACTTAGACATCCTACTGTATTTGCTATTTGCTCACACAAGTTATTGGTTGTGCCTCTAGAATTTGGCCTGAAGAGTATTTTTCTTTGACCCACATTTTTTTTAAAATTTAAATTCATTGCCATCATTGAAAAACGGAGGGTTTTCGCATTAAATCTAGATGGCTTTTCTCAAAAAGTTGGAGGTGAACCCATCAATACTGGACCCATGTAGCAAAATTAGCTAGTACTCTATATTGAGCATTCTGTTCTCTACCGTGCCCTGCACCACCCAGGAAGTACCATTCATTCATTCCATTTATTTGTCTGGCCCTTGTAAGCATTCACCTTTTTAACCCCTACTTTGACTTTACATTTTGGGAAGCCTTCTATACATAAGTAGCTTGAAATCTTTTACACACCTTAGATTATGTCTAAACTACTATCTAATTTAACTCCAAACCAGTTTTTTTAATAGACTCTCAGTTTAGCAAAGTCAAGAGTTGGAGAGGTTGGAAATAAAGGGCAAAATTTGCATTCTCCTTCTATAATATGAAAAATTCCAAGATATATCCTTATATTGATTGTCATGTAACCTAACTTTTCTCTCATATAGTGAATTGTTTTCTCTCTGAACGTTCCAGGCAGGTGACCTGATTAGAAAATGCTCCATCTCAGTTAATGTGTCAAATTGATTTAATTAGGTTTTTTTATTGTCTTATAGACATCAACTAGTCAGGCAGTCTTCCGTTTCCAGTCTGGCATCTGCCATCTTTTCCGAGAAACTTTAATTAACAAGGGTTTTGTGGAGATCCAAACTCCTAAAATCATCTCAGGTATGCTTTAAGATATTTCTCTTAGTTTTTTAAAATAAATTGCTTTCCCCCAAGTTGATTCATATTAGGTTTTGGATGTGGTTTTTTAATTTGAGACTCCCAAGTGTCCCTTGAGGTTTATCGCCATGAGACTATTTTGAAGACTATGCTATATAGCAGCAATCACACATCACTAACACCAGTAATACTAAATCCCCTTATTTCAGGAGTCATTATGTGATAATGATTATAAAATGAGGCAATAACACATGAAGCAGTATTTTTATTAATGTAAGGTACACCAGAAACTATTTCCCTTATGTAGGTTTCTTTCTAATTGGTATTGCAGTTGTTTTTTGTATAAACTACATTGTAAAATTACTAAATACTACAGATGGGAAAATCTCATTAATTCTCATTCTTACATGAGAAACTTATATTAATCATTCTTAATCATTTAACCTTTTTAGAGTTACTTAAATAACAAGAAAAAGTATGTTATAATTTAATTATAAATTAAAAATTGAACATTGCATTATTGATAATTAGAAAATTATTAAGAATATCATATCTTTTTTTGTTTAAAAAAATTTTTTTACAACTCCAGATTAGCTTTAATAGATTTGAAATTGATGCAGAAAGAGAGCATATATATCCAAAGAAGTAAAATGGAGATATAGCCAAAGAAGTAAGTCTGTCCTAAATATAAACTGTTTAGAATCAGGTATAAGACATATATAGATTATGGTTTCTCTGCAATTCTTGATTTTCCAGTTTTTTTGTTTTGTTTTGTTTTAGTGAAGTACTTGAATCAGAAGTATAAACTTTTTACTGGAAGTTTGCGTTGATAAGCTTACGGTTAATTATAACGTGTTTGCATTTCAGCTGCCAGTGAAGGAGGAGCCAATGTATTTACTGTGTCATATTTTAAAAATAATGCATACCTGGCTCAGTCTCCACAGCTGTACAAGCAAATGTGTATTTGTGCTGATTTTGAGAAGGTTTTCTGTATTGGACCAGGTAAGGTTTTTGGCAGTTACGGTTTTCTCAAAATTCATTAATTGTACCATAGTAATGGTTTTAGAAACACATTTTACATAAAAACATTTTGAAAGCTTAAATCCTTTTATATGCTGACTACATAAACACTAGACTTTGAGGTAAAAATGACAAGGTACTTAGGTAGACATTCTAAATAATATATTTTGTTGTCCTTGATAGCTCCTTTACTACTGTTGTAAGTTTACAAATGTGCCACTGTTTATTTCACTACCAATTTTATTGCAAAGCTGTTCTGTTTTACTATTACTGTTTATACTGTTCTTAGTATTGATAATATGCTAAAGTCCATTAGAAATTACTACAAATGTCTGATATTTAATAGATTATATTAACATGTTTTTTAAGATATAGTTGTTACAAGTCAAACATGGACACATAATCATGTGGCAGATTCTTTTTTTTAATTAATTAATTTATTTATTGGCTGCATTGGGTCTTTGTTGCTACGTGAGGGCTTTCTCTAGTTGCGGCAAAGGGGGGCTACTCTTCATTGAAGTGCGTGGGCTTCTCATTGCGGTGGCTTCTTTTGTTGTAGAGCACAGGCTGTAGGTGTGTGGGCTTCAGTAGTTGTGGCTCGCGGGCTCTAGAACGCAGGCTCAGTAGTTGTGGCACATGGGCTTAGTTGCTCCGCGGCATGTGGGACTTTCCCAGACTAGGGCTTGAACTCGTGTCCCCTGTATTGGCAGGCAGATTCTTAACCACTGTGCCACCAGGGAAGTCCGGCAAACTCTTTTATGAAGCTAATTATAAGCAAAAACTAGCTTTACCTCATTCTTTAAAACTTACCAAATTACTTTATATATGTAAGTTTTTTGATAGCTTAATAAAAATTAAATACCTGCTAATAGAGAAACTGAGATCATTAAGTTTCTTAATTTTCTGAATTCATTAAACAATTATATGTTGAACACCTGCTGCATTTACAGCCTTGCTCTAGGTTCCATGTACATAAGAGAAGAATCAACCAGCACTTCTCAAATGTTAATGTGCACATGAATCACCTGGGGATCTTGTTAAAATGCAGATTCTGACCAGTAGGTCTGTGGTGAGGCTTGAGATTCTGCATTTCTCACAAGCTTCCAGGTACTGCTGATGCTGCTGATTTGCAGACAGACCATGCTTTGAGTGACAAGGGAATAAACATTGTCCCTGCTTCCAAGACAGAATGAGACATGCATACATAGAGCACTCACAGGGAGTAATCAAGTGATTTTCACAGCAAAAAATCAGATTGTGCTGTACAATCAGCAGATTGGCGTTAATTATATAGTGTAGATAGTGTAAAAAAAGGGAGAAGATGGAATTTGCTAGAGTCACCATAAAAGAGAATTCATACTGAAGTAGGTTCTAAGGACTGAGTGGGAGATATAGACAATGGAGATGACATTCTAGTCAGAGGAAGCAGGATGAGTAAAGTGCATGGGAGAAGATAAAAATAAGACTAGTTAATATTAAGAAATGGGAAATACAGGGTAGGACTAAATTATGAAAGCATAAAGGTTTTAGACATTTTGTCATTTTATGTCTTATTACAGTAGTCATTTGGGAACCATTTGTTAAGTTACTGAGGAAGGATGTGTTATAGGAATATCAGTCTTGCAGTGGTATGAAAAATGGAGCAGAGCTAGAGTCAGGAAGACTGGAAAGGAGGAAAGTGCAGTGAGGATAATAAGAACTGGACTGAGGTAATGGCTAGAGTGTGTATAATGTTACTTCATTTGCACAGATTTCATTTAGCTTGAGTCCAGTTTTAATAAAATTGAGAACTCACTATATTGAATCTATTTTAATTATTGAGAAGGCACTTCAGGACCTTGCATTCCCTTGGGATTTTCACTAGCCTCATTTATTAATTTACATTTGTTACAGCTTTTACGTGACTGTAGGAATTTGTAATGATCTTGCCGTCCATGAGAATACTGAAACAGATGTCTTATCAAAGATTTTTCCAACCCTATAATGATAATGAAAATAGTGCCATTGGAGTACTAGTAAATAGGATTTGATATTTGAATCCCAATTTCTCCAAAATTTTAAACAACATGTACTATGCATTTCTTTTATTAATGTTACAGTATTCAGAGCTGAAGACTCTAATACCCACAGACATCTAACTGAATTTGTTGGCTTGGATATTGAAATGGCTTTTAATTACCATTACCATGAAGTTGTGGAAGAAATTGCTGACACTTTAGTACAAATATTCAAAGGACTTCAAGAAAGGTAAAAAATATATATTTTATAACCTTAGATGGGTATAAATTTCAAAATTTTCTTCAAATTTTGAAGAAATTAGCTTTAAGTTCTTCAAAATAAAGCAATTCTGAAATATGTAAACTAAGTTTTTATTGGGAACAGGAAAAAAAAGACTTGCCAGTTGGTTGATCAGTTAATTAGTGGAAAAATCCACACTCGAAATAGTAACTTCTGAATCCTAGCCAATTGGGACTACAGCTAGTTAACCTAATCTTCGTGGAGAAGTTTACCAGATCGTGAATTGCCTAACTATATTTGTTTTTTCCTCTATATTGACATCCTGAATTTCTCAGAAATAGAGCATATGTTACTTTTATAGCAGTTTATTATTTGGGAGGTAGTGTGGGTTTCAGAGCTTGGATTCAGCTAGATCCAGGTTGTGGGATCAAATCCCAACTCTGCTGTTATCTTTGTGGGCATTGTGCAAGTTAACTCTGTGCCTCAGTTTCCTCTGCTGTTTTAAATGACGATAATATTACTACTTAACTCAGAGGTCAAGAGTCCCTTTAGTGTTTCAGTTTCTGATCTTTACTGAATCTGTGTAAATTAAGCCTGTGTCAGGAATGTTAATTCTTAGATCAATTAATATTTACAATGAGTGCTCAGTAGAGATTAGAAACTAGTATACTGAAGGGACTTTCAGCTTATTTGGGCCTGGTGAATTGACACATTTATAGAAAATTATTAGGCATGTTCTGGGTGTTCAGAAAATTGAATTGTGTAAAATGTTCACTTCAGGTACACCCTCTAAACTGGCAGAATAGTTTCTCGCTCAAAAGGACATTGAAAGTTGTTCACTTGTGATAATGTTTACAATAGAGAAAATAAGAAAAGAAGATGGAAAGCAAGTTAACTGGGATCAAGAGAGTCTTTTCTTTTTTTTTTTTCTTTTTGCCATACTTGTGACAGTACTGCCAGTATTAAGTTGGATATAACAGATTTATCTAGCACTTTGATAGCTGACAAAGGACTGTATTTGAAATTTCTATTTGAAGACCATTGATTTAACTATTAGTTGATGTATTTGGATATGCTTCATTAATACTTAAAGAGTTCAAAAATATTTTGAAACTTTTTTATGCCATTGCAAGTCTAATGAGTAATTTCAAGAACATAGAAATTAATCATTGATCTTATAAAAATACTGTAGCATAGCACCAGTATTTTCCAGGCATTCTATTCATTGCGTTGTACCTTTGATGAATAGTTAATTGTAGACAGCCTTTTTTTTTCCCTAATGACATTTATTGTTTTCTTCCTGATTTTATTAATACAAGCAATACATATTTATTGCAGACAGCTAGAAATAAAGGCATAAAGTAAAGATTAACAGTCACCCATAATCCCACCCCCCAGAGATAACCATCATTAACATTTTGATGCATTTTTAAAAATTGAGGTGTAATTGACCTACATCACTGTGTTAGTTCCAGTGCACAACACAGTGATTCCGTATTTCTGTACATTACAAAATGATCACCATGATATGTCTAGTTACTATCTGTCACCATACAAAGCTTTTACAATATAATTGACTATATTCCTCATGCTGTAGATTTTATCCCCATGACTTTTTTTTTGGAACTGGAAATTTATTCTTCTTAATCCCTCTTACCTATTCCAGTCATCCCCCTAACCCCCTTCTTCCACTGTGGTCTGCTAGTTCTCTGTGGTGTCTGTTTCTGTTTTGTTATGTTTCTTAATTTCTTTTGTTTTTTAGATTCCCCTTATAAATGAAATCATATGGTATTTGTCTTTGTCTGACTTACTTCGTTTAGCATAATACCCTCTAGATTCATCCATGTTGTCACAGATGACAAGATTTCATTCCTTTTATGGCTAAGTAATATCCCACTGTGTATATATACACTACATCTTCTTTATTCATCTGTCAGTGGACACTTAGGTTGCTTCCATATCTTGGCTATTGTAATCATAGTGCTGGAGTAAACATAGGGGTGTATATATATTTTTGAATTGGTGTTTTTATTTCTTCAGAAAAATATCCAGAATTGGAAATGCTGGATCGTACCTATTTCTGATTTTTTGAGTGACCTCTATACTGTTCTCTATAATGGCTGTATCAATTTACATTCCTACCAACAGTACACAAGGGTTCCCTTTCCTCGACATTCTCACCAAAACTTATTATTTGTTGTCTTTTTGATAACAGTCATTCTGACAGGTGTGAGGTGATATCTCGTTGCGGTTTCGATTTGTATTTCCCTGATGATTAGCAACATTGAGCATCTTTCCATGTGTCTGTTGCCCATCTGTGTGTCTTCTTTGGAAAAATGTCTACTCAGATACTCTGCCCATGTTTAAATTGGGTTTTTTGGTTTTTTGATGTTGAGTTGTATGAGTAATTTGTATATTTTGGATATCAACCCTTTATCAGATATATCATTTGCAAATATCTGCTCCCATGGGCAGATACTCTGCCCATGTTTAAATTGGGTTTTTTGGTTTTTTGATGTTGAGTTGTATGAGTAATTTGTATATTTTGGATTCAACCCCTTATCAGATATATCATTTGCAAATATCTTCTCCCATTCAGTGGGCAGCATTTCCATTTTGTTAATAGTTTCCTTCACTGTGCAAAAGCTTTTTAGTTTAATGTAGTCCCATTTGTTTATTTTTGCTTTTGTTTCCCTTGCCTGAGGAGACAGATCCAAAAAAATATTGCTAAGGCCAATGTCATTGAACGTACTGCCTATGTTTTCTTCTAGGACTTTTATGGCTTCAGGTCTTACATTTAGGTCTTCAATGCATTTTGAGTTTATTTTTGTATATGGTGTGAGAAAGTCCAGTTTAATTCTTTGACAAGTAGGTATCCAGTTTTCCCACCACAATTTATTGAAGAGGCTGTCTTTTCCCCGTTGTATATGCTTGCCTCCTTTGTTGTAGATTAATTGACCATATAAGTGTGGGTTAATTTCTGAGCTCTCTGTTGTCTTCCATTGGTCTGTGTGTCTGTCTTTGTACCAGTACCATACTGTTTTGATGATGGTAGCTTTGTAGTATAGTTTGAGTCAGGAAGCATGATACCTCCAGCTTTGTTCTTCATTCAAGGTTGTTTTGGCTGTTCAGGTCTTTTCTGTTTCCATGCAACTTTTAGAGTTATTTGTTCTAGTTCTGTGGAAAAAATGCCACTTTTATTTTGCTAGGGATTGCATTGAATCTGTAGATTGCCTAGAGTAGTATGGTCATTTTAACAATATTAATTCCTCCAATCCATGAACATGCTATATATTTCCGTTTGTTTGTATCATCTTCACTTTCTCTCATCAGCGTCTTATAGTGTTCTGAGTACAGGTCTTTTACCTCCTTGGTTAGATTTATTCCTAGATATTTTAATCTTTGTAATGCAATTGTAAATGGGATTGTTTTCTTAATTCCTCTTTCTGATAGTTAAATATTATTGTATAGAAACACAACAGATTTCTGTATATTAATTTTGTACCCTGCAACTTTACTGAATTCATTGGTGAGTTCTAATAGTTTTCTGGAGGCATCTTTAGGATTTTCTATGTATAGTATCATGTCATCTGAACCGGTGACAGTTTTACTTCTGTCTTTCCAATTTGGATTCCTTTTATACCTTTTTCTTGTCTGATTGCTGTGGCTAGGACTTCCAATTCTGTGTTGAATTAAAGTGGCGAGAGTGGGCACCTTTATCTTGTTCCTGATCTTGGAGAAAATACTTTTAGCTTTTCACCATTGAATATGATATTAGCTTTGGGCTTGTCATTATGGCCTTATGTTGAGGTATGTTCCCTCTGTACACACTTTGTTGAGAGTTTTTATCATAAATGGATATTGAATTTTGTCAGAAGGTTTTCTGTGTCTGTTGAGATGATAATATGATTTTTATTCCTCAATTTGTTGGTGTGGTGTATCACATTGATTGATTTGTGGATGTTGAACCATCTTTGCATTCCTGGGATAAATCCCACTTGATCGTGATGTATGATCCTTTCCATGTATTGTTGGCTTCAGTTTGCTAGTTTTTAAGGATTTTTGCATCTATGTTTATCAGGGATATGGGCGTATGATTTTCTTTTTTTGTCTGGTTTTGGTGTCAGTGTGATGCTTGTCTTATATAATGAGTTCGGAAGTGTTTCTTCCTCTGGAATTTTTTTTGAATAGGTTGAGAAATATATGTGTTAATTCTTCTTTAAATGTTTGATAGACTTCACCTGTGAAGCCATCTGGTCTTGGACTTTTGTTTGTTGGGAGTTTTTTTTATTACTGATTCAATATCATCATAGTCAGTTGGTCCATTCATGTTTTCTGTTTCTTCCTGATTCAGTCTTGGGAGATTTTATAGGAGATTTTATAGGATCTCTAGGAGTTTGTCCATTTCTTCTAGGTTGTTCATTTTATTGGCATATAGCTATTCGTAGTAATCTCTTACGATCCTTTGTATTTCTGTGGTGTCGATTGTAACTTCTTTTTCATTTCTGATGATATTGATTTGGGTTCTTTTTTTTTCTTGATGAGTCTGGCTAAAGTTTTATCAATTTTATCTTTTCAAAGAACCGTCTCTTAATTTCATTGATCTTTCCTTTTTTTTTTAAGTCTCTAATTCATTTATTTTTCACTCTGATCATTATTACTTTTTCCCATATAGTAACCTTGGGTTTTGCTTGTTTCTAATTTCTTCATGTGTAAGTTTAGCTTGTTTGAGATTTTTCTTATTTCCTGAGGTAGGCTTGTATCGCTATAAACTTCCCTCTTAGAACTACTTTGGCTGCATTCTGTAGATTTTGGATTGATGTGTTTTCATTTTCATTTGTCTCCAGGTATTTTTTTATTTCCTCTTTCATATCTTCTGTAACCCATTGGTTGTTGAGAACCATATTGTTTAGCCTCTATGTATTAGTGGGTTTTGCAGGTTTTTTTCTTGTAGTTGATTTCTAGTCTCATTGCATGTGGTCGGAAAAAATGCTTGATAGGAATTTAATCTTAAATTTTCTGAGACTTGTTTTGTGGCCTACCATGTGATCTATCCTGGAGAATGTTCCATGTGTACTTGAAAATAATGTGCATTCTGCTACTTTTGGATGGAATGTTCTATATATATATACATCTGTTATCAAGTCCATTTGGTCTAATGTGTCATTTTAAAGCCAGTGTTTCCTTACTGATTTTCTGTCTGGGTGATCTGTCTAGTGATGTAAGTGGGGTGTTAAAGTCCCCTACTGTTTTGTATTATTGTCAATTTCTCCCTTATGTTTGTTAATACTTGCTTTATGTATTTAGGTGCTCCTATGTTGGATGCATATATATTTATAATTGTTAGATCTTCTTGTTGGATTGATCCCTTTATCATTATGTAATGTCCTTCTCATTTCCATTTGCATGGAATACTTTTTTCCATCCCCTCACTTTCAGTCTGAGTGTATCTTTAGATGTGAAGTGAGTCTTGGAAGCAGCATATTTGTGGGTCTTGTTTTTTTATCCATTCAGCCACTCTGTGTCTTTTGATTGGAGCATTAGTCCATTTACATTCAAAGTAATTATTGATAGGTATGTTCTTACTGCCTTTTTGTGACTTGCTTTCGGGTTGTTTTTGTATTTCTATTTTGTTCTTTCTTCTTTTTGCTTTCTTCTTCCCTGTGATTTGATGACTATCTTTAGTGTTAATATGAATTCCTTTCTCTTTTGTGTGTGTGTATCTGTTATAGATTTTTGGCTTATGGTTACCATCAGATTTATATATAGCAACCTATGTACATACATTATTATTTTAAGTTGATGATCTCTCAAGTTCAAATGCATTTCAACAACCCTGTGTTTTTACTCTCCTCACCCACATTTAATGTTTTTGACATATTTTATGTCTTTTTATTTTGTGTATTTCTTAACTACTTATTGTGGATATAGATGATTTTACTACTTTTGTCTTTTAACCTTCCTGCTAGCCTTATATGTGGTTGATCTACTACCTCTACCATATATTTGCCTTTACCAATGAGAATTTTTCTTTGTAATTTTCCTATTTCTAGTTGTGGCCTTTTGATTGTTTGTTTTTGGCTGCTCTGCGCAGCTTGCAGTACCTTACTTCCCTGACCAGGGATTGAACCCGGGCCCCCACAGTGGAAGTGTGGAGTCTTAACCACTGGACCGCCAGAGAATTCCCTAGTTGTGGCCTTTCTTTCCCCATTTGAGAAGTCCCTTTAACATTTCTTACAAAGCCAGTTTCGTGGTGCTGAACTCTTAGCTTTTGCTTGTCTGTAAAACATTTTATCTTTCCTTTAAATTTGAATGATAGCCTCCCTTGCCAGATACAGTATTCTTGATTGTAGGTTTATTAACTTCAGTTACTTTAAATATATGGTTCCATTCCCTTCTGGCCTACAAAGTTTCTGCTGAAAAGTCAGCTGACAGTTTTATAGGAGTTCCTTTGTATGTATCTAGTTACTTTTCCCTTGATGCTTTTAATATTCTCTATCTTTAATTTTTGCCTAATTACACTGTGACTTGGTGTGGACCTCTTTGGGTTGATCTTATTTGGGACCCTCTGTACTTCGTGGACCTGGATATCTGTTTCCTTTCCAAGGTTACGGAAGTTTTCTGCTATTGTCTTCAAATGCATTCTCTGCCACTTTTTTCTCCTTCTGGGACCCCTATAATGTGAATGTTAGTCTGCTTGATGTTGTCCCAGAGGTCACTTAAACTGTCCTCATTTTTTTAAATTCTTTCTTTTTTTCTGTTCAACTTGAGTGGTTTAGACTACTTTGTCTTCCAGTTCACTGAATTGTTGCTCTGTATCAACTAATCTACTGTTGGTTCCTTCTAGTGTATTTATTTGTTACTATATTCTTCATCTCTGTTTGGTTCTTCTTTATATTTAATAACTCTGTTAAACTTCTCATTGTGTTTATCCATTCTTCTCTCAAGTGAATTGAGCATCTTTATGACCATTACCTTGATTTTTTTTTTTTTTTTGTCACGCTGCATGGCTTATGAGATCTTAGCTCCCCAACCAGGGATTGAACCCAGGCCCCCGCAGTCAAAGCACCAAGTCCTAACCATTGGACCACCACCAGGGAATTCCCTACCTTGAACTCTTTATTGGGTAAATTGCTTATCTCCACTTCACTTAGCTCTTCTTCTGGGGTTTTATCTTGTTCCTTTGTTTTGAAAATACTCCAGTGTCACCTTATTTTGCCTGATTCTCTGTTTTTATTTCTATGTATTAGGTAGGTCGATTATGCTTCCTGATCTTGGAGAAGTGGCCCTATGTAGGAGACATCGTATAGGGCCCAGCAACACACTCACCTCTGTTCACCAGAGCGATACGCTCTAGGGGGTGCCTGCGGTATGAGCTGTGTAGGCCCTTCTGTTATGGCAGGGCTGACTTCTGTGGGCATGCTGGTAGGCTTGGCTGGCCCCCAGCCCAGTTGGTTGCCAAGCGCTACCTAGTGCAGAGCCTGCTGGTTACTGGTGGGCAGCACAGGTCCCAGGACTGGTGCTGGCCCACTATTTGGCAGGGCCCAACCCTGGGCCCTCTTGTGGGCAGGGCCAGATCCTAGGGTGGCTGGGGGCTTGGGAGGAAAGGGGTCTACAGCTACTACTGGCCTGCTGGTAGATGAGGCTTTATCCTTGTGTGGTTGGCTGCTTGGCCTGGGGCTTCCCAGGACTAGTGCTGACTGGCTGGTGGCCGGGCCTGGCCCATGTGCTAACAGGCTAGAGGGAGGATTCCAAAATGGCGCTTGCCAGCACCAGTGTCCTCACGATAGAATGAGCTCCCAAAAAAGGCTGCTGCTAACATCTGTGTCCCCAGGGTGAGTCCCAGTTGCCTTCTGCTTGTTTAGGAGGCTCTCCAAGATCAGCAAGTGGGTCTGACCCTGTCTCCTTTCAGATTACCACTTCTGCCCCAGGTCTCAGAGCATGTGAGATTTTACATGCACCCTTTAAGTGGATTTTCTGTTTCCCGTGGGGGCTTCAGTTCTCCCAAATGCAAGCCCCACTGGCCTTCAAAGCCAGACATTCTAGCGGGCTTGTCTTCCTGGTGCAGGATCCACAGCCTGGGGAACCCGATATAGGACTCAGACCTCTCACTCCTTGGGGGGAATTTCTGCAGTTGTGATTATCCTCCTATTTGTTGGTTGCCTACGTTGGGGGTATGGTTGTGGACTATGCCACATCTCTGCCCTTCCTACCCATCTCTTTGTGGTTCCTTCTTTATATCTTTGGTTGTAGAAGATCTCTTCTGCTAGTCTTCTGGTTGTTCTCATCAATAGTCGCTCTGTAAATAGTTATTTTGGTGTGCCCATGGGAGGAGGTGAATTCAAGGTCTTCCTACTCTACGATCTTGGCCAGTCCTCCCAGCCTTTTCTTTTAACCTTTGTTCTCTGAAACATTTCAATAGAGTTTATTTTAAGCAACTTTTCATTCAGATAGTCAACAGAACGACAGATGTTTCCCTATAAAACAAAATATCTTTCGAAACTATAATGAAGGAATAGAGCTTTTCTCATTTTCTTTTTACATTTATAATTCAAGGAGGTTTGTGAAACTCATTAATTTAAGTATTGACATCTTTGCTACTTAATATTGGAATATGAAATTTCCACTTTGGTTTTTGTAACAACAGACCAAGCATGAATTGGGCCCTTGGGATTAAAATCAACTCTCTACTTACAAATTAGAGATTCAGACACCATTATCACTGGGCTTTCTCAGTAGACTTAACATGGCAACTTGGAAATAAAAGTCTTCTTTCTGTCTTCTATATAGCATTTAGGAATTTTAAGTTTCTATGTCAGTTGTAAACTGGGTTATCTGGCTTTTGTCCTATCCCTCTCCTGTTTATCATTAGTACTTATCTCTCACAGAAGAATATACAAATGTATTTTAACACATCATTGACTCGGGGATTTTTGCAGAAACGAACGCCTGTGGCCAGCGATTTGTTATGTAAGTGAATATTGAAACACCCATGTTTGAGTAAATATCAACTTTTTTTGCACTTAATGTATTTTTTTTAATAAATTTATTTATTTATTTGTTTATTTTTGGCTGAGTTGGGTCTTTGTTGCTGCACGCGGGCTTCCTCTAGTTGCAGCAAGTGGGGGCTACTCCTCGTTGTGGTGCACAGGCTTCTCACTGCAGTGGCTTCTCTTGTTGCGGAACATAGGCTCTAGGCGTGCGGGCTTCAGTAGCTGTGGCTTGCAGGCTCAGTAGTTGTGGCACACGGGCTTAGTTGCTCCACAGCGTGTGGGATCTTCCCGGACCAGGGTTCAAACCCGTGTCCCCTGCATTGGCAGGCACATTCTTAACCACTCTACCACCAGGGAAGCCCTGCACTTAATGTATTTATTTGAAACTTTGTACATGTCTTACTAAAGCATTCTAATATTTCATTAGAGTGTGATAGGCAGTATAGCAGTCAACTCTGTGCAGGGGAACAGAACATGTATTACAAATATACTGTGTTTCACTGCACTTTCCCCTGGAAGAGCAGTCTCTACACTTTCTGGCGGCATTTTTATTTTTAGTCCTGTGCGTATTATTTCCTTTAGAATATGTGCTTTTACCTGATAGTCAACAAGGTGGATCTTTGTGGGGCGCTCTTTTAGAAATGCCACAGAAAGACCAGGTACAGGACTACCACTATATTCACCAGAATGGTCACTTACCCATTCTCTAGCTACTGCTAACGAAAATTGCTTGTAAGTCATTTTATTCTGTGCATTAATGCTACAGTTAATTTTAAATGCATTGAATAAACCACAATTACTCAAATAGAAACCCACTTTCTTATACCATTTTTGAGTTTTCCAGAGGATATTGAAGTTTGCCAGATACTGACCAGATTGATCAACTCCTTTAATATATTTATTATACTCTAATATTCAGGTGGGCTTAGTTATCTAATGGCCAGTCCTCCTGTCTTCCTTTCCTGTAGATGCTGTGTAGGCATCATGAATAGTTGTCACTGTGTAGACTAGCCTCTTGTCTTTCCGTAAGAAGAATCACTTCTCCCGTCCGTAAGAATGTCATTTCTCCCCCTGTAGATTTTTAGATTTCTCCTTTAATTGGTGTGGTAGACCACGATTCTCTCTTATAATCCCACAAACTCTGGTTTTATTTTTCAACAATATTTCAGATGTGGACACACTGTTTTAATAATTGTCTTGGTAAACATGGTGCCATGAACCAAGGTGATTGTAGGACCAATAATAGTTTCTTGCAGTTTCTTTCCTTCACCCATGTAAATCCAAGGTTGCATATATATCCAGTTTCACTTTTGCTAACCATCCTGACCAAAGTTCCATATTTTGTAAGTTTTCCGTGATTATAGGTTTTGAATCTGAGTCGTCCTATCCACTTTATCATTGCCTCCTCAAGTGATAGCTCTTGTTTGGGTATATAGATCAATTGAAATTTTGGTAGAAAATAATCCAAAAAAGTTTTAACTTTTGAAATTCTGTCTGCAGGAAGTAGAGTTTCTGAGTTATTGTTAAAGTGAAGAAATGTCATTATTTGTTCGAACCTTCTTCTTGTCATAATCTTTGGAAAGATAGGTGTTTCAAGTAAGGGATCAGTCAACCAATATTCTTTCCAGTGTGACTTTCTTATTTGTCCCATCAAAATTATTAATCCAAGAAACTTCATCATGTCACTATTGGTTACATCTGTCCATTTTAAAGCCTTATCATACTTTTTATATGATTTTTCATTCTGTGTACGATACAAGTTTGTTTGAGAAGCAACCAGCTTGAAAAAGTTGTTACCAAAAATTAATTCTGTTATTTCACTAACACTTTGTGTGTTGTTACATTAATAGTTACATCTAACACATCTGTAAAATGTTATAATTTTTGTGAAATGTTGTCTTCAATCCACTCTTCTGTAGAAGCAAAGGAGCATTCTCTAGCACCTTGAGTTTCATTTTCACTTTCCTTATTAGGATCAATCACTAAGGTTTTTTGTCTTTTTGTTGGTCTGATGTTCACGTCATCTAAATCAGAACTACATTCTGAAGAACTGTCGTCTTCTGAGACACTAGTATATATGTCGCTCGGATAGTCAGAAAAAGTATCTGCATAAAATTCACTGAAAAATTCTTCTTCACTCAAAATTTTGTGATGTATCATTTTTGAAAATTTTATGGTAATAAACTTGCATTTATAACATACACAAGGTTGGAACAAAAACCTAATGGAGCAAAATGTGAATGATAATGACAATCATAAGCTGTCCTTGATCAATTTTAAGCTCTAACAACTTCGCACAGTGATGTTAATTGTATCACTCTCTAAAAACATATTGATACGTCTCTGGTCAATGACATATGGGTAACAAAAGACGTATTAATACATCTCCAGTCAATAATGTGTTAAAATATTGATATTCATATTTTTGTATTACCATTGATTAACATGAATAGGGGTTAATATCCAAAACAAAGCAATTTAAAAATTAATTATTGGGGTCATCTTAACCCTACTTATATCAAGATTTGAATAAATCAATGGCTAAAGTTTATTACTTCCATTAAAACTTTAAGACTAATCAGGAAGTAGTAGTGTTTTTATTTCTACTGTTTTCATAGAATGTAAACATACTTTTTTCAATTCTGTTAATCATGGAAAATTCTAGATCTCTTACAAAAGTAGATAGACTAGCCTAATGAAACCCCATATACTCATCACCCAATTCAACCATTGTCAGTCCATGGCCAATTTTGTTTTACCCATTTCCCCCCTGCCCTCTTATTTTGAAGCAAACCTCAGCTATCATTTCATCCATAAATACTTTAGTAAAAATATACCTTTTCAATCTTAGCATCTTCCACAGCAGCAGTTTAGTGCAGTGAACATTTGTCTTGTGCCTCTTGTTTAGAAGGTAGACAATAAACATACTATAGTGATTATTAAAATGAGAAAGAAATAGGCACTCTCCTAAACAAACTTATGGTATAGTGGGAATGGGGGAAGATAAGTGTTCATTAATTTGGTCTTCCTTGATGATAACAAGTGTTATTAAAATATTAAAAAGTCAGATTTTTTAATGCCTCATAAAATGGGTATTTTTTGTTTCTAACAATGTGAGCTGATATGAATTATAAAAGTTTTTTATCCTTTAATGCCACTGTGATGACAAATGAGATTGAGAATTGGTGCTAAATATTTTTTAAGTATTTAAATTTCCTTATTTAACTTAATTTCTTGATAACAGTTTTTTTCTGGTACATACACTGTTTCAAAGCATGATTTTATGTGACATGAACAGATATTCAATACCTATCAGATATTTTTTCTTAGCTGCTGTTTCTACTACTGAAGAGCCTAAAAGTCCCTGAGGCAATTTCTATACTGAGGCTGATTTTACATGAAAGAGCTTTGCTCTAAAAGCATTTCCTTTTGAGTTGTCTCTGAATTCAAAATTGTTATCAGTGGAACCGTGGAACTAATAGTATATAGGCTCTTGGGTCCATGTCACCTGCCCGCTTGACTACAGGCTCCCGGGACAGCTAGGAGATCTGTGGCAATGAGCAGGTTCAGCTGGAAAGGGCATGTTTCTACCCCAGAACCTGTTCAAGTTGTCCTTTCCTTATCACTGCACATATAATAACTCCAATGAAATGTTAAAAATGTTGCTTCTTTGTTTAAGAAAAAAATGTGTATTGAGTGTGTGGAAGAAAAAAAGCTGTATGTTCCTTATTTCACCAGTATTGGTTAAAAAATTTTTTTACATTTATGTATTGCCACAGTGACCTCATGTGGGGAAAACATTTATTTCACACATTTTTATTAACTCTTAATCATTGTACAAATAGGTTTCAAACTGAAATTCAGACGGTGAATAAACAGTTCCCATGTGAGCCATTCAAATTTTTGGAGCCAACTTTAAGACTGGAGTATTGTGAAGCATTAGCTATGCTTAGGGAAGCTGGAATTGAAATGGGAGATGAAGATGATCTAAGGTTTGTTTGTCTTTGTGATTTTTAAAACTTTAGTAATTAGATTTAAGATACAAAAGAATAAATATATTGATGAATGATGGTTTTTTCACCCAGTTGATAAACTTCAGTTTTATTAATTTTGGTATATAGTATCATGCTTGTTTTGTTCAATGTGTGATCTGAAATAAAATGTTATGTTTAGGGCTTCCCTGGTGGCGCAGTGGTTGAGAGTCCACCTGCCGATGCAGGGGACACGGGTTCATGCCCCGGTCCGGGAAGATCCCACATGCCGCGGAGCAGCTGGGCCCGTGAGCCATGGCCACTGAGCCTGCGCGTCCGCAGCCTGTGCTCCGCAATGGGAGAGGCCACAACAGTGAGAGGCCCGCGTACAGCCAAAAAAAAAAAATGTTATGTTTAATGTGGTTTGCCTAAGCTTCAGTATTTTTGTTTATAAACACCATTTTTGTGCATTTTTCCCCCTGCTTCATATTTGTAATGCTTTAAAGAAAATATAGGGCCCTTTGCCTGTGATTTTATCATCTAATATGTGAACTCTCTTTTTAAATCAGTGGTGTTAGAGGGTATAGACAACAGCCTAAATCTGTCCCCATACAGGATTAGGGTATGAAACTTTTAAAGATCTCTAAAAGTTATACAAGTCACTGATCTTTGATATAACTGTATTATATTATCTAAATTTAGATCAAACAATTTATAATTTTGAAATTAATTATATAGTTTAATAAAGATTAGAGATTTCTGTCTACTTATGTTTTATTCAAGGGTTCTTAAGTTAAAATATTTAAGCCAACACAATAATTCATATCAATATAGGAAGGGAAGGTTTTTTTTTTAGGGTTTTTTAAAAAACATATTTCACCCAAAACCCTTCATTTACCTTTATTTGTTTAACAAATATATATGTGTTTGTGTGTACACATATGTATATATATTGTTTTAATCATCCTGTACATTGCTAGATGACATTTTAAGGAAAACCATAAATCCTATAATTACTTTAAGTTGGATAATATTTTTGTAAGTATTTTGGAAATTTTTCTTAAATAGGATAGAACTTAAAGTAGCAAAGTCCTGGCTATAGAAATGTAATTGGTTTATATATATACACTGTTAACATTTTACTTGGAAATACTGATTTTTGTTTTGTAAATCTTTGATAAAGAGTAAAAAAGGAGAGACCATTTTGGAGTAGAACCATTTAATGGCAAGAGAAGCCTATGTTGGTATGGTAAACTTTCATTATCTGTAATTGTAGGAAACTACTTCATCCATGCTATTTGTGAATCAGTGAATTGCTAAATTCTATTTATTTAAATATTATTGAGCAGCACCTACTAACTGTACCAGGTGCACTCATAACTGGTTTCCAGTAGTAGTTGCCTTTTTAAAAAGGAGCAGAATAGACAACTATGTATTTTGGCTAAATTTTTTATCCTTTGAGAACTTCAAATAGAAGAGGTTCCTTATTAACTTAAAACTCTTTTAAGTTGCTGTTTGATCTTCAAACATCTGATTTCCTGTTTCTTTTTCAGTACACCAAATGAAAAACTGTTGGGTCGTTTGGTAAAGGAAAAGGTAAGGACTCTTGTACATGCTGGATTTCTTTTTATAAATTTGAAACATACCCTGGAACTAGAGAACAGTTGTAAGGGGGGCTAATCTTCCTAGAATGGTAATATTCCAGAATAAATAAAAACCAAGGGGGATAATATATTTTTTTTAATTCTTAGGAAAATAAAAAGTACTCAGACAGGCTTTGCCCAAATGGTATGATTAGGTCAGTATTTGATTTTTGTATAAGTTGTACTGAGGTACCTCTAAAGTGATGTCTAGGTCTGATTGTCAGATTAGTTAGAGAGGACCTCAAGATGATTTTAAATTATTTAGAAATGGTCTTCCCTCACTACCCTTGCTAATTCATGGGAGTAGAGGGTGAATGAATTTCCTTTATGCCTCTTACATGAAAGCTACTTTCCTATCTCATTTTCTAAAATTCCAAAGAAGAGAAAAACTAAACTTAGTGTGATCTTTAAAGAAATTAAGAAAATTGTGTAATTGAATAAAAACAGTCCTTGAGCTCCTCCTGCTGGTTGCACTCAAAACTGTTCAACTGACTGGGGAACTAGCCTGTTTGTGAAACTGCATAGTACTGAGTTTATACCTTTAAAATGATGTTTCAGTAGGGCCATTTCTAATTTGTCAGCTCTGTTGACATTCTCTCTATGCTCCAGTTTTAGGAAAAATGTTTAACATCAAAACAGTTGAAACGTGACTGGTTTCTTTTTAACTAAATGTAGGTCACATATTCTTTCTAACAAAAGTATCATAATTTCATGTTAATGTTATCTATTTCAATTGTAGTTTTCATCTAAGAAAACTACCAAATTAGTATCTAAAATATTAAATATCTAAGTGAAAATTTAAATTACTGGGGGGAATAATCAAGGTTTTTTTAAGATGAATATAGTAAAAGACGTCAGTTTTTCCCAAAATAATTTATAGATTTAATGTAGTTTTTGTAAAACCCAATGAGATTTGGGATAATTTAACAAAAATAGTTATAAAATGCATCTGAAAAACTAAATGAGCTAGAATTACAATGCAAAAAAATGAAAATCAAAGAAGTTTATCACAGCATAATTTTCAATGGAGGAGAAATTGTAAAGATATTACAAGTCCAAAAAAAGAAAACGAAAAATGCATATTTGAACTATGATCGAATAGTCAACAACTCCTAAAAATTAAGTATATTGGAAGAATTTATAACATGGCAAAATACTGTAGGATACAGGTGTTACTTGAAAGAAGCAGAATAGTTACTGTATATAGAGTGTAATTACAGTAATTTTGAAGAACAAAACATGTATAAAAAAGACAGTTAATTGAAATGGTTGCCTTTTTACTTTAATTAAACTTCTTAAAAATCTGTTTTAATCATATTTATTCTTTTTATAGTATGATACAGATTTTTATATTCTTGATAAATATCCATTGGCTGTAAGACCTTTCTATACCATGCCTGACCCAAGAAATCCTGTAAGTAATTTGATTTTAAATAACCTGTTTGGGGGAAGAGGGAAAACTTTATTGTCACTGTGTCAAGTTGTACAATGGGAATAATGGTTTTCATTAGTAACTTGCAGTTTTGATGGACACGTTTTTATATGTATTGCTACTAGTTTCTGTCAGTCAGATCAAAATGATACTGTGAAATTTGAATATTCTAGAAAATTAGTCCACAGAACCTGTATTAAAAATAATTTTCATGTGTTTCTTTTTTTAATTTATTATTATTATTTTTGTGGGGGGCTGTGTTGGGTCTTCTTTGCTGTGTGCAGGCTTTTCTCTAGTTGCAGCGAGCAGGGGTTACTCTTTGTGGCACTGCGTGGGCTTCTCATTGTGGTGGCTTCTCTTGTTGCGGAACACAGGCTCTAGGCGTGTGGGCTTCAGTAGTTGTGGTGCAGGTGCTCAGTAGTTGTGGCACACAGGCTTAGTTGCTCTGCGGCATGTGGGATATTCCCGGACCAGGGCTCGAACCCGTGTCCCCTGCATTGACAGGCGGATTCTTAACCACTGCGCCACCAGGGAAGTTCCTCATGTCATTTTTAAAGATATATGAGGAAGTAACACTATATAAACAACAAATACTATTAATAGATTTGAAGACTTTACCAAATCATTTTATCATTGACCTTGAACTAAGAATTCACATTCTATCCTGGTAGTTAATCTAAATAATGTCTTGTGGCTTTTCATTGTTTTTCCTCTGCACTGGTTCCCCAACTTTAGTGGGCATCAGAACCACTTGGAGGGCTTTTAAACCACAGATTGATGGACCCCATCACCAGACTTTCTGATTAGTTGGTCTGGGGTGGGGCTTGATAATTGGTATTTCTGATAAGGTAATACTGAAGCTACCAGTCCAGGAATCACACTTTGAGAACCATTGGTTTATTGAAAGACGGGGAAAGAAGTTAAAACCTGATAAGGAATAGTTTGAGCTATGGTAAATTGATGTTCAATTTACTTTCCTTAAAATAATGGCGTTTTAAAAGTTAAAAAGACTAACACCTGTTGATAATTTGAAGTTCCAAAAGTGATCTCAAAATCATATCACACTTAAAAAATTTCAGATGATAAAGTGAAACAAGAATCAGCACTACTTCTTGAAAGAAGATATAATGTTCTGATTTGTTGTTGGAAGGTATGGGAGAAGGGGAACATAAAATCTGATAGAGGCAAGGAAGAACTTATTATTCAACCCTCACTAGTTTAATCCTGTTTTAGAGAAACAAATCATGTTTATTGGAGCAGGTTCCATCATTAATTGTAGGAAAAAATGGACTTGCTCTTCATGCAACAAAGGGTGTTTTTCCACATATGTGTGATAGGGTGATAGCCACTTGAGTGGTATTTTTTTATTTGTTTTTCCTGCAGAAACTGTCCAACTCTTATGATATGTTCATGAGAGGAGAAGAAATACTGTCAGGAGCTCAAAGAATACATGATCCTCAGCTGCTAACAGAGAGAGCCTTACATCATGGAATTGGTAAACAACTTAAATATATTGAGGAAGGCCATGTATATTCTGAAAATAATAAATTTTAAAACCCTTTAAAGAATTTTCAGAAACAGTCATTTGTTTTAATCTTCATTGTACAGTAATTGCTTTTGCAATTTTTTTAAGCTAAATAAGATGATAAATTATGTGGGGTTTTTTTTATGTTTGTTTTGTAGATTTGGAGAAAATTAAGGCATACATTGATTCCTTCCGCTTTGGAGCCCCTCCTCATGCTGGTGGAGGCATTGGTAATATTTCTTTGTATTATGACAGTATTTCCAACCCAGATTTCATTTGTCAAAGTGTTCATTCAGTTCTAACGAAATTTCTTCAGCATTAGACTCCAAAAAGTAAATTCTGTATATTGTTATTGCTTACAAATAAGTTCACAAGTGCTAAGTGTAATACAAATTTGAATTATAAGAATTTTTTAAGTGAGTTACGACTAAATGAAAATTTGATTTTGAGTATCCTCTTTTCTTTCTGTACCCATGAGTTCATTCAGGTTAGCCCAGATTAAAGCTCTCCCTCAGGTTAGTTCAGATTGCTGCTAAATGTTTTTGTTGAAATGTAACATTTCATTGGCTTTTAGAACCACTTCTAGAGTATATGTAAGATGCTGCTCTGTGATTGAAAATGAGTAAATATTTAACTTAACTTTTGGATGTCCGTATCAAAAACTCTTAAGTTTTCTATTGTTTGTTTTGGGGTTTTTGGTAAACAGGTAATATACTTACAAAAATTTCAAATTCAAAGCATATAGAAGAGTGTACATTCACCTCCCTACAGAAAACTATTGTTTCTAGTTTCCTCTTTGCCTTTGCAAAGATAATCTTTAATATGCAAAGCTACATGTACTTTTTAAAATACATTTTTTATACAAATTATAGTATATTATATAAACCGTTCAATACCTTGCATTTTTCACTTACTATATTTTGTAAGTTGTTCCTTATCAATACTTGAGCTTTTTCATTCATTTTTAATCACTACATAGAATCCATTGAAAGGGTGCATGGTAATCTTGTTAACCAGCTTCCTATTGATAGAAATGTAGGGTATTACCAGCCTTTTGTTATTACAAACAATGCTACATTGAATATATACATAGTTTAAATTTCAATGGGAAATTTATGGCTATTTTCTCTTAGAATATTGAATGATGCGCATTTTGCATGATATTTTACAGACTTTTGTAACTGACTATGTAAATTTTCATCGTGCTTGTGAAGAAAGACACTTGAATGGTTATCAAAATACTACCTATTTTTGTTAATTAATATTTGAGTGGAAGATGGGATATGGTGATTTCTTTTTTTTTTTGATTAGTGTTAGGTTACTATAGTACAAGGTTCAAATTTACGTCTGCAGATGTTTTTGAGTAAGGAATAGAAATATAAGTATTAATTCTTTTATTTATATTACTTTTAGATGTCAAATGTATTAAACTTAAAAGTTGTTGATATATAAAAGTATTCTTTGACCTTGCCTTCTTTGTGGGATGTATTAGCCTGCTACAATTCAGTGAACTAGATATATCATATTGCACACAAAAAGTTTCATTTGCTAGCTTTGCTGTGTTTCCCAGGTGATACTTGTTCTTAATTCTTGTCAGTAATATAGTATTTAAGTCACATGTCAAAATCAGCCTCTTCTACATTCAAAACATTTAGTACAATAATGTATTATAGAGTCTTTTATGCTAGGAACCATCATGTTTCATGTGTATTGAATTATAATAAATTTCTGGTAACTTCTGTTAAATCAAATTTCCGTGAACAAGTTTATGACTTTCGTCTTACACTGATGGCCTGGACTACATAATTAAAATCTGGTCTCATTTGAAAACATAATAATAGGCTTATAAAATATTTTTTGTTTGTTTAGATCATAAATTTTGGATATTTACATAGATTTTTGTAGTTCACATTTCACAGAATCCATACAACTTAAGAATATCTCATTTAGTCCTTCCCACATACAGCATCATCTGTTTCTGAATCAGACCCAAAATATTCCATTTTAAACTCAAAATAATAGAAGTCATTTTTCTTCCTAACAAGGAAAAGCATTTTGTTGATCAGTGATATTATTTTGGTAGTTTTCAATAGGTAAAGACCCTGGGAGATTTTCAGAAAATGAATTAATGATTATTTTGTTTTCTCCAGGGTTGGAACGAGTGACTATGCTGTTTTTGGGCTTGCACAATGTTCGTCAGACCTCAATGTTTCCACGTGACCCCAAACGACTTACTCCTTAAGGAAACTGTTGCTTTTTATTCTTTCCAGTACCTGCTATTAATCAGGCTGTACCTTAGGTACTTAAAATATGCAATAAAATAAATGTCTTATCCAAAGTGCCACAATTACTTTTGGACTAATTCAGTATAGGTTACTTTAAAAGAGAAGATTTTTATAACTTCGGACATGCTTCAGTAGGAAATGGTTGAACATTTTAATGAAAAATTCATATTGTTATGTTAAACGTTCATATATTGCATTACTACAATAAATGTTAACAGCAATTTTAAACAGTTAATATTGTGTAAATTTTCTTTTCTATATTGCAGTGGCTACAATATTAATGTCTTACATTTTCAATATTTGGTCTTATTTTTTTAAATTCTGACGTTGAGGTAAGAATTTTAGGGGAGTATCTGAGATTTTAATGAATGTATAATTGGCATATCATGGAAAATTAGGCAGAAAATATCAATTCTTAAAAATTGTGCTCAGAAATGTAAAGCAGGTGAGAATACTGGTTAGAAAATATACAATATAATACATTGTTAAATAATCTAAACCTGAATTTCAATAAAATTTTAAAGCTAATTATAGTTGTTTCTGTGTAACTTCATGGCAATGTGATTTTATAACTGGTTCTTGGCATTTATAATTTGGGAGAAGAAAAAAAATAGACATCCCGTTTATGTAAATGATTAAAAGCAAATGAAAACTGATATATGCATAACATGTATTAATCAAGAGGTAAATTCAGATGGGTGTAAGGATACAGTTCTTAAAGCTGAAAGCTTGGGTTGCTTTAATAGTTTATTTCACATAGATTAAAAAATACTGCAGAGGGGCTTCCCTGGTGGCACAGTGGTTGATAGTCCGCCTGCCAATGCAGGGGACACGGGTTCATGCCCCGGTCCGGGAAGATCCCACATGCTGCGGAGCGGCTAGGCCCGTGAGCCATGGCCGCTGAGCCTGCGCGTCCGGAGCCTGTGCTCCGCAACGGGAGAGGCCACAACAGTGAGAGGCCCGCATACCGCAAAAAAAAAATTTTTTTTTTTAAATATTGCAGAATTTTCTGTTTTTGTTTTTAACTGGTACTGGCATTTCGTGAATGTCACTGAAATGCACTCCCACTTCCCTCCCAAAATGAAATTTCTGTTTAAGAATTACAGTTAGAAACACTTTTCCTCTAGAGTTTTAAATATGTTGATGCTGATGTTAATTTTATGGTGAACCACACATAATGGTGAGGAACAAAATAATGTAATGCAGATATTTCCTACAGGAAAAGGAAAAATAATACAGAAAAAAGTAAGAGGTTCAGAAAGGTAGAACATTATCCTTGGATCATAAATATCTGCCCATTATTTTTTTTATTTTTTAAATTTATTTATTTATTTATTTATTTATTTATGGCTGTGTTGGGTCTTCGTTTCTGTGCGAGGGCTTTCTCTAGTTGCGGCAAACGGGGGCCACTCTTCATCGCAGTGCGCGGGCCTCTCACTATCACGGCCTTTCTTGTTGCAGAGCACAGGCTCCAGACGTGCAGGCTCAGTAATTGTGGCTCATGGGCCTAGTTGCTCTGCGGCATGTGGGATCTTCCCAGACCAGGGCTCGAACCCATGTCCCCTGCATTGGCAGGCAGACTGTCAACCACTGTGCCACCAGGGCAGCCCTGCCCATTATTTTTTAAAGTTAATTTATTTCACCATCTAGATTATGAGCTCTTTGAGAGTAGAGACTCAATTTTTATATCTTTCTTTCATAACCTACCAAAGTATCTTGAGTTTGGTAGGCACCCCAGAAGTGTTAAATACATTTAAGCTACACCAAGAATAAAATGAACTATACCTATTTTTTTCTGTATTGCATAATCCCCAAGCCCCAAAATAGTATAATAATAACAGCCCTAGAGCTATTCTTCTCAAGTTCATAGAATTATAGCTTCTTTCAAAATAAATGGTTTATAACATCTTAGAATGATGTAATCTTTGTATGTAATTTTTTTTTATAAAGCATTTCAAACATGTCAACCAGATTAGAGCATGATAAAAAGGACACCCCTATACTTGCCACCAGGCTTTATCAAATCTTAACATTGTCATATTTGCTTCAGATATTTTATTTTCTTTTTTAGAGAAAAAGTAGTGGATACAGTTAAGGTTTCCCATTTACCCACCCTGATCCTATTCCTTCCTACCTAGTGTAACTACTATATCAATTCAGTGGGTTTTTAAAACTCTTTTCCATGTTTTTATATTTTAACTAAATATTTGTTTCTGTAAACATTGTCTAGTATTTTGCAGATTTATTTGATATGTGTATTCTGGGATTTTGATGGAGCTACCTTGAATTTATAAATAATTTGAAAAGACTTGGAATTTTCATCTATTCAGTCTACTAATGAGTGAACATGGTATATTCCTTCCTTTTTTGTTATTTTTTCTTTAATTGTGATGTTCTTTAATATCTTTCAAAATTACTTTTTAATTGGAAATTCCCTGGCAGTCCAGTGGTTAGGACTCCATGCTCTCACTGCCCAGGGCCCGGATTCGATCCCTGGTCAGGGAAGTAAAATCCCACAAGCTGCGCTGCACAGCCAAAAATAAATTACTTAATTAAATTAAATAAATTACTTTTTAATTTTTCGTTTATGCTAGAAAACCTTACCATTTTTTTTCTATTGGAAATGGGACCTTGTTTTTCTCTTTTTTAAATTGTTAGGCATAAGAACACTATCGGTTATCAGTTTTTATTTACTTTTTTATGCAGCAACATTCCTGAACTCTTATTAGTTCTATAGTTTCTATTGAGTGTCTTGTATTTTCAAAGTAGACAACCAGATGCGAGGAAGGATAGCATAGTAGTAAAAAGTATGGATTCTGTGGCTATACTACTTGGATTAGGGTTAGGGTTAAGATCCTGATTTTGCTGTTTACTAGCTATGTAACCTTGGGTAACTTGCTTATCCTCAACTTTCCTTATTTTCATAATCCTATCTCATGGGACTACTGTGGGAATTAAAAAGCATGAAACTCTTAGAACAACACCTGGCGCATAGAATAGTGTCTGGCAAATAAAGACAGCTTTAGCTCTTCCTATCTAATTCTTGTGTCGTATTTACTTATTGTATTAGTTAAGCCCTTCAGTAGAATGTTGAATAAAAGCAGTGATGTGGGTGTGCTTTTCTTGTTTCTGAATTTTTTTTTTTTTAAGTTGAAGCTGGGATCCATGTTCTTTTATTAATTTATTTTTTTTCTTTGGCTGTGTTGGGTCTTGTTGCTGCACATGGGCTTTCTCTAGTTGCAGCGAGCGGGGGCTACTCTTCATTGCAGTGTATGGTGCCCTTTATCAGGTTAAAGAGTTTCTGTTAAGAATGAGTCCTGAGGGCTTCCCTGGTGGCGCAGTGGTTGAGAGTCCGCCTGCCGATGCAGGGGATGCGGGTTCGTGCCCCAGTCCAGGAGGATCCCACATGCCGTGGAGTGGCTGGGCCTGTGAGCCGTGGCCGCTGGGCCTGCGCGTCTGGGGCCTGTGCTCCACAACAGGAGAGGCCACAGCAGTGAGAGGCCTGCGTACAGCAAAAAAAAAAAAAAAAAAAGAGTCTTGAGTTTGTCAAATACTTTTTCTGTATTTGCTGCAATTTTTTTCCTTTAGTTTTGAATATGACAGATGATAGTAATACAAATTCCTGATATTTTTCTGGAATAAATACTACTTGATTATGATGTCTTATTTTGTGTCTGTACTACTGAATTAGACTTGCTAGTATATACAACAAAATTCATTCATCTTAAGTGTGTAGTTTGATGTATTTTGGTAATTTTATATAGTCAGGTAACCTCCACCTTAATCAAACTACAGAACATTTCCATTGCCCTAGAAAGCTCCACAGTGCATCTTTATAGTTGCCACCTCTGGCAACAAAGATCTTTTCTAGAGTTTCATATAAATGGAACAATATATAGTCTTTTGTGTTTGACTTCTTTCTTTAAGCATGATGTTTTTGAGATTCATCCATGTTGTTGCATATATTAATAGTGTACTTCTTTTTATTGATCAGTAGTATTCCATAGGATGGATATGCCATAATTTGCTTATCTGTTTACCAGTTGATATACATATAAGTAGCATCCAGTTTTTAATCTGTAGTGAATAATGGTGGTATGAACATTTGCTTGCAAGTCTGTGCAGGCCTGTTTTCATTTCTATTAAGTAGATACCTAGGAGTGAAATTTCTGCGAACTATAAGAAGGTATATTTAGCTTTATAAGATACTGCCATACATTTTCCAAAGTAGCTGTAGCATCTTACATTTCTGCCAGTAGTGAATGAGAGTTTAAGCTGCTCCACATCATCACCAACACTTAGAAATGTCAGTCTTTTTTTTTTTGGCTGCATTGGGTCTTCACTGCTGTGAGCAGGCTCTCTCTAGTTGTGGCGAGCAGGGGCTACTCTTTGTTGTGGTGTACA